>NC_036848.1:44253506-44266006 GCF_002910315.2 Salvelinus sp. IW2-2015
CACCAACAGAAGCCGAAAATACCACTACCTCATCATGCCTACGTGCTTTGTGTATCTCTACGCCAGAACCTCCCCAAGACACACACATGTAAACTAAAATGGCACGTGTGTAAACTGCTTATCTCCTTGCCTCACAACCCCCTAACCAAGATAAATCTATATGACACAGAAACACAGAGACAAGAGTGTTTTAACTGGAAGTGGGACGTAGAGTCTGTGCTGCTGTGTGAGATAGAAGTAGATAGGAGTATCATTAAGATAAGCTGATAGTGCTTCATTTCTCCTGCATTTATTGGCTCTTCCTTCAGCATAATGAGTCTTTTACACGGAGATAATAATATGACTGTCGTTAAATAAATCCCTAAATGACCTAAGGCTATTAACACCCTAGAGGTGACAACAAACCATGACAGCTGCAATGTCCTCTGGGTTGTCTCCGTCCAGGTCAAACTTGAAGGTAACCATCTTGTCATTGTGAGTCTGCAGCTGACACTCCACCACCCGGTCGTCTTTGTCAGAGAGCTGCACATAGAGACACCATCCACCAGTGTTAGTTTGTTTATGTTATGTAGAATATAAAGACACTGGGGTAGCAGTAGAACAAAGATAAAGCACTGAGTGTGTGTGTGTGTGTGTGTGTGTGTGTGTGTGTGTGTGTGTGTGTGTTGTGTGTGTGTGTGTGTGTGTGGTGTGTGTGGTGTGGTGTGTGTGTGTGTGTGTGTGTGTGTGTGTGTGTGTGTGTATACGTGTACCTACTGTGTATGAGGGTGAGCATGGTCTGTGTGGCTCAGTTGGTAGAGCATGGTGCTTGCATCACCAGGGTTGTGGGTTTGATTCTCACAGGGGACCAGTACAAAAATGTATGGATTTTTGTATTTTTGTTAAATGACTAAAATGTAAATGTTTGTTTCTGCTTCCCCAGGTGTTCTGGTCACAAGAGACATAGCAGGTGGAGGAAGAGCATACTGTACCACCAGCATAACCTCTAAGAGGATTACATAAACTGAATAACCACGTTTGTTTTGTATAACGACTGTGATAATGTAACTTCTGGTTACTTTTTAAAGGACATTCTACCCCAAAATGAATGAAAATGGAATTATGTTGACACCATCTGAAATATAATTTTCCCTTTAAAAGCATTACAACCTGTAGCCCAACTGATGCAGCATAGAGGCTTTGAATAAATACGCTGAATCATTGAAAAAAAATCATAAAATGCTTAAAAGCGTGTCTCGGCAGAATAACCCCGCAAAAATAATTAAATGTAATCCTATTATTTTGAGTGGTGGCGACAATTTATTGTAGGGGAAACACTGCAAAGTATGCATATCCAAATGACACCCTATTGGTACCCTATTCCTCCACTATATAGGGAATAGGGTGCCATTTGGGATGGGCCCTAACTGTGGACTTGACAATTAGACTTGACAATCACTTGTATAGAATAGTCTTGATTGATTAATTGATTGATTTGTTTTACCCCAGTGATGCGCAGTCTTGAACGGGCCCTTCTCCGGAACAGCTTGCCAGCCGTGCGCCTGGCAGCAGTCTTGCCGCTCTTCTCTGATAGGCCCTCGTAGCTGTCACTCAAACCCGAGATCATGTCGGAGGCGTAGCTGTGAGGATGATTGGTGTGTTAGTGAATTTGTGTCATAACTGCCGTAACATTTATGAGTTAATACATGCTATACTATTAGGAGGAAATAGAAATAACCACCTGTCAAGTTTTAGGTCAGAAACAGATCTAGACTGTTATACATGCCAAATATATATGCCAAATAAGCCCAATGTGAGGATATATTAAACATCAGTGTGCTGTAATATGGGCCTACAGCAATTGGGGCAAATCTCCTATAGAAAACAAGTACACAGTCATAGTAAAGGAACAACAAATCCACATATTCTGTTCAGCAGTGTAGTATTTGTATTATGAAAAAGTGAAAGTTGCACAGCCTGGGACATGCAGTACATTTTAAAAAGCTTAAATTCAGTCCTCTGGGTCTCTTAGTGGTCCCTGATTTATCCCTCCTCCATCCACTACTTCAGCAAAGATTTACAGACACTCTACTGGTTGGCAGGTTCCACTGAGCTTTCTAACCGTTCTCTAAAATCTGAAGTACTTTTGGGGAACTTCAGTTCACGGTGGACAAAACTGGTTGTTCACCCACTCAGGATGGAGGTAATGGGGAAATGGAAATGTTTTTGTTTACGTTCTTCTTGTTTATGACATACTTGTTTGGTTTTATGTGTTGGTGTTGGGTTTCAGTTTTTAAGTAGTGTTTTTGCTGACTAACTGTAAAAATGTATTTCCCACTTGGGAACAAAAGTATCATCTTTCTAATTGCTATGTATAGAATCATAAGTAGTGCATGCTGAAGATGTTTTGGAACACAAAATACCTTAGACAGAATGGGCACCAGATGACAACACACACAGGCACACACACGCACGCATTCACGCACGCACGCACACACAAACACCCCCTAGCCAGAAACATCTGATACTAAAGTAAAACAGACAGAAACCTCAAAGTCCATTGTGCTTCAATCACTAGACTGGGGAGAGGCTGTTGTTTCCCCCAGATCAGTCTGCTATTGGCACACACAGATGTGTACAGAGGCATAGGAAGCCTAGAGGTTAGAGGGTCAGGTGGGAACTTGGCAACTGGGGGTCTGTTTGTCTATTCCACTGCTGTTGGAAGCACATCCAAAAACAGATCAAGGAACGCGGCACTGACTGACCCTGTGCCTCTCAGCGAGTGTGTGTGTGTGTCTGGGGGTGATGGGAATGGCAGGAGATGAATGTCTCTTTCTAATAAAAATAGACAATAAAGTATTTATTCTAGGGAAGAGGCTGAGGAATGTACCTGTCCACAGGTGAGTTGAAGCCGCTGGGAGGGTGTCCTCCAGAGTGTCCATGCTCCGTATTACCCAATACTGCAATACTCTACAAACGGGAAAAGGAGAGGGCACAATTAAGCATAAGGCAACAGTCACAGAAACATAGTGAATAACGGTAATTCAAAAATAAGCAGGGACAGTTGAGGTAGAGTTGCTATTCGTCCCCTCTCTACTACTCTTACACTTGGATAACTAGGACACTATTTGTCCCATTCACTCACAGAGGGAAAGCGAAGGGCTGGGATGGGGTGGTGGTGAGGCTGTCCATTGAGGGCGGTAGTCCCAGTCCCGTTGAGGGTTGACCCGTTGAGGCTGACCGCTGTCTCCAGGGGGTCCTGGAGGCCAGAGGAGCTGAGATAGCCGTCTGTCTCACAGTCAGCTGTTACAACAAACACATGAAACATGAGCATGTGACTGACCAGGCAGGGCCGCATTCACTGACTGACTGACACACACACATACGCACGCACACACAAAAGAACGCATTCACGCACATATACACACACATACAGACGCATGCACGCACACTCTAAAAAATGCTGGGTTATTTGGATGACCCAACTGCTGGGTTGCAGGCATAGGGTCACTTAGTTGGATTGTTCTCTTTTAAAACAGAAAGGTTGGGTTGTTGATAGTTGGTAAAAAGCTGAGGGATGGGGCTGGAGAAATGTAACAACTCTCAAATTCTGGTTAAAACTTTTGATATCATGGATGGTCAGTCCTTATGTAAGGCTTGACCATCCATGATTTCAAAAGTTTTAACCAGTGTTTGTTAACATTTACTTTGTTTACAAACATTGTAGCAAAACAAGCTTATATTTTGGGTTCTGATGGAGTACGACAGTTGAACTGAACTCATGAGGCATTTCTAAGTTAAATTCTTCAAGAATCATTGGGTACATGTCATTATTTAAGTCCAAAAATGGATGTAGCAACTGGAAACTATGGGTTTCCACAACAGAAGAATTTCTGCACAAACTGTCAGAAACCGTCTCAGGGAAGCTCATCTGCGTGCTCGTCATTCTCACCAGGGTCTTGACCTGACTGCAGTTCGGCGTCGTAACTGACTTCAGTGGGCAAATGCTCACCTATGATGGCGACTGGCACGCTGGAGAAGTCTGCTCTTCACGGATTAATCCAGGTTTCAACTGTACCGGGSAGATGGCAGACAGCATGTATGGCGTCGTGTGGGCGAGTGGTTTGCTGAAGTCAACGTTATGAACAGAGTGCCCCATGTTGGCGGTGCGGTTATGGTATGGGCAGGCAGGCATAAACTATGGACAATGAACACAATTGCATTTTATCAATGGCAATTTGAATGCACAGAGATACTGTGACGAGATCCATTATCGTGCCATTACTCTGCCGCCATCACCTTATGCTTCAGCATTATAATGCACAGCCTCATGTCGCAAGGATCTGTACACAATTCCTGGAAAATGAAAATGCCCCAGTTCTTCTATGGCCTGCATACTCACCAAACATGTCACCCATTGAGCATGTTTGGGATGCTCTGGATCAACGTGCACGACAGCGTGTTCCAGTTCCGGCCAATATCAAGCAACTGCGCACAGCCATTGAAGAGGAGTGGGACAACATTCCACAGGTTACAACCCAACCAACAGCCTGATCAACTCTATGCGAAGGAGATGTGTCGTGCTGCATGAGGCAAATGGTGGTCACACAAGATACTGACTGTTTTTCTGGTCCAACGCCCCTGCCATTTTTTAAGGTATCTGTGACCAAGTCATGTGAAATCCATAGATTAGGGCCTAATTTATTTATTTCAATTGACTGATTTATTTATATGAACTGTAACTCAGTAAAATCTTTGAAATTGTTGCATGTTGTGTTTATATTTTTGTTCAGTGTACAAACATAATTAACAGGAATTACATTTACTCTCATGGCTGGCCAAAAATAACTACATGAAAGCCACGCCACTTCTGGACCAGGCCTCCTGAAAATAACCTATGGATTACATTCATCCCAGAATGAAAGTGAATAAAAACCCAATTGATGGTTAAATTAACCCATGTTTGGGTAATCCCAACAACCCAACATGTTGGGTTATTCATGTAACCCAAATGGCTGAGTCAAAATAACCCAGCCTGTGTTCTGTCTAATATTTACCCACCTCTGGTTTACCAAATAACCCAAATTGGGTTGTTTTTAACCCAGCATTTTTGATTAGTGTGCACACACGGAGAGGACTCAGAGGATTCACTATTGATTAACACCATGGTGGGTACACAATGACAAATGTGGAAGAATTCTGCTCCAATATTTAAACTAGATTAACCTGGATTATTTGGGACCTGCAGTCAAAGAGAGTTTTAATAGTCTTCCTGCTGGTCACTAAAAAACATAAAACATTTGAGGACAATAGTACGCACACACGCAAACACACACACACACACACACGCACACACACTCGACTGGAGAGGTAAGACCATCTAGGACTGAATAATTAAGTTATCCTCAGGCTCACATTTCGTTCTCTCAGGGCCTAGTCAGGACCATTCATCACAACAACAGTTACGAAATCAACAAATACTGCCAAATACTGCTATAATGGACATTGCTTTTATAACCTCAGAGGGCTATTAAAATTCCACACCAGGTGTCAAGGTTGACAATAGACCTTGTTGACCAGTGAGACTGTGACATGTGATACAGTCTAATTCTGTGTCTCAAATGGCACCCTATTCCCTATATAGTCCACTACTATGGCCCCTGGTTCAAAAGTAGTGCACTATATAGGGACTACGGTGCCATTAGGGACGCAGACACAGCCGAAATCAGCTGCAGGTTAAGTTAAGTGTTCTCACAGTTGGCTGAGGAGCAGCTGGTGTGGTGGACCTGGAAGTGCTGATGCTGGTCTGCCTCTGGTTCCTCTGGTTCAGGGATGAAGCTGGCATTGATGCCCAAGTTTAGATAGCTATTGACAGGGGACAGGGTGTGTGTCAGAGGGTTCGGGGGGGTCTGACCCTGGCTCTGGGCAGGGGTGGGGGTCGGGTTGGGGACGACGATGGGGCACTGAGGAGTCTCCAACATTGATGGAGACCTGTTGATTCTCGGGGAGGGCGGCTGCAGTGCAGGCTCAGGCTCCTCCTCAATGGCCTGCTTCTTCTTCTCTGCAAGGAGGCGCAGTTTCTCCCGTTGGCGCTTGATGGCATTGACACGGTCCCGGATGGCCTTGGCCACCAGCTTGAAGTCGGCCTCGCACACGAAGCCCAGCACCACCTGGGAGACAGACAAGGAAGGGACATATCAAAGTCAGGGCACAATAGTGTGACAAACAGGGAACATTTCACGGCCCATGAACCAGCACTGTCTGTGAAAAGAGATCTGATGCACTTCCTAACCGTGCTTTTCTGTACTGTACATATGTAGGATCTTAATTTGAGTCAGTTTGCTACAGCATGAAAATAATCCTGCAGCAACAGGAAATGTGAATTATTATGTGGATTACGTTGATAACTTTTTTGGAAGCGAAAATCTCAGAATCTTCAGAAGCCTTTTAAAACCTTGAATAAACCACACGTTTTACATTTTGTGCAGGAAAGTTCTCCTGCAACAGGGTGATCCAATTAAGATGCTACATCTGTACATCACACAACATGAAATGAAAAGACGACAAGCTCATCACGGCTGTGTCTGAGCCAGTGGGTGGCCAGTAGCCTAGTGGTTAAGAGCATTGGGCCAGCAACTGAAAGGACGCTGGTTTGAAAACCTGACCGACTAGGTGAAAAATCTGTTGATGTGCCCTTGAGCAAGGCACGAGTGTGTGTCAGTAGGTTTTTGCTCCACCCTTCTACTTGATTTACTCAAATGTAAATTTAGAAAGGCTCATAGGGCAGGAGCCTACCTCCTGTTTCTGTAGCATGAGACAGCTTGATGTACGTAAGTACACATATACAGTGGGGAGAACAAGTATTTGATACACTGCCGATTTTGCAGGTTTTCCTACTTACAAAGCATGTAGAGGTCTGTAATTATTATCATAGGTACACTTCAACTATGAGAGACGGAATCTAAAACAAAAATCCAGAAAATCACATTGTATGATTTTTAAGTAATTAATTTGCATTTTATTGCATGACATAAGTATTTGATACATCAGAAAAGCAGAACTTAATATTTGGTACAGAAACCTTTGTTTGCAATTACAGAGATCATACGTTTCCTGTAGTTCTTGACRAGGTTTGCACACACTGCAGCAGGGATTTTGGCCCACTCCTCCATACAGATCTTCTCCAGATCCTTCAGGTTTCGGGGCTGTCGCTGGGCAATACGGACTTTCAGCTCCCTCCAAAGATTTTCTATTGGGTTCAGGTCTGGAGACTGGCTAGGCCACTCCAGGACCTTGAGATGCTTCTTACGGAGCCACTCCTTAGTTGCCATGGCTGTGTGCTTCGTGTCGTTGTCATGCTGGAAGACCCAGCCACGACCCATCTTCAATGCTCTTACTGAGGGAAGGAGGTTGTTGGCCAAGATCTCGCGATACATGGCCCCATCCATCCTCCCCTCAATACGGTGCAGTCGTCCTGTCCCCTTTGCAGAAAAGCATCCCCAAAGAATGATGTTTCCACCTCCATGCTTCACGGTTGGGATGGTGTTCTTGGGGTTGTACTCATACTTCTTCTTCCTCCAAACACGGCGAGTGGAGTTAGACCAAAAAGCTCTATTTTTGTCTCATCAGACCACATGACCTGTCTCTTATACACATCTAGATGTGTATAAGAGACAGGGCCTGGACATGCACTGGCTTAAGCAGGGGGACCTTGCGTGCGCTGCAGGATTTTAATCCATGACGGCGTAGTGTGTTACTAATGGTTTTCTTTGAGACTGTGGTCCCAGCTCTCTTCAGGTCATTGACCAGGTCCTGCCGTGTAGTTCTGGGCTGATCCCTCACCTTCCTCATGATCATTGATGCCCCACGAGGTGAAATCTTGCATGGAGCCCCAGACCGAGGGTGATTGACCGTCATCTTGAACTTCTTCCATTTTCTAATAATTGCGCCAACAGTTGTTTCCTTCTCACCAAGCTGCTTGCCTATTGTCCTGTAGCCCATCCCAGCCTTGTGCAGGTCTACAATTTTATCCCTGATGTCCTTACACAGCTCTCTGGTCTTGGCCATTGTGGAGAGGTTGGAATCTGTTTGATTGTGTGTGGACAGGTGTCTTTTATACAGGTAACGAGTTCAAACAGGTGCAGTTAATACAGGTAATGAGTGGAGAACAGGAGGGCTTCTTAAAGAAAAACTAACAGGTCTGTGAGAGCCGGAATTCTTACTGGTTGGTAGGTGATCAAATACTTATGTCATGCAATAAAATGCAAATTAATTATTTAAAAATCATACAATGTGATTTTCTGGATTTTTGTTTTAGATTCCGTCTCTCACAGTTGAAGTGTACCTATGATAAAAATTACAGACCTCTACATGCTTTGTAAGTAGGAAAACCTGCAAAATCGGCAGTGTATCAAATACTTGTTCTCCCCACTGTACGTATGTGTAACGTCCATCATTAGGAGAAAGAGAGGAGGACCAAGGTGCAGCGTGGTAAGTACCCATTTTAATAAGGATACTTGAACAAAGAACAAAAAACAATAAACCGACGAAACAGTCCCGTATGGTGACAACACAAACACAGGAACAATCACCCACAACCCACAATTACAAAACAGGCTACCTAAATATGGCTCCCAATCAGAGACAACGACTGACACCTACCTCTGATTGAGAACCATATCAGGCKAAACACATAGAAATAGACAAACTAGACATACAACATAGAATGCCCACTCATATCACACCCTGACCAAACAAAACATAGAAACAAACAATGCAAACTATGGTCAGAGCGTGACAGTATGCTATCTTAATTTGACCAGTTTCTCACAGCAGTAAAATAATCCTGCAGCAACAGGACATGTGAATTATTATGTGGATTATAATAAATTGACATTCTTGCAGGGTTGATACCTTTTTTTGTTCAAGTCTGACAATTTAAAGGGGAAATTACAAACTTTAGAAGCCTTTTTACAGCTTGAATACACTACAAGTCTGCATTTCCTGCTGTGCAGGAAAATCATCTGCAACAACAATGATCAAATTAAAATAGTAGACCTGTACACCCCCTGGACAGGACGCTAGTCTTGTCATTTGCTGTGTAGATAATCAATATGTATTGAGCAGATGCTGTCTATGTATGGAGGGGCTGATCTGAGGCCCTTTGATATTCCTCAAGAATCAATGTAAAAGATACAGCTGTAAATCACAGAGTGGACCTTTAAAGGATGGCATTACATCCAAACCTGTCCCACTCAGAACACAGTGTTCCAGTCTCAGACCGGCGGGGAAGACAAGGACTGCGTCCCAAATGGCACCCTTTTTCCTATATAGGGCACGGTGTCTCCGGGATTTCGCTCCACCCTTGTAATGAATTAAGGTCACTAATAAGTAAGGAACTCCCCTCACATGATTGTCCAGGTCTTAATTGAAAGGAAAAAACAAAAACCCGCAGACACTCGGCCCTCCGTGGAATGAGTTTGGACCCCTGATATAGGGAATAGGGTACCATTTGGGATGTACCGAAAGTTGGTCATTTGCCTCCCTCCTCTCTCACCCTCGCTCAACACCTTGTCAGATTACGCTGTTAGATTCCCATAACCCAGATTATATGTCCTGGAGCAGGGTTTCCCTAGATTTTTGCCCTAACACTACTTATAATAATCAAAGCTTGATGATGAGTTGGTTATTTGAATAAGCTGTGTAGTGCTAGGGTAAAAAGTGTGCACCCAGGGGGGGCCCCAGGACCAAGTTAGGAAAACCCAGTTCTGGATGATAATAAATGGGATCTTGATGAAAAGGCTACATGTATGGAATTGTGGCTGGTGGCCAGGCCGGGTCCTTCTCATTAAAAGTGACCTCTGCTAAAGGGGCTGGAGGACACACGTGCTATGTCCCAAATAGCACCCTAGTGTGTGGGTCCTGGTAAAAAAGTTGTGCACTATACAGGGAATAGGGTGCCATTTGGGACTCACTCAAGGAGAAGCTGCTTCGTAATGCGTCCTGTACGAGAGACAGCCATTATATTATTAAAGCCCTGACCTCCGCTATCTTCCTGAGCCACGCTCTCCTCTCACATTTCTAGCGCTGATGATTAAACGCTGACCTGTGCCCTTGACAGACTGTCTGCAGCCGGATCCACTTCACTTCATGGGATAAGCATATGTCAGTGTGTGTCCACAATTGTAATCGAATCATAAACTATGTTGTATTAGATTCCTTGTGTTTGCTGGTTGGGGTCTGTTGCAAATAGCAGTGGTGTAAAGTACTTAAGTAAAAAATACTTTAAAGTACTATTTAAGTAGTTTTTTGGGGTATCTGTACTCCTAAAGAAAAGAAAATAAATAACATTTTACTCTATACATTTTCCCTGACACCCAAAAGTACTCGTTACATTTTGAATGCTAAGCAGGATAGGAAAAAATCACACACTTATCAAGAGAACATCCCTGGTCATCCCTACTGCCTCTGATCTGGCGGAGTCACTGAACACAAATGCTTTGTTTGTAAATATGTCTGTGTTGGAGCGTGCACCTGGCTATCCGTCAATAAAAAAAATCTGAAAATGGTGCCGACTGGTTTGCTTAATATGAGGAATTTGAAATTCTTTATACTTTTACTTTTGATACTTAAGTACATTTTAAATCAAATACCTTTAGACTTTTACTCAAGTAGTATTTTACTGGGTGACTTCCACTTTTTCTATTAAGGTGTCTTTACTTTTACTCAAGTATAACAATTGGGTACTTTTTCCACCACTGGCAAATAGAATATCTATATCATCAGAATCCATACAGGATATTCCATCTTCAACTCATCCTGTACTCATTATCACCACTGTATGGTTTGCTATCTATACATACAGTCTGGATATGTGAGTGTAACTTTTTTGTTTGTCTCTAAAAATAAGAATGGCTGTGTTTTCACCTGGTGCAACACCGACATTCCAACAATATGTAAGCTGATTCTACTACCTACTTGCATAATAGCTATAGTATTACACCTAAGTTGTTTCCACTGGTCCTTAGCTTGTGAGAGCCACAACTGGAAACCCTTCTTTTAATCATTAATGTAGAGGAAGTAAAGGTAAAAGAGGCCGTGATGTTAGGTAACTGCGAAGGTCAAGTGTTGTGGGAATATACCCAGCCTACAGTGGTAGGTCATATAGCTTTCCCACACAGCCTATTACTGAAACAGAGATCAACTCATGAGTGGTACCAAAGGGAGTGGATATAGTATACCCATCTTACCGTATATAAATCTCAGCTTTATCATTTACTGTTTTCAATGCTCTGCTGAGAGCTCTGCTCTGAGTAAGACTTACAACGTATGTGAAAATTTGATCATATTACTCCAGTGCTAGCCTCCCTACACTGGCTTCCTGTTAAGGCAAGGGCTGATTTCAAGGTTTTACTGCTAACCTACAAAGCATTACATGGGCTTGCTCCTACCTATCTTTCCGATTTGGTCCTGCCGTACATACCTACACGTACGCTACGGTCACAAGACGCAGGCCTCCTAATTGTCCCTAGAATTTCTAAGCAAACAGCCAGCTGGAGGCAGTGCTTTCTCCTATAGAGCTCCATTTTTATGGAATGGTCTGCCTACCCATGTGAGAGACGCAGACTCGGTCTCAACCTTTAAGTCTTTACTGAAGACTCATCTCTTCAGTGGGTCATATGATTGAGTGTAGTCTGGCCCAGGAGTGTGAAGGTGAACGGAAAGGCTCTGGAGCAACGTACCGCCCTTGCTGTCTCTGCCTGGTCGGTTCCCCTCTCTCCACTGGGATTCTCTGCCTCTAACCCTATTACAGGGCTGAGTCACTGGCTTACTGGTGCTCTTTCATGCCGTCCCTAGGAGGGGTGCGTTACTTGAGTGGGTTGAGTCACCGACGTGATCTTCCTGTCTGGGTTGGCGCCCCCCCTTGGGTTGTGCCGTGGCGGAGATCTTTGTGGGCTATACTCGGCCTTGTCTCAGGATGGTAAGTTGGTGGTTGAAGATATCCCTCTAGTGGTGTAGGGGCTGTGCTTTGGCAAAGTGGGTGGGGTTATATCAGATGGGTCCACAGTGTCTCCTGACCCCTCCTGTCTCAGCCTCCAGTATTTATGCTGAAGTAGTTTATGTGTCAGGGGGCTAGGGTCAGTTTGTTATATCTGGAGTACTTCTCCTGTCTTATCCGGTGTCCTGTGTGAATTTAAGTATGCTCTCTCTCATTCTCTCTCTCTCTCTTTCTTTCTCTCTCTCGGAGGACCTGAGCCCTAGGACCATGCCTCAAGACTACCTGACATGATGACTCCTTGCTGTCCCCAGTCCACCTGGCCGTGCTGCTGCTCCAGTTTCAACTGTTCTGCCTGCGGCTATGTAACCCTGACCTGTTCACCGGACGTGCTATCTGTCCCAGACCTGCTGTTTTCAACTCCCTTAGAGGACAGCAGGAGCGTAGAGATGAGTCTCTGAACATGGAGGTCGGCATATGAAAAAAGCCAACTGACATTTACTCCTGATGGTGACTGACGTGCGTG
>NC_036848.1:44271006-44295006 GCF_002910315.2 Salvelinus sp. IW2-2015
TGTGTAGAGGAAATGGAGCAAAACAGGCACAACAGTCTCCTCTACTACAACGAGTATTGGGGCCAGGTGGGGGCAGGAAGGACAAGCTCACGTTTTGAGGGTGCCTGAGGTCATGAGCTCAGTGACCAAAAGAATGCACTTGAGGCCCTTGGAGTTGTCCTTCCAGGAGTCGTAGAAGCGGACAATGTTTGGGTGCTGCAGACCCTTCAGCATCTCCACCTCCTCACTGAACCTCTGCCGCTCCACCTTGGTCAGCTTACGCGTCTGCACGGAACACAAAATAGATATATTCTAGAATGATTACATACACAGTCAGATTTCCATTCTATTGGCAGAGCATATTGCAGGGAACACACACAACACACTCCATCCATCAGGCCTGACTTTGTGACTATAGTTTATTATCAAGACTCAATACAGAATTTATAAGCTTATCAAGCTGTGTTGAAAAATATGTAAATGTGTGTGTCCTAGAGCTAGAGGAAGAGAAAAACAGAACCACTGACATTTTTACCGTAGTTGGTCATTCATCTTGCTGAACCAGATTCCAGTGTTACATAATTGTATTTTTCCATAGAATCTTGAACTGTGACTTCTACACATTTTAAGAGGAGGTTTCCAAAAGCTGTGAGTAATTGAACCAAACACAGTGTAATCACGGTGGGTAGGTGGGTGAATAAAGCCTGTTTTGTGCAGAGTGAGGTACACTGTTAAAATAGAAAGACTCAAAACTCTGAAACCAGGAAAAGTAGTTCACCTAAGCTGAGATCTGGTGTTTCTGGAGGGTGTTTGAATGTAAACTTAATGTAAGTGTTATGATACACTGAATAGATATCAAAACAGAATGGAAGTACTCTGAAACACCCAAAGTGGCTGTTAAAATTAGATCAAACATTAATATTAAGGGATTAGAAATCCAGGGCCTAAAAACTAAGGTGTCATTGTACGCTGATGATTCATGTTTTCTTTTAAAACCACAACTAGAATCTCTCCACGGCCTCTTAGAGGATCTAGATACATTTGCTATCCTCTCTGGATTAAAACCAAATTATGATAAATGTACCATATTACGTATTGGATCACTAAAAAATACACATTTTACATTGCCATGTAGTTTACCAATTAAATGGTCTGACGGTGATGTGGACATACTCGGTATACAAATCCCAAAAGAAAGAAATGATCTCACTCCAATAAATTTTTATAGAAAGTTAGCAAAAATAGATAAGATCTTGCTACATGGAAAGGAAAATACCTGTCTATTTGTGGGAAAATCACCCTGATTAACTCTTTAATCATATCACAGTTTTACCTATTTGCTTATGGTTTTGCCTACACCTAGTGACCTGCTTTTTAAATTATATGAACAAAAAATATTCAATTTATTTGGAACGGCAAGCCAGATAAAATTAAAAGGGCCTATTTATATAACGAATATGAATTCGGAGGGCAGAAATTATTAAATATTAAAGCATTAGACCTCTCACTAAAGGCATCAGTCATACAAAAGTTATACTTAAATCCAAACTGGTTTCTCTAGTAGATTGGTACGAATGTCTCATCCTATGTTCAAGAAGGGCCTTTTTCCCTTTATTCAGATACACCTGCTCACTTTCGGTTGCTTGAAAAGGAAATAATCTCCAAAATATCTTTATTTTTTTACAAAGCCTTAGAAAGTTGGTTGCAATTTCAGTTTAATCCACCTGAAAGGACGGAACAAATAGTACACACAATCTTGTGGTTAAATTCAAATATAGTAATTGATAAAAAAAACTGTATTTATCGAAGAAATTTTTAAAAAAGGTATAATTTTTGTGAATGATATCATAAATAGGACTGGTGGAGTAATGTCACACATGCAGCTAACACAGACATATGGAAATGTCTGCTCTACCCAAAATTACAACCAATTAATTGCAGCATTACCACAAAAATGGAAGAGGCAGGTGGAAGGGGATAAAAGTAAGGAACTTGTATGTCGGCCTTATATTAAAGACATAAATGGTTAAAGAAAGTGTGATAAATAAAAACATATACCAATTTCATTAAGGTCCAAAAAACTTACAGCTGTGCCATATAAATTGCAAAATAGTTGGGAAGAGATTTTCGATGTACCCATTCCATGGCACATGGTTTATGAATTGATACGCAAAACAACGCCGGATTCAAAACTTCGAATTTTTCAATTTAAATTATTGTACAAAATTCTTGCAACTAATAGAATGTTATATATAGGGGGATCAATCTTCTCAGCTCTGTAGATTCTGCTGTGAGGAGGCAGAGTCATTAGACCATTTTTTTGGTATTGTCCGCATGTAGCTCGTTTTTGGTCACAGGTCCAGGAATGGTTGAAGAATTGCAACATTTGCGTAGAACTAACGCTACGAATAGCAATTCTGGGGGATTTGAAAAGCCATAGTCAATCAATCAATAATATAAAAATTATTTTAGCAAAATGTTTATTTTTAATTTACAATCCGTGGAAGCTATGAGAATAGGAAGATTCAAATCTTTTGTGAAGCATCACAGCACAGCTTGAAAAATATATTGGCAAATAAAAATCCGAAATGGATGATGTTGGAAGATAGATGGGAAAGGTTGAGTGGAGCTGAAGGGTGGGACTAATAACAAGATAAACAATGTAGGGCATACGGGATCTGTGAATGTGTATAGGTGCGGAGTATTGTGAAATAGCACAGTTACAAGTGGAAATCAAACTGGATGGACAACAGAAATAGAGAAGGACTAAGAACAAACAAGAGAGAACTATTATAAAGTAGACTGTGTCTGTAAATGTGTATAAGATGTATAAATTGAAGGTAAAAACAGAAATGTTTATCAGTTTACTCCAATTGGGGGATCGGTGTAGGGTTTGCGGGAATAATAATAAAGGTATACTCTTAAAAAAAAGTATGTATGTCTATGTAGGTATGTGTATGTATATATGTGTATATGTATGCATACGTGAATGGATATATATATTTACCCCAAAAAATATGGGGGATTGGAAATGATGCAGACAATTACATTGGAAACAACATTCTTTCCGCAATATTAAGCTGATCCACCCCCCAAAAAAATAAAAAAATAAAATAAAATAAATAAAATAAAATAAATTAAAATATATTAAAAATAATAGAAAAAAAAGATAAATAAATAAAAAATCACCCAAAGTGGCTCTTCAATCTGAATAATTGTGTTTTTAAGAGAGCGTTCTAAAAACACTTGTTGATGTTTCAGTGCATGTAAAAGGCAGCAACAAAACACAAAAGTCATGTTTTAGCAGACTGTGTCTCTCATATAATCAAATGGTTTTAAATTGCAAATTGTTAATAGCATAAATATTGATTGATTATAAATAAAAAWTTAATTTTCAGTAAATATTTTTAAGAAAACACTGGGAATTGAATAATTTTCTTAGAGCAGACTTTGGCAGTAAATATAGGCTACAGCTGCCAGGAAACTTTGTGAGATTATAAATAATGTTACAATCAAAATGTTTAGGGCTATGTAGGTTATAGCAGAGGTAGCATGAGTTATAAAGTGTGCCCTCATCACTGGTATTCATGTGAGAAAGTGGATGTGAACATTTGAGCCATTTAGCAGATGCTCTTATCCAGAGGAATTAGGGTTAAGTGCATTGCTCAAGGTTACATTTCTCACCTAGTCAGCTCTGGGATTCAAACCAGCAACCTGTCTGTTAATGCCCCAACACTCTTAACCACTAGGCTACCTGCCACATTTTTTCTGTGTTTTGTTTAGACAGATTAGAAACAGGAGGAGACAGAGACAGAGAAGGAGTTAAAGTTGGACAGGCCAAAGCAGGAATTGAACCCCTGACTGTTGGGACAGCAAAATGCCAAAATTATTTGGAATTTTACCCACTTAACCACACACCATGTGAGGAACTTAATATATCAGAAGACACATGTTTAGATGATTAAAGGCTAAATGTGAACTTCAAACATTGTGCTGATGTACTGTTCAGAATTCCCCCAGCCTGGGGCATGGAGGTGGAGAGATGGAATTCGTGGCAGGTGTGCCCTCTAGCAAACTCTATGGTCAAGTATAAAAACAGTCCTTCACAAACTCAGAGAGGTGAGAGCACACCAAGTGCTCAGATGAACTAGTCAACAAACAAACAAATCCAAGAAAGTATGTGTCAATGAATACGTGAGTATACAATGTTATCACATTGAAGAAGGAAACCAAAAAGGAATCCATTCAATAAGAACATTTGTTTTGTGTAGCATTTTGGCTGCTAATGCTAATAGTCCAAGTAAAACAGTTCTTTTGATCCATTGATCAGCTTTCTTGATGCCTCAAMAAGTTAATTGACACGTCATTGTTTGCACCTTTCGTGCACTTGTTTTATGCAAATGAAGGCCTGCTTTTTAGTTAATACTGCTGGCTTGTTTGCCTACTAGATTTACGAGTTGTATCTGCTCTGATGTATACCCTACATGCTGCACTACATAGCCACTGTCATTTTAGCCTGCTCTAGCTTTGGCCTACCACAACACATGTTATTACATTCCACTTTTGACATTAATATTGTCATCTTGTTGCTAGATTTGCATTGCTTAATTACTTATTCTATCCACTGGCTGGCCGATCCTAACTAAAGCCAATGCATACTAATGCCAACTGAACTGTCAATCATCATCTAGCTCAACTGTATTGTGATTCAATTKATCTGAACAACCTTCCATACCATTCAACATCAACTGAATATAAAGACTCAGGTCAGAAACATTAGCATAATGGACGAACGGTGGATCGCATTAAGCATTTCACTGTAAGGTGAATTGTATTCGGTGTATTTGGCGCATGTGACAAATGCAATTTCATTTGATTAAGCCCTTAGCTGAAGTTTTGCACAAGTTTTGTATGTGTGCTACTGCTAACATTAGCAGTCATTGCCTGAAATATTGTTTTTATGGATGTGAAATATTATGGCATATTAGTTGAATTTGAGGAATAACATGAGAAATACCTTACAGATCTATAAACTGTCTTACTTTATCAATATAAACATCTGAAAGACCTGTTCATGTTTTGTGATTTGATAATTAGCAGATAAAAGATACAACTTTTGATGCTTCAATCATGTCTCAAATACTTTTTTTACTCATGAATTATTATCCTGGACCAACTTTTGTGTGCTTTGTTAGAGCATAAAACTTTTGACCTTTTGGAATTACCAATGAGGAGTTTACCAGTACATGATATAAGAGCAGGGAATATACATTAAGGGGAGGGACTCCCATTTACAGTATTTGGAAACTGCAGAAAAATGGATCTAATTCTGCACTAGACAGGATTCAAAACACAATCCTAGTGTTTGGGAGCTTTAGGGAGAGGAAACAATACTAAAAGAGGGACCTAACTCTGCACTATACAGGACTCTAAACACCATAAGGTTTTCAACCTTTTCCAGGTCTTATGTGGTGTTACAGCACATCATATTTCAGAAACACCTCAGGATGAATGTTTCAGTACATCTTAAATCTGTTCTAATACCCTGACAACCACGTGTTTCAATACTTCAGCAAAGTTAAGGTTTTGTCTCCTTTAAGGTGGTGGCAGCTCAGTTGCCACTAGTTTTAGTGTTACAAAGCACTTCATTTTAAAAGTGTATGAATGGTTTGATTGAGTCTCTAGTGTAGTGCTGCCGGGAGGCTGCAGTGGGTGGATAGCTGTTTGGAAAACACCAGAGAGACCTCTAGACTTCTACAACCATGAATCCTGCATTGAGGCTGTTCTGGGAAAAACTGAGGGTATGTTTATGTTTACAATTGACTGACCACGACTCCTTCCTCCCCTTTAGAGAAGGGGGCTGCCACTCATGTTACCAGGCCCTGTCTGCCTCCAATGGCACCGTATTCCCTTTTATAGTGCACTACTTTTGACCACGGCACAAGGCCCTGGTCAAAAGTAGTGCACTATATAAGGAATAGGGTGCCATTTGGGATGCACACCCTATCAACACTGGGAGCACACGATCTCAGAGAGGGAGGCATGCAAGGGGAGCCCCAAAAAAGCTATTCCCACACCAACCGACGTCCATCAATTGCCAAACACTAATTCAATTAGAAGATTGATTCCAACATGGTGCCTCTGTTTTCAACACAGACCACTTAGGACTTTTGACCAATGATTTTGTATGTATTTATGTGGCGAATTGGTGTGACAGGAGTATGATGTGACTACAGGTGATACATTCTAGGACATGTATGTTAGGATTACAGTAATTGATGGGAGACAGTTTCAGTGTCCTTGATGGTAAATTCTGAGTAAACTGATGGCATTAAATAATGATCCCACTGATCTGATCGGGTGTTTCTCCTGCCTCTGTTTTTATACCGATGAGACCCACTGCATGGTACAGACTGTCATTGAGTTGCAGCTGCAGAAGTCTGTGTACATGCACCTTCATTTGTGTGTGCATACATGTGTGTCTCTATGTTAGGACAAGTGTGTTTCAACCTGACTGGCCTGTTTATCTCGAAGATCCCTCTACAGAACAGCCCACTGTAGTGTGTATGTGCATTTAGCCTCATGGCTAACACTGTCCACTTGGAAGCCTTGGCAGCTCCTTAAACCACTGAGTTTACCAGAGAGCTCACTCACTATACCACATGGCAAGCACAACACATTCAAATACAGAATACAGAGAATACATTTAGGCAACTTCAGATGCTTTCCTGTAAGAGCCAATGTCTTATTCAGGTCTTCCTAAACTAAAGCCTGCAAGAGCCTGAAAAAATGTTCTGCTTGCTTCCAAAGGCGTCCTGTAACGTGTGTCTGATTACGGACTGATTATGTTGACTCATTCAAAAGCTGTATCCAATGAACACCTATTGAATTTGGGATAGTTTTATTTCATAAAATGTGTTATAAAATAAATGTATTCATGTTATTATTACTCACATAGAACAAATGTCAGGAATAATAAGGAATACCAGAATGTGAGTAAGTAAAAGTGAAAACATCAACTGTGCTGACTTTCTGCTATCATTTTCTGCTATCACGGGATAGGTTTGTTGTGTGATGGACTAATTCCACAGTGATATAATGATACATTTTAAGCATAAACACATGTATACAAACTATAGATAATTATGTACGATGAGTTGATGTGCCTTGTGTCAAAGTAAGACAATTTATGTTGTCAAATCCACTTAAACATGATGGGTCATCACATGCTTTCCAGATTCAGTTAATAGCACATCTTTAATATGGTTGGATTTAACACCGATACAATACAAGTGACAGACTAGCCACTTAACTTGGTCTGAACATAAAGAGAAACCAACAGTAAGCGATCACACATGCTATGTTGTCTTAATGAGAAACCTTGGCTGGTCTGGAACAATATAGTATAGTGGGGCCTCTGCTATTTCCTAGAGAGAGATTACAGCACTGACAGAGAATGCCACTTGGGTGGATATCATACAAGGTCTTATCCTGTTTTTCCACTGCTGTTCACTGCTGTATCAACTCAATGACAAAACACAGACAAACACCTCATAGATGTTGCACATTAAGATATGCAACATAACCAAATACATCATGTTGTGCCATKTTTATATGGCCTATGACAATGCATTAAATTGTAACATTGATCTAATCAAGTGMTTTTTTACTTTAGTTTATTTGGTAAATATTTTCTTACATTTTTCTTGAACTGCACTGTTGGTTTAAGGGCTTGTGAGTAAGCATTTCATGCTAAGGTCTACACATGTTGTATTCGGCGCAGGTGACAAAGTTTGATTTGATCTGGTTTATTTCCTTTCCTGAATACAGTAAGTCTACACATCTCCCAAATGTATTGTTGCACTGCAGGGGTGTAAAAATTGAATTGGGGTCGCTAAATGTCTCCTCTCTCTTTGTTTGGCTAGAGAATATCAGAGAAGAGGCGAAGCTAGAGGGTCCACTCCCGTCACAATCTGTCCATGTGGGAATAGAGCGTTATTCAATGCATTTCTATAGGCTTATTGGACTTAATAAGCAGACCGCCTGCCTTTCCGCTTTGCGACAATGACTCCCATTGTTATTGCGTAGAAAAGACCATCTCATCATTAAATACAGTGTCTCTGAGAATCTGTATTCATAGCCACTGAGAGGAGGGAGGAGAGGGAGGTGTGTGTATGTTGATTTGGGGTCTGGATGGATGGATGGATGGATGGATGGAAGGGCTGCAGGAACTATTACGGCCCTGTGCCAACTCCCTCCACAGTTACATAAGCAGTGTTGATGGTTGAACCGTTGGTATTAAGAACTTCCTGGCTGTCAGCAGCACCCCTATTATGCATACTGGGAGACGGATGGACAACAAGTGTCAGCCAACCCAGCACTAAAAGAGGCGTAGACTCTATGGCTTTACTTCAAAGGACAGGAAAGAAAGATCATGWAACACTGTCCTCATATAACATCCAAAATCCAAAACAAAGATGTAACAGCACTGCTGTGATATCCATGCTGTGTGTGTGTGTGCAGTATATGGAAGATGAGGTTATTATCAAGGGAGAGAGAGGAAGAGAGAGAGCGAGAGGAAGACGAAGAGAGAGAGCAAAAGCGAAACATCACAGCATGTTTGGTCTAGAATGAATGCAGTACCAGTGCTGTGACTATCTTCTTTACGTGTCTTTCACCCATTACTACAATATGTATAGGCCATACATAATGCCCAGAGGCTCATTTTTCCCCCTTATTTAACTAGGCAAGTCAGTTAAGAACAAATTCTTATTTACAATGACGGCCTAGGAAAAGTGGGTTAACAACCTTGTTCAGGGGCAGAACAACAGATTTTTACCTTGTCAGCTCAGGGATTCAATCTAGCAACCTTTTGGTTACTGGCCCAACACTCTAACCACTAGGCTACCTGCTGCCCCATACAGATAGAGATTTCATACACAATGTTGATAGCATCAGAAACAACAAAGTACCCTAACCATCAGGGGTTAAATGGCCTCTGTTCTGACTAGCACCCATCTTGAACGTTGGGTGACATCTGACATGTCAAGCTGGGGATTGAGGCTAAAGGGAGAGCAGAAGTTGGTTGACACGAGCTCACATGCCTTTGATATCCCTGGTCAGGAAACACCCCGAGAGACAGACCGCGCAGTGTGAGGAACTGAGGTACCAGTGTACACTTTCCAAGAAAAACCTGACTTGCTCTCTGAATGGAGCGGGGGAGAGAGGGGTGGTTAGGGAGGTTAGCCATTAATCTAATAAGAAATCCGGATTCAGCCCGCCCTCTCTCTCACTGGGCTAGCACTCTGAAAACTGCTGCTTTAGTGGCACCTAAAGCAATTAACTACACAAGCAAAAGACCAATGGACRCAGATTCAAGATTTCTGTCCTTATGTGCATCCCAAATGACACCCTATTCCCTATAAAGTAGTACACCAAATAGGGAAAAGGGTGCCAGAGGGGAACTATTTAGGCTACCGTTGACCTGGACATTTGGCCTTGTTTGGAGGTTTTACTAGATATTAGGCTAGTGTGTGAAAGGAAAAACTGTACTTGTGCCTGACTGACTATCCTTGGAACTGAATAAATTGTGTCATAAAACACTATCTTTTAGAGCCATCCATTCATTCTTCAAGACAAAGCCAGCAACTCCTATTCCCTCTGTAGGTCACTACTTTTGACCAAGGCCTCGGCCAAAAGTAGTGCACTATATAGGGAATAGGGTGTCATTTGGGACGCAGTCATACAGATCTTAATTTGATCATCCTGTTGAATAAGAACTTATTTATTTGTGGGGCAAGAGTTGCTAAGATGTTTGTGTTGTAAGTCTAATGGAAGTCATGCTTCAAATAAATAGTGAGCAGTAAGTACACGAGTTAGTCATGTCTATCCTGGAACAAGTCAGGATTTCTCAGAGATGTGGAAACCATTTACCATCTAGTGTAGGAAGGATTCCTCAAGTCTACTGTCTCTATATCCTCCTGGGTAAGTTCTGAGTGGGGCTGATGCTGCCCTGATGATCACTCTGACCTGTGAGGTAACTGGGTCAGCATCCAAAATGGAACCCTATTCCCTATATAATGTACTACTTTTGACCAGGGCCCGCCGCATAGGGCTCTGGTCAAAAGTAGTGCACTAAATAGGGAATAGGGTGCCTTTGTCTGAACCTTAGGGTTACTATCTCTGATAGAAGTAAAGGGAGAGGACGTTCTGCATACCATCTAGTCTGATAACGCTAAGAGGGGAGGAAGCTTGTAAAGTCCCAAAGGTAATTAATCTGGGTTTTATTGCCCAAAAAGACTGCAGGTTTCTATTACTGCTTGCTGAGTGAACATTCTCTAATTCTGTCACGTCTGCTCCCGCTCTTCCCCCCCTGGCGCTTAAGGGCGCCAGGCTGCCCTGCATCACGCACTCCTTCCATCTATTACGCACACCTGCCATCCCTCGTCACGCACATCAGCAATATTGGACTCACCTGGACTCACTCATCTGTTTATTTCCTCCCCTTTATTTGTCAGTTCCCTTGCTCTGTTCCCCACTGCTGTATTGATTGTTTTTTGTCTTTGTTTTCTTGTATGTTGTTCCTGTGTCCGTTCTATATTAAATGTTTGACTCCCCGTACCTGCTTCGTCTCTCCATCATCATCCATGTGACACATTATCTATTCATTTTGACCCTGCTTGACCCTGAATGAAATAGATCATACAGCAAAAATGTTAACATTGTTGCTACTACCTTGTTTTTACAGGGTCAGACCAGGGTAGATAAAAGTGTTGTGTATAAATGTAATGCCATCCAAGGGGAAATGACCAGGGAGAACAAACACTTTGTCCGGAACTGCCTTCCCATGAAACATAGACAGACAGATAGATAGATAGATAGATAGATAACAAGTACAGCCTGCAGAGGTTACTCTTATTAAACAGACTGCAGTGCTGCAGCTATGTCCTCTGCAGCTATGTAACCTGATGAAAACAGAGTCTTTGTCCCTTGACCAGAGCCCTAAAGTAGTGCACTTTATAGGGAATAGGGTGCCATTTGGGACACACTGAGGGTGGAATGGAGAAGGCTGGTTATGCTTCATAGTAGCCTATAGGCATTATAAATCACCCAATGACTCTTCTATCTGCTCCTAGACATGAAAAAACCTAATGATACACTTCAACATGATGATGTAATCCTATCGAACAGCTGAGAGAACAAATGACGGGCTTTATGCATAGTTGCATATTACCCTCTGTAGTTACTGAGAACACATTTTATTTTACAATAACAACCTGGAATTCACAGCCTTGTCTCCAGCCACATCCTTCCCTCTACAGTACTTCGCACAAACTTATGAAATCTGAAGGAGCCCATACATACTTGGCAAACACAGGAAGAACATTTTAGCAAATACAATTATTTTCCATCCTAAAAAAAAAAGTGAATGTGTACCACTGGTTGTTAGAAGCCTATTTCCACTGGCTTGAGAGACCGAATTTCACGAGGCTAATGTGTCAGAATTCAATAAATAGGTTACGTATTATGTGAGGTTTCTTACACCTCTGGAGCTAGGTAAGCAACACAGGTTTTGCTGTTCAGTGTATTGGAGCAGAAAACTTAACAGGCTGTCAAGTTCCTTCAAGGTTATGTCTTACACCAGTCGTAAAGGAACTGGGAGGAACACAGAGCTCTTAAACTGGGCTTAAAGGAGTCTCTTGCCTTGCACTGGCCAGGTAACAGTGGGCCCGTTTCAAATGGCACCCTATTCCCTATACAGGGCACTTCTTTTGACCAGAGCCCCATAGGCTCTAATCAAAAGTAATGCACTATGTAGGGAATAGGGTGCCATTTGGGATGCAAACTAAGTCTCCTGCATGACACTGAGCCATTACTTCCAAAAGTAGTGAGTACATGTTGTTTTGCCTGGTATAATAAATCCATTCTCTGTTCATATATAATGTGAGCAAGGTATATCCCAGTGATTACAGAGGGCTGAATAACAGACACAGCATAGCCCAAAAATCAGGCCACTCAGTTGCCTTTTTCCACGAAAGTGTGATGTCTAATGTTGTACTACCCATTAGTAGTGTCCATTAGATTAGCAAGAGGCAAGTACATTTATCGTATAGCAAACCAGGAAAGCCCACTGTGTGTACACAAAGATGCCCTACTAATCATGAATGCTACCAGGTTTACAGCAAGCAGTACCCTGTAATCAAATCAGAGGAGTTTGGTAGGAGGAGATATAGGAGGATGGGCTCACTGTAATAGCTGGAATGGAATTAATGGAACGGAGTCAAACATGTGGTTTCCATATGTTAAATCTGTTTGACCCAATTCCTTTTAAGCTGTCAGGTAGCCTAGTGGTTAGAGCGTTGGTCCATTAACTGAAATGTTGCTGGCACGAATCCCAGAGGTGAAAAATCTGTCAATGTGCCCTTGAGCAAGGAGCTTGACCCTAATTGTTCCTGTACGTCACTCTGGAAAAGAGCATCTGGTAAATGTATTTATGCCATTACAATAAGCTAGTCCTCCTATAGCTCCTCCCACCAGCCTCCTCTGAATCAAATATTATAAAAAATATATTTATATTATCTATTGGGTACTTTCTAAGAACAATGATGTACAGTGGGGCAAAAAAGTATTTAGTCAGCCACCAATTGTGCAAGTTCTCCCACTTAAAAAGATGAGAGAGGCCTGTAATTTTCATCATAGGTACACTTCAACTATGACAGACAAAATGAGAAAGGAAAATCCAGAAAATCACATTGTAGGATTTTTAATGAATTTACTTGCAAATTATGGTGGAAAATAAGTATTTGGTCAATAACAAAAGTTTATCTCAATACTTTGTTATATACCTTTGTTGCAATGACAGAGTCAAACGTTTTCTGTAAGTCTTCACAAGGTTCAACACCACTGTTGCTGGTATTTTGGCCCATTCCTCCATGCAGATCTCCTCTAGAGCAGTGATGTTTTGGGGCTGTTGCTGGGAAACACGGACTTTCAACTCCCTCCAAAGATTTTCTATGTGGTTGAGATCTGGAGACTGGCTAGGCCACTCCAGGACCTTGAAATGCTTCTTACGAAGCACTCCTTCGTTGCCCGGGCGGTGTGTTTGGGATCATTGTCATGCTGAAAGACCAGCCACGTTTCATCTTCAATGCCCTTGCTGATGGAAGGAGGTTTTCACTCAAAATCTCACGATACATGGCCCATTCATTCTTTCCTTTACACGGATCAGTCGTGCTGGTCCCTTTGCAGAAAACAGCCCCAAAGCATGATGTTTCCACCCCCATGCTTCACAGTAGGTATGGTGTTCTTTGGATGCAACTCAGCATTCTTTATCTCCCAACACGACGAGTTGAGTTTTTACCAAAAAGTAATTTTTTGGTTTCATCTGACCATATGCATTCTCCCAATCTTCTTCTGGATCATCCAAATGCTCTCTAGCAAACTTCAGACGGGCCTGGACATGTACTGGCTTAAGCAGGGGGACACGTCTGGCACTGCAGGATTTGAGTCCCTGGCGGCGTAGTGTGTTACTGATGGTAGGCTTTGTTACTTTGGTCCAGTCTCTGCAGGTCATTCACTAGGTCCCCCGTGTGGTTCTGGGATTTTTGCTCACCGTTCTTGTGATCATTTTGACCCCCACGGGGTGAGATCTTGCGTGGAGCCCCAGATCGAGGGAGATTATCAGTGGTCTTGTATGTCTTCCATTTCCTAAAATTGCTCCCACAGTTGATTTCTTCAAACCAAGCTGCTTACCTATTGCAGATTCACTCTTCCAGCCTGGTGCAGGTCTAACAATTTTGTTTCTGGTGTCCTTTGACAGTCTTTGGTCTTGGCCATAGTAGAGTTGGAGTGTGACTGTTTGAGGTTTGTGACAGGTGTCTTTTATACTGATAAACGTTCAAACAGGTGCCATTAATACAGGTAACGAGTGGAGGACAGAGGAGCCTCTTAAAGAAGAAGTTCAGGTCTGTGAGAGCCAGAAATCTTGCTTGTTTGTAGGTGACCAAATACTTATTTTCCACCATAATTTGCAAATAAATTCATGAAAAATCCTACAATGTGATTTTCTTTCCTCATTTTGTCTGTCATAGTTGAAGTGTACCTATGATGAAAATTACAGGCCTCTCTCATCTTTTTAAGTGGGAGAACTTGCACAATTGGTGGCTGACTAAATACTTTTWTGCCCCACTGTATGTATGTACAATATTTGTGAGGGACCAAGAAATAGTCTGAGAATAAGATTTAGAACCATGGTGTCTGGCATTCTTTAGTGCAGGTAATTCGCCTTACCACATGTGGAAATGTCCATATTCCACAGTCAAGGAGATGTGTGGTACTCTACCATACAGATGTAGAATCTTAATTTGAGCCAGTTTGCTACCGCCGGCAAATAATCATGCAGCAACTGGAAATGTGAATTATTATGTTGATTATAATTAATTGCCATTTTTGCAGGGGTTGATACATTCTCCGTAAGGGAAAATCAAGTCTGACATTTCTATTGGAAATTATACTTCAGAAGCCTTTTTAAACATCAAATACACTGTTTAACAATGCAACAGGGTGATCAAATTAAGATCTGTATCTCTGCCTCCCAAAAGGCACTCTATTCCCTACATAGTGCACTACTTTTGACCGAGGCATTAGGGAATAGGGTGCAATTTGGGACACTGCCTCAGTTCTATTTATCACTTTTACTAAGGGGTAATGTTACAGAGAGAGGACAACACTGTATTGTCCGGTGCCAAGCAGGGATATAGTTAACAACATGATGGTATGCAAGAGGAGAGGAGAGCCCTTCATAGTGCCCTTCAGAGCCACAGGAAGGAAGCCAACCACCTGAATGATTAATAAACCAACACTGGATACCTTGATGCCTGGGGATTCAACTCTATCCAATGACGTCGCCATCCAATGAGATAGTGGCAATAACTACTAGCATTGTGTCCACATGGACATGATATATTTTACTTTGGGCAACATTTGTTTAGATGTCCAGTTGTCCACCTTTCCACACTCTATCTGGGTTACTTTCTTTAAAAAGAGCAAGGTTGGGTTGTTGATGCTGGGTTATTTATGCTGGATTATTGAGATATGACCCAGAGCGTCAGATCAGAAGACTGAAGAAGTGGATTAGCAGGGGTGTGGCTTTCAGATAGTTATTTTTGGCCACCCGTGAGAGTGAACATATTTCCGGTTAATCTGTTCTGTTGTATTGTTATCACATGTTAATGTTGAACACTGACACGTTTGTAACTTTAATGAGGCTTATTAAGATAGTTACCATTTTGTTACAATAGGTAACATTATACATTTTATATAAAAATGTCTCATGCACAAAACTATTGAAGTAAAATGTACATTTGCAGTGTAAAAATTTAACATGATGAACAGGAATTATATTTCTTCTCACATGTGGTCAAAAATAACTATCTGAAATCCACATCCCTAATAATCCACATCTCCAAAAAATAACCTAAAGATTGCATTAAAAAGCAACTGAAAACGCCGATTGGTACGTGTGTTTTTCTGTTGCTCATTAGAAAAACAAGGTTTCAGTCTTGGAGGTGTGTTTCCTGTCTGATTCCGCATTTTGTTAACAACATTTGTCACCCATGAGACACCGTAGAAGCGGAAGCCTATTTCACCTCCTCAAAATCCTCATAATGAATATATGATAATGTACAGTACCAGTCAAAAGTTTGGACACACCTACTCATTCAAGGGTTTTTCCTTATTTTTACTATTTTCTACATTGTAGAATAGTGAAGACATCAAACCTTTGAAATAACACGTATGGAATCATGTAGTAACCAAAAAAGTGTTAACAAGTCAAAATATATTTTATATTTGAAATTCTTCAAAGTAGCCACCCTTTGCCTTGAGGACAGCTTTACACACTCTTGGCATTCTCTCAACCAGCTTCACCTGGAATGATTTTCCAACAGTCTTGAAGGAGTTCCCACATATGCTGAGCACCTATTGGCTGCTTTTCCTTCACTCTGCAGTCCAACTCATCCTAAACCATCTCAACTGGGTTGAGGTCGGGTGATTGTGGAGGCCAGGTCATCTGATGCAGCACTCCATCAATCTCCTTCTTGGTCAAATAGCCCTTACACAGCCTGGAGGTGTGTTTTGGGTCATTGTCCTGTTGAACAACAAATGATAGTCCCACTAAGTGCAAACCAGATGGGATGGCGTATCGCTGCAGAATGCTGTGGTAGCGATGCTGGTTAAGTGTGTCTGTCCAAAGGACAGATTTCCACCGGTTTAATGTCCATTGCTCATGTTTCTTGGCCCAAGCAAGTCTCTTATTATTATTGATGTACTTTAGTAGTGGTTTCTTTGCAGCAATACAACCATGAAGGCCTGATTCACGCAGTCTCCTCTGAACAGTTGATGTTACTTGAACTCTGTGAAGCATTTATTTGGGCTGCAATCTGAGGTGCAGTTAACTCTAATGAACTTGTCCTCTGCAGCAGAGGTAACTCAGGGTCTTCCTTTCCTGTGGCGGTCATCATGACAGCCAGTTTCATCATAGAGCTTGATGGTTTTGGAACTGTACTTGAAGAAACTTTCAAAGTTCTTGAAATTTTCTGGAATGACTGACCTTCATGTCTTAAAGTAATGATGGACTGTACTTTCTCTTTGCTTATTTGAGCTGTTCTTGCCATAATATAGACCAAATAAGGTTATCCCTTGTATACCACCCCTACCTTGTCACAACACAACTGATTGCCTCAAACGCATTAACAAGGAAAGAAATTCCACAAATTAACTTTTAACAAGGCACACCTGTTCATTGAAATGCATTTCAGGTGACTGCCTCATGAAGCTGGTTGAGAGATTGCCAAAAAAAAAATCATTTTTTGAAATATATWTTTTTATTTCACCTTTATTTAACCAGGTAGGCCAGTTGAGAACAAGTTCTCATTTACAACTGCGACCTGGCCAAGATAAAGCAAAGCAGTGCGACACAAACAACACAGAGTTACAAATGAGATAAACAAACATACAGTCAATAACACAATAGAAAAATATATATACAGTGTGTGCAAATGTAGTAAGATTAGGGAGGTAAGGCAATAAATAGGCGATAGTGGTGAAATAATTACAATTTAGCAATTAAACACTGGAGTGATAGATGAGCAGAAGATGAATGTTCAAGTAGAGATACTGGGGTGAAAAGGAGCAACCAAAAATACAATATGGGGATGAGGTAGTTGGGTGGGCTATTTACAGATGGGCTGTGTACATGTGCAATGATCAGTAAGCTGCTCTGACAGATGATGCTTAAAGTTAGTGAGGGAGATATAAGACTCCAGCTTCAGTGATTTTTGCAATTCGTTCCAGTCATTGGCAGCAGAGAACTGGAAGGAAAGGCGGCCAAAGAGGAGTGAAATATACCTGCTGGAGCGCGTGCTACGGTGACCAGTGAGCTGAGATAAGGCGGGGCTTTACCTAGACATTACTTATAGATGACCTGGAGCCAGTGGGTTTGGCGACAAATATGAAGCGAGGGCCAGCCAACGAGAGCATACAGGTCGCAGTGGTGGGTGGTATATGGGGCTTTGGTGACAAAACAGATGGCACTGTGATATACTACATCCAATTTGCTGAGTAGAGATCGGTTGAAGAGCATGCAATTAGTTTTACTTGCATTTAAGAGCAGTTGGAGGCCACGGAAGGAGTGTTGTATGGCATTGAAGCTCGTCTGGAGGTTACTTAGCACAGTGTCCAAAGAAGGGCCAGAAGTATACTGGTGTTGTCTGCGTAGAGGTGGATCAGAGAATCACCAGCAGCAAGAGCGACATCATTGATGTATACAGAGAACAGAGTCGGCCCAAGAATTGAACCCTGTGGCACCCCCATAGAGACTGCCAGAGGTCTGGCCAACAGGCCCTCCGATTCGACACACTAAACTTTATCTGAGAAGTAATTGGTGAACTAGGCGAGGCAGTCATTTGAGAAACCAAGGCTGTTGAGTCTGCTGATAAGAATGCAGTGATTGACAGAGTCGAAAGTCTTGGCCAGGTTGATGAAGACGGCTGCACAGTATTGTCTCTTATCGATGGCGGTTATGATATCGTTTAGGAACCTTGAGCGTGGCTGAGGTGCACCCATGACCCGCTCGGAAACCAGATTGCATATCGGAGAAGGTACGGTGGGATTCGAAATGGTCAGTGATCTGTTTGTTAACTTGGATTTCGAAGACTTTAGAAAGGCAGGTTAGGATAGATATAGGTCTGTAACAGTTTGGGTCTAGAGTGTCTCCCCCTTTGTAGAGGGGCATGACCGCGGCAGCTTTCAAAACTTTAGGAATCTCAGACGATACGACCGAGAGGTTGAACAGGCAGTAATAGGGGTTGAATCAATTGTGGCAGATCATTTTAGAAAGAGAGGGTCCAGATTGTCTAGCCCAGCTGATTTATAGGGGTCCAGATTTTGCAGCTCTTTCAGAACATCAGCTGACTGGATTTGGGAGAAGGAGAAATGGGGGAGGCTCGGGCAGGTTGCTGTGGGGGGTGCAGAGCTGTTGACCGGGGTAGGGGTAGCCAGGTGGAAAGCATGGCCAGCCGTAGAAAAATGCTTATTGAAATTCTCGATTATCGTAGATTTATCGGTGGTGACAGTGTTTCCTAGCCTCAGTGCAGTGGACAGCTGGGAGGAGGTGCTCTTATTTTCCATGGACTTTACAGTGTCCCAGAACTTTTTGTAGTTTTTGCTGCAGGATGCAAATTTCTGTTTGAAAAGCTAGCCTTTGCTTTCCTAACTGCCTGTGTATATATGTTCCTAACTTCCCCGAAAAGTTGCATATCGCGGGTGCTATTCGATGCTAATGCAATACGCCACCAGATGATTTGTGCTGGTCAAGGGCAGTCAGGTCTGGAGTGAACCAAGGGCTATATCTGTTCTTAGTTCTACATTTTTTGAATGGGGCATGCTTATTTAAGATGGTGAGGAAGGCACTTTTAAAGAATAACCAGGCATCCTCTACTGACGGAATGAGGTCAATATCCTTCCAGGATACCCGGGCCAGGTCAATTAGAAAGGTCTGCTCGCTGAAGTGTTTTAGGGAGTGTTTGACAGTGATGAGGGGTGGTCGTTTGGCCGCGGACCAATTATGGACGCAGGCAATGAGGCAGTGATCGCTGAGATCCTGGTTGAAGACAGCAGAGGTGTATTTAGAGAGCAGGTTGGTCAGGATGATATCTATGAGGGTGCCCGTGTTTACAGATTTAGGGTTGTATCTGGTAGYTTCCTTGATAATTTGTGTGAGATTGAGGGCATCTAGCTTAGATTTTAGGACGGCCGGGGTGTTAAGCATATCCCAGTTTAGGTCACCGAACAGTACAAACTCTGAAGATAAATGGGGCGAAATTAATTCACATATGATGTCCAGGACACAGCTGGGGGCTGAGGGGGGTCTATAACAAGCGGCAACAGTGAGAGACTTATTTCTGGAAAGGTGGATTTTTAAAAGTAGAAGGTCGAACTGTTTGGGCACAGACCTGGATAGCATGACAGAACTCTGCAGACTATTTCTGCAGTAGATTGCAACTCCACCCCCTTTGGCAGTTCTATCTTGGCGGAAAATGTTGTAGTTGGGGATGGAAATTTTTGCATTTTTGGTGGCCTTCCTAAGCCAGGATTCAGACACCGCTAGGACATCAGGGTTGGTGAAGTGTGCTAAAGCAGTGAATAAAACAAACTTAGGGAGGAGGCTTCTTATGTTAACATGCATGAAGCCAAGGCTTTCACAGATACAGAAGTCAACAAATGATAGCGCCTGGGGAATAGGAGTGGAACTGGGGGCTACAGAGCCTTGGTTAACCTCTACACCAGAGGAAGAGAAGAGGAGTAGGATAAGGGTATGGCTAAAGGCTATAAGAACTGGTCGTCTAGTGCGTTGGGAACAGAGAATAAAAGGAGCAGATTTCTGGGCGTGGTAGAATAGATTCAGGGCATAATGTACAGACAATGGTATGGTAAGATGTGAGTACAGTGGAGGTAAACCTAGGCGTTGGGTGACAATGAGAGAGGTTTCGTCTCTGGAGGCACTAGTTAAGCAAGGTGAGGTCTCCGCATGTGTGTGGGGTGGGACAAAAGAGCTATCTAAGGCATTTTGAGTGGGACTGAGGGCTCTACAGTGAAATAAAACAATAAGAACTAGCTAGGACAGCAGTAGACAAGGCATATTGACATTAGAGAGAGGCATGAAGCAAACACAGGTGTTGATCAGGAGAGCTAAGACAACAACGGGTAAATGGTGATGAATGGGCAGAGCGGGTCAGTTAGGTACATACAGGACCTGAGTTRYAGGCTGGGGCCGACAGGTAAACAAAATGAGGTACAGTGTTATTGAAACAGTCCAGGGGGCATCAGCTGTGTAGCCGAGTGATCATAGGGTCAAAAGAGCAGCAATAGGTGAGTCAGGGTGCTGTTCGGTAGTCACTACTATGCTAGGAAAGCAGGGGACACAGCGTTCAGAAAAGCTAGCGGGCCAGGGCTAGTAGATGGTTCTTCGGAGACATCGTAACAGAATAGCCTGTTGAAACTACATCAGGCGATCACGTCGGCAGTCCAGTCGTGATGGATCGGCGGGGCTCCGAGTCGACAATAAAGGGTCCTGTCCAAATGGCAAAGGAGGAGTTGTAGCCCTAGAATTAGCTGGTATATGGGCATAGCTTGAGGCTATCTCAAGGATAACTGGTGCTTGCTTCGGGACAGAGGCGTTAGCTAACAGTAGCCACTCGTTTGCAGCTAGCTAGCTGCGATGATCCAGTGTAACGATCCAGAACGGCAGGAATCCAGTGATTAGTAGAGAGAAGCAGCCCGATATGCTCTGGGTTGATATCGCACTGAGCAGACAGGCAGGTGTTGTCCGAGCTAGCTAAGGCTGGCTGGCTGGTGACCGAGAAAAAGGTGAAGACCGCTAGCAGTGGCTAACAAAGACTAGTAGCTAGTTAGCTGGCTAGCTCCTGATGGAAGTTCCAGTTATAAGGAATAGAAAGAGCAGATCCGTACCACATTGGGTGAGGGGGGTTGCAAGAAAGTCTATTTAGTTCGTAGATAGAAAGTGAGATTAAGATATATACGAAGAAGACCGGCTATTTACACAGGATAATACAAGGGATAAGACAAGGACAAACACACACGARCTACTGCTACGCCATCTTGGATGAGATCATCAAGGCAAAGGGTGGCTACTTTGAAGAATCTGAAATATAAAATATATTTTGAATTGTTTAACACTTTTTTAGTTACTGCTTGATTCCATATGTGTTCTTTAATAGTTGTGATATCTTCATTATTATTCTACAATGTAGAAAATAGTAAAAAAAAATATAGAAAGAAAACCCTGGAATGAGTAGGTGTGTTCAAACTTTTGACTTGTACTGTAATTAATAAATGTTGAGGTTTTTGCTTGAGGTTTTTGTTTTAGTTGAGGTTTTTGTTTTATCTTACGCAATTTTACTTAGCTAGATGTAAAATTGCGCAACTAAAACATCCTCTGCAAAAACATCAACATTTATTAATTACAGTACAAGTCAAAAGTTTGAACACACCGACTCATTCCAGGGTTTTCTTTCTTTCTTTTTTTACTATTGTTTTTACTATGTTTGGTGCAGTATATCTCAAGTTGCGCAACATTTTGTCTTATGTCAACAAAGTTGGAGATGCTGCTATTCACAACTTTTGTGGAAAAATTGACATTGTCAAATCAAAACCCAACCTTAATTTACACATTGTGACGCATGAAGGTTCCAAACTTTGTTTTAGACGAGACTGACTATGACCAAGATTATCCTATTTACACTTTGTAGTAAATTTTGACACTAGAATAACTGTTTCTGACTCATATCGATGCCACATAGGGCGATTTCAAAGGCAGATGCTGGGTTGCTTTTCAAAGGCAGTTGCTCAGATGCTGGCTTAACCCAGCATGAAAGTGAATAAAAAACAAACTGATGGTTAATTTAGCCCATGTTTGGGTATTCCCAACAACCCAACATGTTGGGTTCTTCATGCAACTCACCTGGCTGGGTCAAAATAACRCAGTGTGTGGTCTGTCCAATATTTACCCACTGCTGGTTTACCAAATAACCCAAATTGGGTTGTTTTTAACCCAGCATTTCTTCGAGGAAAGTATGAGCAGGGGGGACTTTAGTAACCCTAAGGGGTGTCTTGCACTGTTAAAGTATTAGCTGTTGACTGAGAAAACACGTTTGAATGTTTGTTGTTCTGTTTGGCCATGCGGTGTGATGTGTTGGTCCCAAAAAGGTTATAGCCATTAGTGTGTCCAACACTCATTATGCCATTAACCCATTCATCACTGTAGTCACAACATGTACTGCAAATTGACCGAGGGTTACCCGCAAGGTGGGGTTTTGCAGCACCCTTTCCCACTCGGCTGTGACTGAAGCACTGGGTTTGTTTTGGGAATGGTGACCTAGGCCCATCTAGCCCCCACACTCTTCCTGAGTAAACACACATGACCAAAATATTTGGTCTCAGAGCATTTTGTATTAATCTGTATGTAAAACCGAAACACTCCATTTGGTATGATATGTCATGTTTCGTATGGTATGTATTAATTTGTGGATGTCCATCCCCCATTTCGTATGGTATGTTACGAATTACAATTCATATTATATGTTACAAATTTACTAAACGTACAATATGTTGCGAATTTGCAAATGTACAATATGTTACGAATATCAAAACGTATGGTACAGTATGTTACGAATTCCAGCAATGGTGGCAAGGTGGCTAATGTTAGCTAGCTGTCTAACGTTAGCTAGCTGTCTAACGTTACCTAGGCTAGGGGTTTGGGTTAAGGTTGGGTTAAGTTTAGGAGTTAGGTTGAAGGATTAAGGTTAGGAGAAGGGTTAGCTAAAAGGGATAAGGTTAGGGGAATGGTTATCTAACATACTAAGTAGTTGCAAAGGAGCTAAAAAGTAGTAAGTAGTTACCCTACTTTCTTTTTTGCCTTAAGTAACCATCTGTCTTATGTAACCATATCAAACGTAACATATCATTCTAATATGAGTGTCCCGATTTAGAATTACTATGTTACGTCTAGTCTATGAGACCAGGCTGGACCACATGTTTACCCCCCAAAACAGCACCTCCTCGCTGCAAAAAAAGCCCATGGTACACAAGCGCCCACTGTCAAAACCACGGAGCTGTGGCGTGATGGTTTTTCCTAGAGCCTAAACCAGTTTTACCACTTATGTGGGCCTACAGCACCATGGCAGACGATGGATGGTTTTGATATGGATGGCCAGAAACTGAAGACAGATCAAAAGAATGAACATCAGTGACTTAAGTGGTAGGAGCAGGAGGAGGCAGCCAATCAAAAACCAGGATTAGGCCTGTCTTTCAGAGATCGGGTAATAGGCACGGAAAAAAACATCCAGTACAGCTTAATTTGAAAAAGAGAGCAAAAGCAGAGCTAATCATCCATGGATATGTGGGTCACCAAACCATTTTTATTCAAATATTTTTATAGGCTGGAAAAGTTATGATATGGGTTCTGGCTCGTTGATTTGAATCCTAAAAAAAATATGATTCCCACTAAAGTATTGATACACAGAGAGGGTTTCTTGTTATGGTGATGACTCAATAGGGGTGTGCCAATGCCAAGGCTACAGTCATGTCCGTAAAAGCAGTAAGAACAATAGCTAAATCATTACTACTGACAGATTAAGATATCCTGTCTCAGCCTCCAGTATTTATGCTGCAGTAGTTTGTGTCGGGGGGCTAGGGTCAGTTGGTTACCTGGAGTACTTCTCCTGTCTTATCCAGTGTCCTGTGTGAATTTAAGTATGCTCTCTCTAATTCTCTCGTTCTCTCTTTCTCTCTGAGAACCTGAGCCCTAGGACCATACGTCAGGACTACCGGGCATGATGACACCTTGCTGTCCCCAGTCCGCCTGGCCTTGCTGCTATTCCAGTTTCAACTGTTCTGCCTGCGGTTACGGAACCCCTACCTGTCCCAGACCTGCTGTTTTCAACT
>NC_036848.1:44295651-44302142 GCF_002910315.2 Salvelinus sp. IW2-2015
CACCCCTCATAGCCTGGTTCCTCTCTAGGTTTCTTCCTAGGTTTTGGCCTTTCTAGGGAGTTTTTCCTAGCCACCGTGCTTCTACACCTGCATTACTAGCTGTTTGGGGTTTTAGGCTGGGTGTCTGTACAGCACTTCGAGATATTAGCTGATGTACGAAGGGCTATATAAAATAAAATTGATTGATTGATTGATAGTCTTGGTCTGTTATGTTCCAATTAGTTTTCTATGAGCGGTCTTTCTGGTCTCCCATTGGTCAGAGCCAGGTTCTACCTCCAGATGAGAGGAAACGCAACAACTCAAGTTCAAGTTTCAAGTTTTAATGTCACGTGCACATGTACAGTGAAATACCTTTCTTGCAAGCTCTAAACCCAACAGTGCAGTGATCAATATCAATGTAGCACTAAAAAATAACATAAGGTAGAACAAAAACACACTAGAAATAAAAATAAGAAATATGAAGAGCACAAGAAAGTAAGCATCTATATAACAGGGTCAGTTCTAATACCATATTTATAATGTGCAGGGATACTGGAGTAATAGAGGTAGATATGTATAGGGGATAGATGACTTGGCATCAGGATGTATGATAAACAGAGTAGCAGCAGCGTAAATTAAGATTGTATGTGAGTGTGTGTGAGTGTGTGTGAGTGTGCGTAGAGTCAGTATAAGTGTGGATGTTATATGTGTTTTTTCGGTTAGAGGTGATGTTCCCTACCCTCACTACCTGGGGTTGGCCCGTCAGGAAGTCCAGGATCCAGTTGCAGAGGGAGGTGTTCAGTCCCAGGGTCCTAAACTTGGTGACGAGCTTGGAGGGGACAACGGTGTTGAAAGTTGAGCTGTAGTCAATGAACAGCGTTCTCACATAGGTATTCCTCGTATCTACGTGGGTGAGGGCAGAGTGGAGTGCAGTGCGTCGTCTATGGATCTGTTGGGGTGGTATGCAAATTGGAGTGGGTCTAGGGTGTCTGGGATGATGGAGTTGGTGTGTTCCATAACTAGCCTTTCAAACCACTTCATGACTACAGATGTGAGTGCTACAGGGAACAGAAATGATGGTAGTCATCTTAAAACATGTGGGTAGTAGAACACTTAGCTAACACTCAACACAGCCATCAAGATGTTCTCTCCATTCGCTCATTCTCATCAACTGAAGCGGAACAATGACAGAAATTATAAAGGAAACATTTAGAAATTATTTTTGAAAAAATATTATTGTCAATGGAATAGTCCTGTTTACTGGTATACTAGAAGGGATTAGGATAGGGAATAGGGTTTACTGTAAATGATCTGAATAGGGGCATCGACAATAGGAATATTGATTACTTGATAGCTGAGAAACTTCAATGATGAGCTTGCAGATGCAGTATGTCCATATCCTAACACTTACTGAAATACTAGCAACTATCTGATATTGTGTTCTATTTTCAGTACCAATTGCAAATGCTGCTAGAAGAAGGGTGTCAAACTCATTTTGCCCACGGGCCGCAATTCGTCTTCACCGAGGTCCAGAGGGCTGCATTGAAAATTAGTTACATTTCCTTGCAGTAAAAATTAGCAAAAATAGTCCTCAATCCATTGTTTCTGGAATTGTCAATGCTCCCTGTCTAGCTTTAATTTCYGTGATTATTAGCAAGCTGGACACAGAAAATAAACAGTATGAATGTAGGTTCATTATAATTTCTACACAGTTTCGATTTGGCTTTAGTTCTTTTAAATAATCCTCAATTTGTCCCCCCCCCCAAAAAAAGAATAAAAAATATATATATACACTACCGTTAAAAAGTTTTAGAACACCTACTCATTCAAGGGTTTTCTTTATTTTTACTATTTTCTACATTGTAAAATAATAGTGAAGACATCAAATTTATGAGATAACACATATGGAATTACATACTAACCAAAATGTTTTATTTGAGATTCTTCAAATAGCCACCCTTTGCATTGATGACAGCTTTGTACACTCTTGGCATTCTCTCAACCAGCTTCATGAGGAATGCTTTTCCAACAGTCTTGAAGGAGTTRCCACATATGCTGAGCACCTATTGGCGGCTTTTCCTTCACTCTGCGTTACAACTCATCCAAAACCATCTCAATTGGGTTGAGATCGGGTGATTGTGGAGGCCAGGTCATCTGATGTAGCACTCCATAACTCTCCTTATTGGTCAAATAACCCTTATACAGCCTGGAGGGGTGTTGGGTCATTGTCCTGTTGAAAAACAAATGATAGTCCCACTAAGCGTGAAACCAGATGGAATGGCGTATCGCTGCAGAATGCTGTGGTAGCCATGCTGGCTAAGTGTGCCTTGAAATAAATCACAGACAGTGTCACCAGCAAAGCACCTCCACACCATCACACCTCCTCCTCCATACTTCACGGTGGGAACCACACATGCAGAGATCATCCATTCACCTACTCTGCGTCTCAAAAAGACACAGCGGCTGGAACCAAAAATGGCAAATTTGGACTCCACCAGACTAATATACATTGCCCAAGCAAGTCTCTTCTTATTATTGTTGATGTACTTTAGTAGTGGTTTCTTTACAGCAATTCAACCATGAAGGCCTGATTCACGCAGTCTCCTTTGAACAGTTGATGTTGAGATGTGCCTGTTACTTGAACTCTGTGAAGCATTTATTTGGGCTGCAATCTGAGGTGCAGTTAACTCTAATGAACTTATCCTCTGCAGCAGAGGTAACTCTGGGTCTTCCTTTCCTGTGGCGGTCCTCATTAGAGCCAGTTTCATCATAGAGCTTGATCATTTTTGCGACTGCGCTTGAGGAAACTTTCAGAGTTCTTTCAGAAATTTTCCGGATTGATTGACCTTGATGTCTTAAAGTAATGATGGACTGTTGTTTCTCATTGCTTATTTGAGCTGTTCTTGCCATAATATGGACCAAGTAAGGCTATCTTATGTATACCACCCCTACGTTGTCACAACACAACTGATTGCCTCAAACGCATTAAGGAAAGAAATTCCACAAATTAACTTTTAACAAGGCACACCTGTTAATTGAAATGCATTCCAGGTGACTACCTCATGAAGCTGGTTGAGAGAATGCCAAGAGTGTGCAAAACTGTCATCAAGGTAAAGGGTGGCTACTTTGAAGAATCTCAAATATAAAATATATTTTGATTTGTTAACACTTTTTTGGTTACTATATGAGTCCATATGTGTTATTTCATAGTTTTGATGTCTTCACTATTATTCTACAATGTAGAAAATAGTAAAAAATTAAGAAAAACCCTTGAATGAGTATGTGTGTCCAAACTTTTGACTGGTGCTGTATATATACTGTATATATATATATATATATATTTATTTTTACTCAAACCACCCACTGGTCAGATTGGACCCCCTCTCACGAGTCCACGGGCCTTATGTTTGACACCCCTGGCCTAAAATACCTCTCAAAACAAATTAAGCACATCTGAATAACCACAAGTTTTTTTTTGCCCATCTGGAAAACATAAATTGATCAGCCCCTCATTTTCTACGAAGTGCACACACACACACATGTACACGCACGCACACACGTCTTGTGCACCGTTTTCTCTGAACCATGTAAAGCTAACACAAACAAACAGAGCTCCTGACTCACGTCAACATGACGTGTTGATGTTACACCCCTGAAAAAGGGGAGAAAGAATATACATCTACTCTGCACCATTGTGGGCCCCCTCCACTTTCCCCAGTGAGTCAATGAACCATGAGGTAGGTGCAGATAAGATGGATCCAGTTATATTGTGGGCTCTGAGAGGATAGACAGTGTTGATGTTGTCAGCAGCTAAACTAATAGGAGACACTCCGATACCATGCCTCTGTTTTGACACTGAACTGAACATTTGACACTGAACATTAACCACTCCGTCAGAGATAATGGACACACACACACACACACACACGCACGGCAGTGCATGCACACACACACACACACAACACATGCACCACACACATGCACACACACACATACACACACACACACACACACACACACACACACACACACACACACACACACACACACACACACACACACACACACACACACACACACACACCACCACACACACAACATGCACACACACACAACATGCCACATACACACTAATGCACACACAGATGCACACACCACATTCGCAGGCCAGTGGCTGGATTACAATAGCATGATATAGAACAGTAGTAGAAATATGAAAACGAATTATTGAGTTTTGTTCTTTTAACCATGATGCAAACTCATCATTGATTTTTGAGCATTTTCTATATACCAATGACTATTCGAAGAGGGGAAGCAAGCTCTTCTTACTATGTTAATTACAGCAGACCAATTGAACTCAGGGTGGTTGAAAGAAGCAGCGAACACGTGACGGCATTACATCCTGACCAGACCGACACGACGTGCCGAGCATCTCAAAATAAATTTAGAAATCCATGTTATTCAATATTGCAACCACACTGCTCGCGCACGCCACGGAGCGTCTGCGTGCCAAGGGCTAAAATAGACGTCATTCCTATTTCTGACGCAGATCGCGCTGCAATTCCTGCCTCTCCATCTCTCATTGTTTATAAAGCAGGTACCCACGTGTCATCTCCTCATTGTTTATACCCACGTGGGTGATTGGAAGACAAATGTTATGCGGTTTCGTGGTTAATACTATGAAAGTGTAATGCCAATCACCATATAAGTTCAAATATGAAAAAGCCTGGAAGGAGGAGAGATGACTAGAAATTATTCGGTTGGCCGTTTTATGTGTGGATTAATTGTCGGAGTAGAGGACCTTGTGCATTTCAGGTAAAATAACAACTCAATGTTTATATCCCAGGACAAATTAGCTAGCAAAAGCTAGCTAGCTAAATATGACAAATTAGCTAGCAAGTGCAAGCTAACTAGGAACCCAAACCGGCTGRGCGCGTGCGCCATTGTGCGCTATCGTGCATACATTTATTTTGTTCCCCTACACCAAACGCGATCACGACACGCAGGTTAAAATATCAAAACAAATTCTGAACCAATGACATTAATTTGGGGACAGGTCGCAAAGCATTAAACATGTATGGCAATTTAGCTAGTTAGCTTGCACTTGCTAGCWAATTTGTCCTATTTYGCTAGCTTGCTGTTGCTAACTAATTTYTCCTGGGATATAAACATTGAGTTGTTATTCTACTCCGACAATTAATCCACACATAAAACGGCCAACCGAATCGTTGGCAACACTAGAGAGAGAAAGAGGAGGTAGGCAAATAACATTTGGGGAGATATTATGAAAGGTATATATGCATCAGCCTACTAATTATACAAATATGCCCTATTATATTATAAAATTTAAATTAAATTCGCTAGCCTATACTTGTAACTTTGTATGTTCTCTTCTGCTTTATCATTGTTTGAACGATGTGTGTAATTCCAGTCCATAAAATACAGTATAATACAAGTTTCATGTATTTACGCAAGAGAGCATATAGCTAGTTACATCTATGGACTTTTATGTTTTTCTGTTGTGTGTAATGTGCAGGAGCCTATATCATATAGCCTGTATTGGATAACTGCACAATAATTTTGGCTTTTTGGGGCTTGGGCTCATAAAATGTATTTAATATATGGCTCATCAGGTTCAGGTAGCATCTGGTTTGAATTTTCATGGTGATCAAAGCTCTAATCAAATCCAGACATATTTATATGCTTTATAATGCTTTTGAATGACATTTCTGGTTTTGGCGGGAAATACCTGGTTACCTGGGAGAAAAGTGATTTATTCTCAGGATGGAACATTTGTAAAGTACGGGAAGATATTCAACCCTAGCATGCACCAAAAAGCAGAGCTTTTTGAACAGTTTTTGAACAGAACAGTGTAGCTATTCTCTCCGCAAGGCAATCAAACAGGCTAAGTCTCAGTACAGAGACAAAATCGAGTCGAAATTCAACAGCTCAGACACAAGAGGTATGTGGCAGGGTCTACAGTCAATCACGGATTACAAAAAGAAAACCAGCCCCGTCGAGGACCAGGATGTCTTGCTCCCAGACAGGCAGAGATTGAACTAATAAAATTTGATTTGATTTGATTTTGATTTGATTTAAATGTTACACCAAGAGCTTCTATATTTTACACCTTCCAGAGCCCACTTTCACTGCTCTGTTACTGGTTCCAGCATTACCGGAGCCTAGGTGATTGTGATTTCTTCCTCTCACTCTCCTGCTTTTTCTGCTTCACTGTTACAAAAGACACACATATAGTACGCCTGAGCACATAGGCTACATGACGATAACTCTCTTGCGTCTGATAGTAAATGCCTTCATATGCTTGGCAATGTTGATTCGATTAGGGGAAGAATAATAAAGATGAATGATTTCACCCTTTCTTTTCTTCACCATTTTTGCATTACACACTGGCTTGCTTATAGGAGCCGTGATAACTTGTCACGGCCGTCGTAGGAGAGACCAAGGCGCAGCGTGATAAGCGTACATTCTTCTTTATTTAAAGATGAACACTC
>NC_036848.1:44307849-44449924 GCF_002910315.2 Salvelinus sp. IW2-2015
AACAAAACTAACAAAATAACAAAACGTGAAGCTAATATGGCTAGTGCAGACAGGCAACTAAACATAGAATAAGAACCCACAAAACCAAAAGGGAAAATGGCAACCTAAATATGATCCCCAATCAGAGACAACGATAAACAGCTGCCTCTGATTGGGAACCAATTCAGGCCACCATAGACATACATATGCCTAGACTTACCAACACCCCATGACATACAAAAAACCCTAGACGATACAAAACAAGCATACCCACCCTCGTCACACCCTGACCTAACCAAAATAATAAAGAAAACATAGATAACTAAGGTCAGGGCGTGACATAACTGTAGAGTACTGCCTCCAGTTCAGCATGTGTCAGTCAGCTCGATACACCCAAGCTATAGACTTGAAATAGTTTCTTTGTATTTTTATTGATTAAGGATCCCCATTAGCTGCTGCCAAGGCACAGTTACTGTATATACAGTTTAAAATATTACATGACATTACAGTTCATAACACTTACAATACATTTAGTGTGTTCCCTCAGACCGCTACTCCACTATCACATATTTACATTACAGTGTGTGTAGAGTGCGTATCTTATCATGTGTATGTGTGTCTGTGCCTGTGTGTCTCTTCACAGTCCCTGCTGTTCCATAAGGTGTATTTTTATCTGTTTTTTCAAATCTGATTCTACTGCTTGCATCAGTTWTCTGATGTGGAATAGAGCTCCATGTAGCCATGGCTCTATGTAGTACTGTGCACCTCCCATAGTCTGTTCTGGACTAGATGATTGTGAAGAGACCTTTGGTGGCATGTCTTGTGGTCTATGCATGGGTGTCCAAGCTGTAGAAAGTTTATCAGTAGAAAGATAACAGCATGGTACCACCCCTCTCTGGGGCTGTGTGTGACAAACAGCTGGAGGAGTACAAAACAGAATTCCAAGAAATAGTGCACTATTACCACTGTGTATGAAAGGAAACATGAATTGCAGTCATATACTAACAAATCTACACAGTTGCCTTAAAAGTTGCTAACTACATTTTATGAAGCGGTACTTTTTCAGACAAAGGGCTCTCCACACCTTTAAATGCGCACAATGCCTTATTTCCTTGGTATGTGTTTGTTATTCAACACCGTCCTCCTGCATCTGCATTAATAGGCTCAACGCGAGTCAAGATTTCAAACCTAATTTGTTTTGAGTACTGTGTGCTGTATTTTGTCGAACACACCCAAGTCAAGCCCTGTATTCTGAACAAGTCTCTTTTCACATGGCAAGGGAAGACAAGACAGTTAGATTCAGGCATTTGTTGTTTGTCCCCAAGCATCATTAATGAGTCTGTGATGAAGGATTCCTGAATAAGGTTTTAAAGGTGGAACAGAAGAGTTTCAGTGCTGCCGCTCTTATTAATGTGTTATGAAGGGCAGAGGAACTGGACAGTGGGAGCGTATTCTTAAACAATAGCAGGTCTTACAGTCTGTTGTGCAATCCTTTTACTGGGTCCCTATTAGTGCACCAGACTTGAATGGTTCCGTGATGTTAACTGAGTTTCGTGGATGGAGCTGTAGTCTAGACTCATAGCCTCTAAGGCTCCATAATAAACCAAAACCAGAAACATCATAGGCCTACTCATTGTAGGAATAAAGGTGCTCTGATTAAAATCCATCATTGCAAGCATAGCTTCGCCGCAGCTCTTTATTGAAATCAAAGGAACTCAAAACACAATTTTGTAGCGCTTTGTAGAGTTCAGGACCCCATCAACATTAGGAAGCAGCTGGAACCATGGCGACCAACAAAACTATGGAATAGGAGGTGAATGCAATGAAAACATTGTGGCCTGCTTAGTTAACACAGACTCTTTCGCCCATGCAAAATGTGAGCCAACCTCTTCCTCTAGCAGTGAAAGGGACCATGTTAGGTGTCATGTCTTTTTCATTGGCCCGGCTGGCTGGCACATGGTTTCTTGAATCCCTGGTTGACACAGTAGTACAGTTTATTCTGGTTTACCTGTGGGCGAGGGTTGCTAGGTGATAGCTCCCATGTGGTGCTTCTCCCCAAAGCCATATTATCCTACACAGTTCCATTGTATAAAAGAGTTAATACCTACTTTATAGAAGTAACACAAACAGGTCATCATAATTTCATTCCCACATATCAAATTTACTGTTTATGCTACAAAACTAATTTGATAGAGGTTTTAGACTGGATAACTACTACCATACCGCCTGTATGGTCTACTAGATCATTCACCTACTTCAGCACTATATCATTATTTATCTCAGTGTAATTTTCACCCTTCAATATAACAACCATTTAATATTATCTTCACATTGTACAAATGGAATGTGTGCTGTAGTTCTAATAGTTCTAATCTTATTGATGACATAAGCCAAATATATGAACCAGGACAAGAAAGGTATGAAACCATGGCATGGGAGAGGAGGAGGTGTGCATTTAGAACTGTGTTATTAATAGGGCTTTAGACTACTTCAACTGATCGTTTCTTACTTCAATAGAGCTTTCCTGCTTTCTGTCAGCCGTTGCCACTAACTGTCATCTGACAGTTTTTTGGGGGTTTGTCAATGCCCCTGCTGAGTAGCCATTGGAGAAGGAATATGGTGGGAGATACTGATAAAAACTAAAGCAGTAAAAAAGGGGCGGAGCAATTAAGGTAGCTTCCCCCCGAGGTTAGTCTAACGTAGTGGTAACCACACCAACAACGGCCACCTTTAAAGCTCATTGGAGGTGATTAGAACAGATATAGCCCTTGGTTCACTCCAGACCTGACTGCCCTTGACCAGCACAAAAACATCCTGTGGTGGACTGCAATAGCATCGAATAGTCCCCGCGATATGCAACTGTTCAGGGAAGTCAGGAACCAATACACACAGTCAGTCAGGAAAGCAAAGGCTAGCTTTTTCAAACAGAAATTTGCATCATGTAGCTCTAACTCCAAAAAGTTTTGGGACACTATAAAGTCCATGGAGAACAAGAGCACCTCCTACCAGCTGCCCACTGCACTGAGGCTAGGCGACACGGTCACCACCGATAAATCCATGATAATCGAAAATTTCAATAAGCATTTCTCTACGGCTGGCCATGCTTTCCTCCTGGCTACTCCAACCCCGACCAACAGCTCTGCACCCCTCGCAGCTACTTGCCRGAGCCTCCRCKGCTTCTCCTTCACCCAAATCCAGATCGCAGATGTTCTGAAAGAGCTGGAAAACCTGGACCCGTACAAATCAGCTGGGCTAGACAATCTGGACCCTCTCTTTCTAAAATTATCCGCCGCCATTGTTGCAACCCCTATTACCAGTCTGTTCAACCTCTCTTTCATTTCGTTCGAGATCCCTAAAGATTGGAAAGCTGCAGCYGTCATCCCCCTCTACAAAGGGGGTGACACTCTAGACCCAAACTGTTACAGACCAATATCCATCCTGCCCTGACTTTCTAAAGTCTTTGAAAGCAAAGTTAATKAACAGAATACTGACCATTTCGAATCCCACCGTACCTTCTCCGCTGTGCAATCCGGTTTCCGAGCTGGTCACGGGTGCACCTCAGCCACGCTCAAGGTACTAAACAATATCATAACCGCCATCGATAAAAGACAGTACTGTGCAGCCGTCTTCAGCGACCTGGTCAAGGCTTTCGACACTGTCAATCACCATATTCTTATTGGCAGACTCAATAGCCTTGGTTTCTCAAATGACTGCCTTGCCTGGTTCACCAYCTACTTCGTAGATAGAGTTCAGTGTGTAAAATCGGAGGGCCTGTTGTCCGGACCTCTGGCACTCTCCATAGGGTTCAATTCTCGGGCCGACTGTTTTCTCTGTGTATATCAACGATGTCGCTCTTGCTGCGGGTGATTCTCTGATCCACCTCTATGCAGACGACACCATTCTTTATACTTCTGGCCCTTCTTTGGACACTGTGTTAACTAACCTCCAAACGAGCTTCAAACGAGCTTCAATGCCATACAAACGAGCTTCAATGCCATACATCACTCCTTCCGTGGCCTCCAACTGCTCTTAAACGCTAGCAAAACCAAATGCATGCATTTCAACCGTTCGCTGCCCGCACCCGCCCGCCCGACTAGCATCACTACTCTGGACGGTTCTGACCTAGAATACGTGGACAACTACAAATACCTAGGTGTCTGGCTAGACTGTAAACTCTCCTTCCAGACTCATATCAAACATCTCCAATCCAAAATCAAATCTAGAATCGGCTTTCTATTTCGCAACAAAGCCTCCTTCACTCACGCCGCCAAACTTACCCTAGTAAAACTGACTATCCTACCGATCCTCGACTTCGGCGATGTCATCTACAAAATAGCTTCCAATACTCTACTCAGCAAARTGGATGCAGTCTATCACAGTGCCGTCCGTTTTGTTACCAAATCACCTTATACCACCCACCACTGCGACCTGTATGCTCTAGTCGGCTGGCCCTCGCTACATATTCGTCGCCAGACCCACTGGCTCCAGGTCATCTACAAGAGTATGCTAGGTAAAGCTCCGCCTTATCTCAGCTCACTGGTCACGATAACAACACCCACCCGTAGCACGCGCTCCAGCAGGTATATCTCACTGGTCATCCCCAAAGCCAACACCTCCTTTGGCCGCCTTTCCTTCCAGTTCTCTGCTGCCAGTGACTGGAACGAATTGCAAAAATCACTGAAGCTGGAGACTTACATTTCCCTCACTAACTTTAAACATCAGATATCTGAGCAGCTAACCGATCGCTGCAGCTGTACATAGTCCATCTGTAAATAGCCCACCCAATCTACCTACCTCATTCCCATATTGTTTTTATTTACTTTGCTGCTCTTTTGCACACCAATATCACTACTTACATACCATCATCTGCTCATCTTCATCTGCTCATCTATCACTCCAGTGTTAATCTGCTAAATTGTAATTACTTTGCTACTACGGCCTATTTATTGCCATACCTCCTCATGCCATTTGCACACACTGTATTTCTTTTCTTTCTATTGTGTTATTGACTGTACGTTTGTTTATTCCATGTAACTCTGTGTTGTTGTTTCTGTCGCACTGCTTTGCTTGATCTTGGCCAGGTTGCAGTTGTAAATGAGAACTTGTTCTCAACTAGCTCACCTGGTTAAATAAAGGTGAAATTAAAAAAATTATTAAAAAAGGGGCCTTAACCGCTCTAAAGCCTCCCTCCTGTATAAAGAGAGAGAGGAGAAACCAAACTGGACCACTGAACATGGCAGCTAGCCAGAGGAAGGCAGGTAATATACTGGCCTCTAAACAAAAATAAACAAAATTCTATTCTGAGTAGGTGAAGAGAGGGGAATAAGAATCAGGTTAAAAAAACCTTGTCTACAGTACATCCAAAATGGCACCCTTATCCCTTTATAGTGCACTACATAGGGAATAGGGTGCCATTTTGGATGCACACCTTGGCTCCTGGACCTTTGCCTCCTGGGGGTGATCAGACTGGCTATTGTTAACTATGCCTTGGGCTCTGTAGCTCTGTAGCCACCACTCTCCTCCTCAGTGGGAGATCTATTTTTATGGGATGTGTTTCATACATAAACAACACCTGGCCGATAGGCATGCATTTCTATACAAACAAAGTTTWAAAAAAACTTGATTTACCACAATACTTGGGAGTGGTAGCAAAATGACTCAGTAGCCCCTCTCTGCCTCTCGATTTAAAACAAAGGAACATTCAGCTGAGGTAAAGGGGGGCCACAACTTTTCCCTATAAGAAGTCTTCCCTGACCCACTTGCGCTCAACATAAGGCAGTACGCTAAGAGTTCATAAAGAACTTAAGAATACACCTTTAAATCCTTGACTCATCTTGGCACCACACTGGAAGCTTTAGCTAGCTGCTTCCAAAGCGGAGCATATCTCTGTCATTGGCTCTGACTGCTGCTACTCAAGCTGTTGGGAAGCTGCATGCGTGTTGTATTAAACTGACAGACAGCCGCTTCTGCAAGTCATCATAATAGGGTTTTAAAACAGACTAGGAGGGAGGGGATGGTGGGAACTGGGAAGGGAAATCGCTGCTGGAGGAACTGCTCACAAAGCTACCCTTTCAAGAAGTGTGTGTGTGGAGGGGTTCAGACAGATACCATAAAAGGACCCTCAATACAAATGATTCTTACATAACAGTGAGTGAATAATCTAATAGCAGTCAGTCAGTAGGGGTCTCTTGTGGGATTGAGGATGTGTGGTTGAGAGAGGGAAGAATTCGTCATCTGTGACTTTCGGTAGTTAGTCTGCCTCAGTTCCTGGTTCACACGTGAGCGGGGCAGAGCGAGAGAGAGGCAGGGAGCTGGTGTGCTGGTGTCACTGGTTGTTAATGAAAACACAGTTTAGAGGGAATCATGGCAGACAGACAGGCAGGCAGGCAGGCAGGCAGGCAGACAGACAGGCAGACAGACAGACAGACAGACAGACAGACAGACAGACAGACAGACAGACACAGACGACAGACACGACAGAAGGACAGACAGACAGACAGACAGACAGACAGGACAGGCAGGCAGGCAGGCAGGCAGAGACAGAGCAGAGCAGACAGACTGGCAGACAGACTGGCTCAGTTGGAGCAGCAAGCCGTTGACAGGTTGATATGCAAGAACGGCCCTGACCCACAGGAGCCAGCTCAAAGTCACAGAGAATATGGATTACAACCAATTTTTCAGAATGCTCTGGACTGAAGCTTTCATCACAGTGTGACCCATGAGTTGTTGGGGGATTGTGTACTGAGATTGTATGCCTATGAAGTATGAATTAGACCTATTCTTAAGTGAAGAGAGAACGTATAGGCCTAGGACTCTGAGGTGTCTATGTCCCACCTGGTCCACTGTCACCAAGACAGGAGCAGCTGGTGTCAGCAATGATCAAGCTATTTATCCCTAACCATTTAAGCAATTCACCATGAGAAAAAAGGTCTGATGACATCATGATCACTTTTGTTTCATGCACAGCAAATTCTCCAGTGTTAAATCAACAGTGAGAGTTTTAAATTAACAATGAAAGTGTGGACCCATATAGACACTGGAAAGTGTTAAATTAACACACTGCTTGGTGTAAAGCTTTATTTCCTAGAGTGCCTTGCCTTTTGAGTGAATTGTAGAGTTACCACCCATGACCGTATTTCTTAGTGACAGACACATGATCGTTGCATATACAGTAGCTGCCATGGTGCCCTAGTAGCAGCCTAAGCATAGAGCGCCAGTAAATCTGTACATATACTGAGTGTACAAAGCATTAGGAACACCTTCCTAATATTGAGTTGCACCTACTTTTGCTTTCAGAACAACCTCAATTCTTTGGGGCATGGACTCTACAAGGTGTCGAAAGCATTCCACAGGGATGCTGGCCCATGTTGACTCCAATGCTTCCCACAGTTGTGTCAAGTTGGCTGGATGTCCTTTGGGTGGTGGACCTTTCTTTATAGACACGGAAACTGTTGAGTGTGAAAAATACAGCCGCGTTGCAGTTCTTGACACACTCAAACCGGTGTGCCTGGCACCTACTACCATACCCCGTTCAAAGGCACTTAAATATTTTGTCTTGCCCATTCACCCTCTGAATGGCACACATACACAATCCATGTCTAAATTGTCTCAAGGCTTAAAAATACTGATTGAACCGGTCTCTTCCCCTTCATCTACACTGACTGAAGTGGATTTAACAGGTGACATCAATAAGGGATAATAGCTTTCACCTGGTCAGTCTGTCATGGAAAGAGCAGAATGTTTTTGGCTTGCTAGCTAGCTAGCTGGCTAATGTTTTGTTTGAAAAATGCTTTTGGACACTTTTTTGTTTCACCTACCAATTCCTGATCTTTTGAGAACATAATTTGAGGAGTCGATTGAAGCGTGAGAGGAATGGAAAATAAAGGAATACAGCAGTGCTGAGGCAAAGGGCTCATAGTGACGACGACTGGCTTCTATTCTGAACTTTGTGMGGTGAGCTTTCTGGCGCCCAAAGCTGCTGAGGCGTCACCCAAGTTGGTGCTACACAGAGAGGAAGAGGAGAAGTCCAGTGGCTATAAGAGTCCGGCTGGTGCCCTGACTTTCCCTCTACAAGATCATCAGCAGACGCCATCACCATCATCTACTATCCTCTGACCAGCTCCCTACACTCAAGCCATAAACTGACCCTCACCATCTTCGGAGAAAGCAGCTTTCATGATATATTGATTGTTTTGTTTTTAAGTGCTTGAAGATTCTATGAAAAGTGCTGTAGAAATGTAATAAATTATTATTATTATTATTTTCAGTCCTACGGGCTTCACCAAGTGAGATCCTGAGCGAATATGTTATCATTAAAATGTAATTATTTAACCCAATACAATACATATTTCATAAGGCCTTATTTTGAGGGCCTACAGCAAAGGGAAAATGTGAGAGTGCGTAGATCCGCGAAGGAATTATATATAAAACGAGAAAAATATTCATGCTGTTTGTATGTGGCTGCTATGAAAGTGAACTGTGTTTGTGTGTGATCACGGGTGTATTCATTCCGCCTAAATAAATGGAAGCAAACAGAATGAAACAGGAATAAACATACCTGAATTTGTCCAATAGAAACTCTCGATGCAGGCAAGAGTGTGCATGGGGGTATTTAATGTGTCACTGTCTGTCACCTTGATTACTCAAATTTTTCTCTCGACCTGTGCACCTGCGTTGTAGACTTTCATTCATAGGCTAGGATGTAGCGACCTCATGATGGGTATAGGGAAAATTTGAGTATCATGTAATAGCCTTAACTTATTGATGTTACATTGACCTGGGTGAATGAAATAAGAATGACTGTCATCCAATATGCTGTAATAGAAATAAGGCCAAACTCATCTTAAATGTCACCGACCGCCACTGCTCTAAACAATTAACTCTGAAAGTTAAACCAAAACCACGCCCATCATTATCATATTTCCCAGCATGCTCTATTGCAGGTTGATTTTTAAGAATTGTTTGTTTCAATATCTATCACAGGGGGCTGCTGAGGGGAGGATGGCTCATAATAATGCCGGAGCAAATGGAATGGCATCATGTATTTGATACCATTCACCTTATTAACACAATTACCTCCCCAATTAAGGTGCCACCAACCTCCTGTGATATCTATGTACATTGATTGATTAATGAATGTTTCTTAAATACAAATGACATACATTTTCTAAACTAACCCAATGTTACTTGCATTTATTGTATTTTTTGCATTTACTGAAATGGTTGTTCCAGTTTAGAWGCTTTAGGTCGTCTCATATTTCAATCTTCCCAACCCTGGTAGTCATTCTGAATGAAGGTTGCAGGTGATAAAAAAATCTGAAGGTTGGATATCCCCACTCAGGCTGGATTTCAATAGGAATTAAATCAAACCAAATTACACGTCACTTTGCAAGCCAGCATAATGTGACAGGTTGCGTGAATAACCCAACATGTTGGGTTGTTCGGATTACCCAAGCATGGGTTAATTTAACCATCAATTGTTATTTTTATTCACTTTCATTCTGGGTTGACCATGCAGCTCGTTCTTTTTTAAAGTAATCCATAGATTATTTTCAGGAGGTGTGGCTTATAAGAGGTGTGGCTTTTAGATAGTTATTTTTGGACACCCGTGAGAGTAAATGGCATTCCAGTTGATCGTGTTAAGTTTGTACACGCAATGTTACATTTTCCTTGAATATTATTGCACATTATATAGTCTAATACAAAATATATTTTAAAAAGATTTACATACTGAAACAAAGGGGTTACTATTCCATTGGGGATATCACATTGGGATTTGTATAGGCTTTTAAGGAACTCATACACTTCTGAAAGCTCCATTAAAGCTACAAAAGAGTCAGCGTTCAACCGTAACATGTGATAACAATTCAACAGAACAGGTGCTCCGGAATGACATTTACTCTCATGTGTGGCCAAACATTACTTACTGAAAGCCACGCCCCTACTAAGCCAAGCTTCAATTCTTCCTTGTTCTCCCCAATTTCGTGATACTACGATCTTGTCTTATCGCTGCAACTCCCCAACGGGCTCGGGAGAGGCGAAGGTTGAGTCATGCGTCCTCCAAAACATGACCCACCAAACCGCACTTCTTAACACCCGCTCGCTTAACCAATGTCTCAGAGGAAACACTGTTCAACTGATGACCGAAGTCAGCCTGCAGGTGCCCGACCCACCACAAGGAGTCACTAGAGCACAATGAGCCAAGTAAATACCCCCTAGTCAAACCCTCCCCTAACGACGCTTGGCCAATCGTGCGCCGCCCTATAGGAATCCCGGTCACAGACGGTTGTGACACAGCCAGGGATCAAACCCCAGGCTGTAGTGACACAGGGGCACTGGGATGCTGTGCCTTAAACCACTGCGCCACTCAGGAGGCCCAAGCTTCCAGTTTTCTGATCACCTGGGTCATATCTTAATAACCCAGCATCAACAAACATCAACATGCTCTTTTTAAAAAACAACCCAACTAAGTGATCCAATCCCTGCAACCCAGCAGTTGGGTCATCCTAACCCTAACCCAGTATTTTTTTGAGCGTAAGCCCTGCCCTCAAAARAAGCCCTTATGAAATACATATTATATTGTGTTAAATTTGAATGATAACATATTCACTCTGCATCTCACTTGAAGTCCATAGGACTTAAAATGAATGTACGCAACCATAGCCGCGAGAAGGCCCAGTGCACTACTTTTGTGAAAAATGTGTGCACTGGCTACGTATGTATGCAACAAGCATGTCTCTGTCACTAACAAATTAATGAATGAAAAGCAAGGCAAATAAATCTTTACACTAAGCAATGTGTTAATTCAATACTGTTCAGTGCCAAAGTAAATTTCCTGCAATTGTACACATTTTGCCATGGGGCAGAGTGAATCTTTTCCAATTTTATATCAAATTTCCTGCAAATCTAATCATTTTGCGATAGGGCATAGAAGAAAAAAAATGTACAGCTAATTTCCTGCAATTCTACACATTTTGCCATGACTTATGCCATGTTAATGATATCTGAGTGAGAGTGACTAACAAAATCAATGGGGACTCCATGGAGGTCAGGACTCCTGGGCACGTGCCCTGCGTTACCGGTCGGTAATCGGCCATGTTTACTACAAGTTTAGATAGCTGGCTAGACTAATTTATCAYACAAAAAATTGTTAACTGACATGGCCAATTGAGTGACTGTCAGTGACTAACATAACAAGATAAACATTGCTGAGGAAAACCACATTTCGAACTTGCACCTTGTGTATTCTACTTTTCTAATTCTCAACAGTAAGTTTCAAAAAAAAAAAWTGGGGTGGGGGGGCTCCCTAGCTGCCTGGGGCCCTAAGTGACTGTTTATGTCCTCCTGAGTGGCGCAGTGGTCTAAGGCACTGCTTCTCAGTGCTAGAGGTGTCACTACAGACCCTGGTTTGATTCCAGGCTGTATCACAACCAGCTGTGATTGGGAGTCCCATAGGGCAGGGCACAATTGGCCAAGCGTTGTTCGAGTTTGGCTGGGGTAGGCCATCATTGTAAATAAGAATTTGTTCTTAACTGACTTGCCCAGTAAAATGAAAAATATGCCTGGAGCTTGCCATGCTTTCAGTGTTGATTTAACACTGGGGAATTTGCTGTGTGACAATAAAATGTCTGTCACTCACCTGCAACTCGCACCATGCCACTTCCACAGTAGTCTCTGTGTCCAGTCCTTTATAGACGGTCTTGAACGATCCCCTCCCAATCTCAATGTTGAATTTCAGGTATCTTCCATCAGGTGAGGTGGCCACAGCTTTGGTCTCAATGTCCTCCCTCTCCTCCTGTTCACATTTGCTTTCATACGGACTGCGTGACAACACTTTGTGTGCTTTATTTTGAACAAGCTCATTTTCTGAGTCCGAGCTGGCATCTTGTGTGTTGGGGCTCCGGAGCGAGCTCCAGTTGTTGTCCAGCGGGGTGACGGGGTCCGAGACTTGGGTACAGGGGGGCGTGCTGCCGGTAATGCTCGCGCCCGGGCTGGAGACGGATGGAGACGCCGGTGGAGTATCCGTTTTGTCGTCTTCTTCTACTCTGGCCTCGGTTAACGTTAAAATATTATCCGCTGACCAGGACAGAGCCTTTGATAGCGCCCCGCCATATAGTTGTGGGTCAATGTCCATGTTAATTTTGTGAAGCCCATAAGAGTTTCTCCTGGTCCCCAAATTGTAGGTCAGTGGCATCGACGGGACTCGACCAGATAAGCAGTCATCGTTTAGGTCGACAGAGAGGCTTGGGAAGCCGCGTCCAGCTATTTCAACCTCCGCTTGTGACATTGTAGCGGTTCTTATTCCAATTTCTGAGGATAGAAAATATATATTTTTAAACCCGAAATAATAAAATTAAACCGGGCCGCTACTTTACTAAGACAGCATGCTATTTTACACGTCTTTCAGCAATTGATGCTATTTTACATTGTAGCTTAGTTTAAACGTTCTAGACATTAGCCTACTTGTGGAAAATAATGGTAAAATTTACTTGTGGCACGTAGCCTATTAGAGTACACGAGCTGTAAAAAYGTACTTGTGGCACATAGTTTACAAGACAATTTTTAAATATTTAGGTTACTATCAAAAAAACTATTCTCAATTGAAATAGCCTACCTCAAAATGTGTTCAAATTCGGAAAATTCACATAATACTTCTCAGATAACCCGGGAAAACTGGACCGTCCATCGTCCTTGTACGTGTGAGTTGTCAACCGTATCTCTAGTAAAGGCAAAACCGCTGTCTGTATCAAGAGGGTTGTTCGGATCGTGCGCTCACAGACCCGTGTGTGCTTTCAACGACGCCCCCATACAGTCTTCTGTAGCCTACCTGGACAAGATCCTCTTCTTAAATAACTGACTTCATGAGATATAAATCCATTCTTGTGTATATAGCTTATTTTCTTTGGAATAGTTGGTAACACTATTTTCTTGTTCTGAATTAAGAGAAGTGGACAATAAGCACGTCAATTACAAGACTGGTATCAATTCAATTTCAATTCAATTTAAGGGCTTTAAGCTGAACAAGACATTTGACAAGTAAACAGTTTGAATTGAATTCCTAACAGAAATTCCTAACAGACCCCAAACCTTAGCTCTTCTAGCTGCTACTTTTAATTAGCGCCCTACAGGAAACATGACTTGGATTATCTGGATTCGAGCTATGCCCTCACAGGCTCCCACAGTCCACCACATAGGCACAGACAGTGTGTTCTGGGCAAATTACAAGATGTGCTATTCTGTTAAGGTTGTTGTTGGTTTTGTTACAAACTGGATCAAACTGATAGCGCATATGACCAATTATGTATTCATAAACTTTGTTTGAACTCTATTTTCAAGAAGGAATGCATGAATGTGAGAGGGCACAACATGCTTCTGGCAACTCATTCTTCCCTCGTGCAGTTGTCCTTATTCAGTGAAAGAAAGTCAGAGTTATGGGATGTGTCCCAAACAGCAGTCTATTCCCTATAGTGCACTAATTCTGATCAGAGCACCACTATATAGAGAATACAGGGCCATTATGGATGCAGACAAAACATTGTGTGCCATGATGAGAGTGGGAGAGACAGAAAAGGGGGAAAGAGAATAAGGGAGAGCCTGTAGAGGGAGCTTGACTCTAGTCGGCTGAAACAAGACACTTGTTATCACTAAGGCCACAGTTAGCCACACCTGTCACACGGACATGCACTACAGGGAGTTATCAGCAAACACACACAACAAGACTCCCTCAGCTCAGCTGAACCAAGGACCAAGCCTATGGAGACATACCACGTTTTATTTTATTTAGCCTTTATTTAACTAGGCAAGTCCGTTAAGAACAAATTCTTATTTACAATGCCGGCCTACCCCGGCCAAACCCTAACCCGGACGACGCTGGGCAATTGTGTGCCACCCTAAAAATGGTTAAGTGTGTGTGTGAACTGTCAGCTAAGCTTCCTGCCATCCAGGACCTCTATACAAGGCGGTGTCAAAGGAAGGCCCTGAAAATTGTCAAAGACTCCAGCCAACCTAGTCATAGACTGTTCTCTCTGCTACTGCACGGCAAGCGGTACCGAAGCGCCAAGTCTTGGTCCAAGAGGCTTCTAAATAGCTTCTACCCCAAAACATGAGATTCCTGAACATCTAAACAAATGGCTACCCAGACTATTTGCATTGCCCCCCCACCCCACCTTTACGCTGCTGCTACTCTGTTATTATCTATGCACAGTCACTTTAATAACTCTACCTACATGTACATATTACCTCGACTAACCGGTGCCCCTGCACACTGACTCTGTACCGGAATTTTTTGTATATGGCCTCTCTATTGTTATTTTGCTGCTGCTCTTTCATTTTTGGTTACTTTCATTTATTTATTTTTTGCTATTTTTCTTAAAACTGCATTGTTGGTTAAGGGCTTGTAAGTAAGCATTTCACTACAACTATTGTATTCGGCACATGTGACAAATAACATTTGATTTGAATTTGTGAGGTTCTCCAACCCAGCTGGTGACTGTAATAAGTAGCTCACCAGAGTAACAGCCCAGTCAGCGTGTCTGTCTAGTGATTCCTGGGAAATTAGTAGCAATACGGTTCTGTAGGCTATATCTTGCTTGAAATAGCTTGGTTACCTAGAGTCTCTGGGCTTGTTCTGATCTACAAATCACTGAGCATCATAAATAACCACTCATTATTATTTGTAGATCAGTCAGTCAGTCTCAAACACAACCTTTAGTATTGTTTTAACAAAATATTAGAAGCTGCAATGTTCTTTCCTATATAAGACTGGTGCACGGCAAGCAGTACCGGTGCGCCAGGTCTAGGACCAAAAGGCTCCTCAACAGCTTCTACCCCCAAACCACAAGACTGCTGAACAATTAATAAATTCAACACCGGACAATCCCCCCCCCCCCCATTTGTAAACTGCGGCTACTCGCTGTTTATTATCTATGCATGATCACTTTACCCCCGCCTACATGTACAAATTAGCTCAACTAACCTGTACCCCCGCACACTGACTCAGTACCGGTGCCCCCTGTATGTAGCCTCATTATTGTTATTCTTTTTGTGTTACTTTTTATTATTACTTTTTATTTTAGTCTACTTGGTATACTTTTTATTTTAGTCTATTTTGTAAATATTTTCTTAACTCTTCTTGAACTGCACTGTTGGTTAAGGGCTTGTAAGTATGCATTTCATGGTAAAGTCTACACTTGTTCTATTCGGCGCATGTGACAAATAAAGTTGATTTGATCATTCATAAAGGTGTAGTAAACGTGTAACTGTATTTATCTTCTGACACTAGGGGGCACTATAATACAACTAATGAATCCAAACTCCCCTGAGCTGAGATACCGTTACATGTTACCACTATTGACATTCATTTAATATACAAAATTGATTGCCACTTGTAATAACTCAAATTAGACCTTGACATGTACAGAATTGTCCTCAATCATAACTGCAAGTAGGACAACATCTCTCTCCTATTTATTTTCTTACAGTATTCCATTGGTAAAAAAAGGAGGATGAATAGAATAGAGACAGTGTACAGGAGTGTCATAGGTTATGTACTAAGGGTTTACAGCAGCCAGTCTGTACATGAGACATCCAGCATCATTTTTACAGCTGAACTAAATCAGGATTCTATTATTCCCATGTGTGTCCTCTTCCGGGGGGGTTTTAAAACTCCCCAAATGTCTCCAGGGTGTCTTGACTGGGATTTCTTGAGGATCTTTGGAGGTAAAGAAGAACAGCAATACAGCAGAAGTCCATACCACCATCACACCTAATCGCTGCAAGTAGATTTGTTAATAACCAGGAGGTTAAGAATAAAAACAAGTTATAAATACAAAACAGAAGAAAATAGTAAGGGAAAGATACAGATTGTGGGGAAAGTCCCACATCAAACATCCCAGGTGACTACCATAGAAGTCGAAATAAAGTCACCTCCTAAACTGTTCCTGCAGATGGAATTTACTAGCGAGATTTGTTCCCTTCCAGTAAGAAAATGCTTTAAACTTAGGTGAACCAAATAAGGCAACTTCCTAAACCAAATAATGACTATTATTATCATCATCAACCACGTAGATTGGGTGCTGAGGTGCAAATAATAGCCTTTTAAACAGCGCAACCCTCATTAACCTGGTCCCAGATCTGTTTGCACTGTCTTGCACCTCCTTTGTCACGCCAATGACCACAGGGAGTTGGCAGGACAGCACAAACAGATCTCGGTCCAGGCAAGCAGTACTCTCACAGCCAATAAGGATAAAGGTTCCCAGTCTGAGTTGAGCACTTGATCAATCCCACAATGCAATGTCTCTTCAGAAGAACTTGACCCCCTTCCCGTCGTCCATGGAGATGACCTCTGCCTTGCCGTCCATCTGCAGGGTCTGCAGCGAACGAATCAGCATCCAGTCTTCCAGCCCATGGAATTCTGGGGAAAATGGATTACATCTAATTACATTTGCTGTACAGCTCAACAGAAGGCATAAAATAGTGCAGATGTCTTTAGGTACTGATGAATAGAAGGAAATATGTCAGAAATGCACATATCTGTTCCTGTACCTTCGCTTTCTGTGTCGTCACCGTTGGCGAGCTCGTAGAGTGTAAACACTGTATTGACCATGCCGTTTTTAGAGACCTGAAATGATTGGGAACATGAGCTCCTTTCATCAAGAAGTATCAACAGAGTACAGATGACACAAGGATTTAGACTATTACTTGCTGGAAAACTACATCATATCTTCAATAATGATGCTACATTGCATGATTCTTCGAACAATGTAAAAGGAGCTATAGGCTACACCCCAGTGGTGTAAAGTACTTAAGTAAAAATACTTTAAAGTACTATTTTAAGAGGGCACACACGTTAATTGAAATGCACTCCAGGTGACTGCCTCATGAAGCTGGTTGAGAGAATGCCAAGAGTGTGCAAAGCTGTCATCAAGGCAAAAGGTGGCTACTTTGAAGAATCTCAAATATAAAATATATTTTGATTTGTTAACCACTGTTTTGGTTACTACATGATTCCATATGTGTTATTTTATAGTTTTGATGTCTAGACTATTATTCTAAAATTCCAAAAAGTATCCATAAAGTTCGTAGAAACATGTCAAACGTTTTTTAAGTAATTTTTTGGTGTATCTGTACTTTACTTTACTATTTATATTTTTGCCTACTTTTACTTCACTACATTCCTAAAGAAAATAATGTACTTTTTACTCCATACATTTTTCCGAACACCCAAAAGTACTCGTTACATTTTGACAGGAAAATGGTCCAATTCACTTATCAAGAGAACATGCCTGGACATCCCTACTGCCTCTGATCTGGCGGACTCACTAAACACAAATGCTTTGTTTGTAAATGATGTCTGAGTGTTGGTGTGCCCCTGGCTATCTGTAAAATATATATATATATATATATATATTTAAAAATATATATTTGTGCCATCTGTTTTGCTTACTACTTTTACTTTTGATACTTAAGTATATTTTAACAATTCCATTTACTTTTGATACTTAAGTATATTTAAAACCAGATACTTTTAATCAAGTAGTATTTTACTGGGTGACTTTCACTTTTTCTATTAAGYTATCTTTACTTTTACTCAAGAATGACAATTGAGTACTTTTTCACCATTGCCTATATAGTGCATTACTTTAGACCAGGGCCCATAGCAGACCTACTCACCCACTGGTAAATCAGTTTCCCCCATTCCTCTGGCCTCCTCCACATGACTAGACACCGCGTCTTGTTCTTGTCTAACCATTCCAGGTTCCCTGCAAACAATATCCAGTTCAAATATTTTTGTCAGAATAATTATCAATATCCATCCTTCAATAAAAGCTACCATGTTACCTTTTTTCCTCAATTCCTCAAAAACAATTAGTATGGCCTCCATTGATAGTTTTCCTGAAAGATCAGTTAAGGTTTCAGAGGAGAAACATTCAGTGGGTGTAATTTCAGAGAACATCCTTATTATATTTCCCTAGCCTCAAAGTCTTATTTATTTATCCCGTATTTTACCAGGTAAGTTGACTGAGAACACATTCTCATTTACAGCAACGACCTGGGGAATAGTTACAGGGGAGAGAGATGAATGTGCCAATTGGAAGCTGGGGTTTGATTAGGTGGCCATGAGGGCCAGATTGAGAATTTAGCCAGGACACCAGGGTTAACACCCCTACTCTTACGATAAGTGCCATGGGATCTTTAGTGACCACAAAGAGTCAGGACACCCGTTTAACATCCCATCCGAAAAACGGAACCCTACACAGGGCAATGTCCCCAATCACTGACCTGGGATATTTTATTAAGGGCAATGTCCCCAATCACTGCCCTGGGGAATTGGGATATTTTGTTTAGACCAGAGGAAAGAGTGCCTCCTACTAGCCCTCCAACACCACATCCAGCAGCATCTGGTCTCTCATCCTGGGACCAACCAGGACCAACTCTGCTTAGCTTCAGAGGCAAGCCAGCAGTGTGATGCAGGGTGGTGTGCAGCTGTGCAACAACAAATGACAGGACAGTAGAGCAAGAAATGGCCTCCTGTGATTTATTTGGTTTGAACTATGACATGCGTGTCAGTAAGTGAAACTCAGAACATGGTAGATAAAAGGATACTATCAATATTCTTGTGGTTGAACACAGGGCTCTCTTGGGCTTCCATGATGTCCAGAGTGTAGAGCTTGTGATGGCGGCAGTAGGACAGTGCGAGGGAGCACCAAGCTGCAAGCTGTTTCTGTCTGGTGTCAACATTGGGCTGTAACCTGTCAACCACCAAAAGCAACCATTACTGACATCGCACCAACTTATATTGATTGACATGTAAGTCAAGCGCTAGAAGTAGGTAGCTAGCTAATCACTCACTAACGGTTATCCATGTTTAATTTTGTTTGAAAGAGATGTGAATAATACTCATAAACATTAGCTGCGAACACAACCACATCATACAGTATTTGTGCAAGTTAGCAAATTGAATGTACATTCAAGATAATTTACAGTAACTAGCCACGGATTGCAATACATCATAACGTTAGCTAACTAGCTTGAATGATAAACTAAGTAGCTACAACGTCAATACGAATGACTATCTATCTATCTATCTAGCTACATGTTGAGAAAATCATTGCCATTGCTATCATTCATATGTTCGCCATGTGGCTAACGTTAGCTGATCGACATCACTAGCCAGCTAGCATAATTTTTTTTAAATAGGTCAACAATTAACTAACTTAATGCAATGGCATCCACACAATACAACATTTGTTATACGTGGGTATCACCATTTAGTTGTGAAAATTGTTAACTTACGTAAAAAACGGAGGGAAATTATATTGCCAGGGCCACTCAAAACTCATTGCAAAATGATGTAAACACAAGCTGAAACCCGGAAGTGCAACCTCTAAATCGTTCCCTACTAGAAAATCATATCACACCATAGAGATAGATAGAGGACTCATCATTGTATCTGTGCCATTATAGTTTCTAACCGCAGAGGCACAACATCGCGAGACTTCCCGGGAACGCTTGCGAAGCAGACCAGGGTGGGGTTTGGGGATAGAGAAGTCAATGAGAAGTGAAACATTCTTCCTTAGTTGTTCATTTTCTCGAAATCTAAAGGCACAGCCTAGATTCGAGCCAATGTCTTAAGTAGTTCGGTTCTAACCTCGTGAAAGTGACAAACTGACATGTTTACATTTCCGTCAAAAATAACTTTATATGGGAGTGCCTTTGATTTGACGGCCTGCACATGCGCAGTTCAGCGCGAGACGACCAAACACGCATGACATCGCCTATAAGTGTGATGGGGGATTTCCAATTGAGAAGCAATTTTAGGCTATCTTCATAGCCTCAATGACGCTATCTCCATTTTGAAATAGTACATTTTCTTCACGATTGGCTGATCCCTCCTGATGACTCGGTTGGACGTGACTCCAACAGCGTCACCAGGATCAGGCAATGAAGTTGGAAGTCCCACCCATTTGACTACATTAAAATGGTGGAAGCCCTCAATCGCGATGTCCATGCTTATACGGCCTTTTGGCCACTAGAGGACTCTATCTTTCACACACATCAGTGGATAAGGGCCCGGCTAAGTTACTTTACGTAATTAACCATTTGAAACAATAAATGTTGACAAAACAGTGAGTCCTGTTAGTTGACATGTTTTTACAAAGTTATTTTATTAAAGGAACATGTGCATTTTCAGTAATTTACAGCATAAATATGCTATTGATTTCTATGTACAGAAGAAGAAAAAAATGTTATGCTTCTCACAACTTTCTAACTATTCATTTAGGTCTGGCCTTTTCCAACTCTATTAATGCTAACAAACTTAATAAAATAGCATAGCCATATGTCATTATCATTCTGTGTGTTCATTTACAATGAGGATTTGTTTAATTAACACTAAATGTGCCTATTTAAAAAGGGTGGCATCTGATTATCCAGTACAAAATCTAGAGAAGCTGTACAAGGGAAGTTGGTGTCTAATTCATAGCAGGTTGTGGGTAGTACATATTTGATATATTTCTATATTACAGTTACATAATGTACATTGACTGAATAAGACATTATTAGCATAACACAGGACTTCTAGGCTATTCAGAAACATGATATACAGTAACCTCAGATAAACATTTCAGTAACTTTTAAACAGTTTGATTTCATCTTTAAAATGCATCTAAAAGGGTTTGTTTGGTCGTGTGTAAAAACAAAGTATCAAAGCATCTTCAGGTTGCCTTGAGAATTGGGGTGTTAAGATAAAATCATGTTATTGTGAATTAAAATGTTTACATGAAAGGAAGATTTCAAAGTAGGCCTATAGCAACAAAAAATGTTTTGATACTTTACATAAGTGATGACATAAGGGTGTGTGTTATTTTACATAATAAGGAATGCAGTGAAGTGGCAGAAATTCAGAGAACAATCTGAATTGGCAAATGATTATCCAACTAAGATATTAGAATAAATGCAGTGCAAATATTTGACATTGCTTTCAACTAGGCCTAATGCAAGCAGCTCCTCTATGGCTGCTTCCCAATAATCTCCCCTTTCTCCTGAAGTGTGCACTTGTTCACTTCCCTTCATGATTTGAAAGGACATGACTGTTAGGCCTATATGTAAACTCCCTCTAGCCCATGCCTACACCAATCCAATGCTTTTAAATTTGTGGGGAATAGTGAATGAGTGCACACTTCAGAAAGAAAGAGAGACTATTTGGACGCACCCTCTGTCTGGTGGTGAGTGTGTGGTTTTTCTCCTACTGCAATATTACTTAAATTGACCACTGACCTCTGACTGATAGAGGCTTATGATTGTTTCAACTGGAATGGAAGATGTATTCGTATTCGTTCAAGACTAGCTCCACTATCTGGTTCTGGAAAACCATGTGCATGGCGATGTTGGCTGACTCCATCTCTGGCCGGAGCAGCGTGGGACCAAAGACGATAGCCACGTTCTGCACAGTCATACGGTTCTCTTCTCCATAGTTTATCACTCTGAGAGAGAGGGTGGATAGAGAGGGAGAGCCGAGAGAAGCAGAATACTATACGTTATCATAATATCATCAATAAAATTGGGCTCTGGTCAAAAACAGTACTCTTTATAGCAAATAGGGTGCCATTTGAAACACAAGCAAAATGTGATTGTGAAAGACCTACTTGCGTAAATGGCTGAAGAGGAGTTCCATGGTGTAATGGTTTGGCCGAGGGAGAGACTCCACCAGCTCTCGCATGTAAGACACTTTGAGGGTGTAATCAACAGTTCCTGAAAACAAGACATGATAGAACAATAAATGGTACACTAATGTATAGATTCAATGTATATCTCCAATAGTTCATAAAAAGGGAAGTGGGGGGCCTCCGAGTCGCCTAAGACACTGCATCGCAGTGCAAGCTGTGCCACTAGAGATCCTGGTTCGAGTCCAGGCTCTGTCGCTTGTCCTATCACGCTCTAGCGACTCCTGTGGCAGGCCGGGCGCATGCACTCTGACACGGTTTCCTCCGACACATTAGTGTGGCTGGCTCCCGGGTTAAGCAGGCATTGTGTCAAGAAGCAGCGTCGTGTTTCGGAGGACGCACGCATCTTAACCGTACGGGAGTTGCAGCGATGGGACAAGACTAACTACCAATTGAATACCACAAAATTGGGGGGGGGGAAGGTGTAAAAAAAAGTGAAGTAATAGCATAACTACACTGGGTAAGAAAACTGAGGTGCCACTGTGGGGCCAATACTTAACAGTTTTAGGCTATTCTACACTACGTGAGGTGACATTGTGGGTCACGGCCTCTGGCCTGCTGCTTACTTATGGCCTGGATGAAGTGGCTGAAGTGGCTGAAGGGGAAGAGGGGTTCAGGAAGCTCCCTGAAGAAAAGCTTCAGAGCCCCAGTGATGACGTGGATGTCCTCCCACTGGCCATCCTCCAGGTCCAGTTCCTCTGTGGAACAGAATCGCATCACACAACAGAGTCAAAGAACAGGACACACAAATACAGACACAGACACAAATGCATACACACACAGAAGGTAAAGAGATGGGCATTACCATGATCTGCCTTGAAGCGTAGTTTCTGAATGACAGCTAGGTTCCCACTGACTCTGTAGAGCCCATCCATGTCCAGACCTGTGAAGACAAACACACATCAGCATTGGGTTCAATCAACTACTGTGGTAACTTTTTTACTTTTACCGTATACATTGTGCTGAGTAATACACCGCTATTTCAATGTTACTGCTACAGTTGCTACAGTTGAAGCCAAATACATTTAAACTCAGTTTTTCACAATTTCTGACATTTAATCCTAGTAAAAATTCCCTGTCTCAGGTCAGTTAGGATCACCACTTTATTTTAAGAATGTGAAATATCAGAATAATAGTAGAGAATTATTTATTTCAACTTTTATTTCTTTCATCACATTACCAGTGGGTCAGAAGTTTACATACACTCAATTAGTATTTGGTAGCATTGCCTTTAAATTGTTTAACTTGGGTCAAATGTTTCAGGTAGCCTTCCACAAGCTTCCCACAATAAGTTGGGTGAATTTTGGCCCATTCCTCCTGACAGAGCTGGTGTAACTAATGCAGGTTTGAAAGCCTCCTTGCTCGTACACGCTTTTTCAGTTCTGCCCACAAATTTTCTACAGGATTGAGGTCAGGGCTTTGTGATGGCCACTCCAATACCTTGACTTTGTTGTCCTTAAGCCATTTTGCCACAACTTTGGAAGTATGCTTGGGGTCATTGTCCATTTGGAAGAACCATTTGCGACCAATTTGCGGCCGGTTGGGATGGTGTTCTTCGGCTTGCAAGCATCCCCCTTTTTCCTCCAAACATGACGATGGTCATTATGGCCAAACAGTTCTATTTTTGTTTCATCAGACCAGAGGACATTTTTCCAAAAAGTACGATCTTTGTCCCCATGTGCAGCTGCAAACCGCAGTCTAGCTTTTGTATGGCGGTTTTGGTGCAGTGGTGAGTGAATTCTACATTGCTGAGTGAATTTTCAGGTTGTCGATATAGGACTCGTTTTACTGTGGATATAGATACTTTTGTACCTGTTTGTTCAAGCATCTTCACAAGGTCCTTTGCTGTTGTCCTGGGATTGATTTGCACTTTTCACACCAAAGTAGGTTCATCTCTAGGAGACAGAACGCGTCTCCTTCCTGAGCGGTATGCCGGCTGCGTGGTCCCATGGTGTTTATACTTGCGTACTATTGTTTGTACAGATGAACGTGGTACCTTCAGGCATTTGGAATTGCTGGATGAACCAGACTTGTGGAGGTCTACCATTTTATTTCTGAGGTCTTGGCTGATTTCTTTTGATTTTCCTATGATGTCAAGCAAAGAGGCACTGAGTTTGAAGGTAGGCTTTGAAATACATCCACAGGTGCACCTCCAATTGACTCAAATGTTGTCAATTAGCCTATCAGAAGCTTCTAAAGCCATGACATCATTTTCTGGAATTTTCCAAGCTGTTTAAAGGCAGTCAACTTAGTGTATGTAAACTTCTGACCCACTGGAATTGTGATGCAGTGAATTATAAGTGAAATACTCTGTCTGTAAACAATTGTTGGAAAATGTACTTGTGTCATGCACAAAGTAGATGTCCTTCAACTGTAACATAATCATCATCACTGTGATTACTAATCATTACCTCTCTTTTCCACTGCTCGGATACATTTCTCCACAAAGCTTGGGATAGTAGTTTTCTCCTGGGCACACAGTGCAGCCAGATGACAGCCAAACACATTGTCTGAGGGAAGGATGATGGATGTTAGTTTACCCGTATCACAACAGAAGATTTGTACAAACTCATTCAAATCTCAATCTCCCTGGATAAGTAACATAGTTGTGACAAATCCTGACAGTAAATGTAATGTAGCCTGATTTGGAGCAAGTTCGGCCTGTGTAGCATTGTAGGAATGAAGACCCTATGAGCCCACCTCGGATGTAACCCTTCTCCTTGACGGACTGCAGCGTGGGTCGTTTCAGGAGGAAATTGATCAGCTTGGTACGAACCTTCTTCTGATCTGTCTCTCCCCCAGAGGAGGTGGCCGTGCTCGGTCTGGAAGCTGGGGAGGAGGGGGGGGGGGGTCAAGGAGATCGAAGAGGAGAAGGGGGTTAAACAGCCACGAAACATGAGCAATTTGACCTGGTGGAGGCTATTGCAGCTGAAACGTCTGCTATTTGAAGCAGGAATAGTGCAGTTGAGAGAACTTACACATCCTCCTCTTGTCCAGGGTGCCTGGTGACCTGTCATCTCTGTCTGTACCGGAGGACTTCTCACTGATGTCCCCGTCCTCCTCCTCAGATTGGTGGTGATCCTGGTCCTGCAATGTCATTGGCTAACATGCATGATGTTTGAACCAGCAGCCATTAAGTTAAACGTCCTAAATTGACCTTGATCAGGGAGTTTTTCTTATTTTTATTCAGTACATATTTTTCTCCATGCACGTTAAGGTGTGCAAGTTAATTTACTCCTAAACATTCAAGAAACTTACCAGCTGTCGAATGGTGTCGACTAGAACTTTGTGCCAGTCGTTGATGATACTCTCAGTGTCGTACTGTATCAGAAACTCAACACCATTTTTGTTTTTCAACTGAAGAGACAACATACAACAGAGGTTATTATGACTTTTACATTTGCTTTACAGTTTTATAGGGAGGGCAACAGTCTTAGACTAATGGAAAATATATTCTCACATGATGTTGCTTCCCAGAATCACTTATCACAGTGGGCAGGAAATGGTGAATGTATAGTCAATTACATTTTTATTTAATAAATGGTACGCCCAAATGAATAATTATCTTTGATGTATTTAGTACAACTCCTAAAACACCTGTATTATGACTTCATAGCAACCAACTGTCAACTCACCTCTACAACGTTCTTTTTGCTGGATTTATCCCTGGGAGCCCAGCCAATCGTTGCACCTCGTAGCTCCACTGTGACCTCTGGTGTGATCTGATTGGTCTTGTTCTGTCGAGAGAGAAAGACATCATGGAGGACAGTTGATGAAAACTGACAGTACTGCATTCCATGAAATCAGACAGTGATGTAAGAGTTCTTTATCTGTGCAGGTAACAGTTGTGCACCTCTCACTCACCGAGGCTCCTGTGGCTGCAGACTTGGGGTCTTTGTGGAAGGTCAGAACCCCTCCGTGAAGAACCGTCCATGACTGGGCCCAGTTTTTCCTACAGGAAGGCCACTGAGTATGAGCTTTACTGTACTTCAGGGAATGTTGCAGTGTGGAAAATAATTTGGTAATGTAATGGAGTTCATGACTGATAATTCCATCACTTGCTTCCATGTCTTTCATGTCAGCAATTATGCCCAGACTTCAGATGAGGTCAGAATTACCTTACTCTTTTCCCGTTCTCTGACACTTTAGTTTTGTTGAGAATTCCAGCTTTTTCTAAACTCTGCACCTGAAAAAGGATCCAAACATAACATGCTTTTAATTATGCGAAGCCAAGTGTTCAAGTGAGACATAATTATTGATGCATTGATACAGTACAATCCTGTTAACCTCTACAAACAGAAATGCACCAAAAAGCGACAGGAGGACAGTATTTGACAACTGTGGCTAAACTCTGACAACAAGCTCCTCTGTAATAGCTTGTTAACAGACACCTCTACCTCTATGTTTTATAATGAACAGCATGGATGGTATAAAACCACAGGCACATTTTAGACTATTGCATGCTCTCTTTCACTGTGTAGTGAGGTGTGATGAGGTGGTACGGCAGTTGGTGGCTCTGGCTGAGAGTTTCCCAAAGGTGTTGTGACGTCAGCTGCCCTCAACAGGGAAAAACTCATCTATTTATATACCAGGAAATATACAATTTCCCAAGTGACATCTGTTTTCCACTCTCTCAGGTGTAGCTATGCAACTACTATTCTGCTTACAAATTCATCAATATACGGGTACAACACACCCTTAGCCCTTAGATAGATAGCATGCGGATGGATACAATATTTATCAGGGCAGTGGTGAGATATTTAAAATAAAAAACACATTGTGCCACTGAGGCTCTGATTGAAGGGGCTTCTTCTGAGTCTAAACCAATCAGCTTTCAGGAACAGAAACAAAACACCATTCAGAGGAAAGACAGGTCAGGTCAGAGTGGTCATAGCGCTCTAGCTGGGGCAACTTCACAGAAGTGTCATTTGAGTAAGAACAGAACTGTCATTTTCAGTCGACTCAGGGCTGATCTAACCTAATGAGGATCAGCAGACTGGGGAGGACAATACAGGAGGACAGGAGAGGAGGAGGGGGACTCACGTGATGCTGCCCCATCTCTGGAGAGTTGTCTGCACTGGAACCCTCGCTGCCGTAGTCCGAGGCATTTCTTCTGTGATTCGGGAAGAACTTCTGACCAATAGGGGAATAAAGGACACTTTACTTCGTCACAATGTGACCAAAACGACATCCCATCTAAACATAATTGTTTAATTCATATTCCATTATATCAATTGAGCATAGTTCCTGACTTCCTAGTGTCTGCAATCAGTTAATCTTACCACAGAGTACACAATCTACTCTTTTATATGTGTGGTATAGACCACTGTATTGTTACGACAGCAAATGTCACTGGCTGAACACAGTGATCCTAAGAATAGAAGTGAAACATAATAGGTGTTCCAGGTGCTTGGCTCTCTCTCTCATTTAGGAAACGGTGTCAAAAGGGGCGCTGTATGAGAGCTGAGAGGGTCAGGTGTTCATATGGTGTTCCCAGTCACTTCACTCTAAACACTGCTGTCAGAGCCAGCTGACACTCCTACTGTAGTTCTTATAGCTCTATTGTGGTGGGCTCTGGTTAGGGGGATGTGAGCTGTGTGTGTGTGTGTGTGTGTGTGTGTGTGTGTGTGTGTGTGTGTGTGTGTGTGTGTGTGTGTGTGTGTGTGTGTGTGTGTGTGTGTGTGTGTGTGTGTGTGTGTGTGTGTGTGTGTGTACTAGCAACACTAACCCTTTCCTCCATGGTTGAGCTGAAGTGAGCTGGACCCATGGTGTGTCTCCAGTTCTTCATAGATAGAGACCCCCCGTCCAGCGCAACACCGTTTCCCACCTTAGACTGGCCTGATGCTACAGGGGCCTGGAGGGGTTAAATGATAGAGGAGAAACTCTATACAAGAAACTCCCAAATAAGTAATTCATAAGTTAGAAATTAACCTATCTAAATCTGTATGGTAGAATGAATTGCCATGGGTGTTTAATCTTGATCTCTACCTCAGGCAGGTTCCACTGGGATCTGGAGCCGTCTCTCAGGTAGTAGTACGTCTGTCCTCTGTCGTCCAATGATTTGATCCACTGTTACCACACACACACACGTCCAGTTAAATATCCATATAGCACTGCATCATCATGGAGAAAATGGACTGCATATACTGCAGCGGTATCTGACTGAACGCCACCCGAATCAGGTGGCCCGGTAATAATCCTTCAAGCTGAGTGGCATGGTTTCCCCCTAGATTTCATTCCTGGACAGTTCTCTCTTGAAAAGTATATTTTTACCTCAATGAGACTAACCTGAATAAATAATGGATAAATAAAGGATCTGTGTACCTGCTCAGGTGAGTGTTTGCTGGAGAACACCCATGTTCCATCAGGGTCTACATTGAGGTTCCAGCCAGTTGGGGCGCTCCTGTCCATGCTGGCCCTGGGGATGACCGCCTGGATCACATGGCTGGGGTTGTAGTCGTTATGGAAGGAGTGAGGGTCCACTGGGGACAAAGCCAATGGCTTCTCTTCAAGGGATTCAGGTAGGTCAGCCTCGGCTGGGTAGTCCTCCTCAGGCAGGGGAGGCTGGACACACACACAGACGCACACACACATCATGCACACACACATGCGTGTGAACAGACACACACCCACAGACAGGACAGACAACACAGAGATACATACATACACACACACGTTGTGAGAATGTTACATTCAGTGTTCTCATTATGCTGCTTCAAAACAGATCGAGACCAGGACAATGGATAACCTTCCTCCTKGGTTCCTTTCAGCTATTCAAAGTTCCTCATTTCAACTAAGCAGTTTTTTAAACAGCTTTTAGCTTATTCTTTCACATCTCTTTAGAATTGTGAAAACACAAGAATGCAGTTCGCAAAAAGTTCACAATGAGGTCAACGTGAGAATGCACAGAATGCATTGCCTAATAGTTTGAGGAAAATTACATCTATGAAAAATAACTGTCTGCTATGTACTGTAGGTYTAGGACTTAGCAGGAGCTTAACTTCATTAAAAAGATGAGTGTTGTATTATTTGTAGATTTCCCATGGGTGAAACTATAATAGACTAAGTAAGTGAGTGTCTAAGTGGAGCAGGCCTTACCGGCCCTTCCTCCAGAGAGCTGTGCCCACTCAGCGGCTCCATCAGAGGGGGGTAGGGGCACTGTGGCTCTGGGGGCTCCCAAGACGTGTCCCCCGATACTGGGTTGTAGAAGTACTGGCGACCGCTAGTCACATCCAAACACTGCTCCCAGTCAGCGGTCCATGCAGGGGGGGAGACAGAGGTGGAGGTGGGGGACTGAGAGGAGGGCGAGGGAGACGAACACACAGGCTCCTCAGCGGGAGCCTCAGGGTCTATGTGGGGGTTGTCCCAGGTGGTCTGCCCCGATTCAGGGTGGTAGTAGTACTCCTGTCCACTCTCCTGGTCAGCTGTCTCTTATACACATCTAGATGTGTATAAGAGACAGTAGTACTCCTGTCCACTCTCCTGGTCAGTGTGCACCTCCCATCCCTCAGAGTCCAGGTAAGGTGGAGAGCAGGGAGGGGAGGAGGCCGAGGGAGGGGACTCAGAGACGTTTCTGTGGAGCTCCGCTACATTGACGTACACAGCGTTCTGGGCACTCTCATTGTCAACCTATGGGAAGAGCAGGAAATATGGGTCAGGGGTCATCTGGAAAAGTTTAGAACTACAGAGTGACGCCAAGCCGTGTCCCAGATCTGTTCATGTGTTGACAATAACCATAGGAGTTGGAAAAACAGCACAACCAGATCTGGGACGAGGCTGAGGTCAAGTGACACTCATTCTAGGCTGTCAGAATACTTAATGCAGCAGAGAGACAAACCTGTGAATAAAAAACTAACATCAACTTTAGTCTCACAGCTCTATAGACAGTTGGTTCTGAGTAGATAAAAGAAGCTGTGATATTTCTGGAGAGACAAAAAGCCACTTTCACCTATAGCACTCAGAAAGAGGGTGACACAAGTCTTTCTTCCAGTGCAGTCAGCTCAGAAAGTAAAATTAAAGTTAAACAGAAAGCATTGAGCTCCAGACCACAACCCACCGGCTCGTCTAAATTTACAGACACCCACTATTACCCAGTTAKCCACAGACACAGACTCTGCATTGCCAAAAGTGGAGGTGCAACACTCGACAAACTAAAACTCTATGCCTACTTCACAGTCCACCCAGGCATTACTGTGCGACATTGTCTTTCGTCTAAGGGTGGTGGTAATGTTKCAGAACAATAACAACTGTCCACAAACAAATATAGAAGGCCAATATTCAGGTTTCATTCAAAAGTTCGACAATGGTTACTAATCAACTACAGCAGGCGCACTTTCAATTCTCCACAATACAGAACTGAAGAAAAAAAATAACTCACACTTTCACTGAATATAATCAAATTCAACTGTTGACTGAATATAAGTTAATATTACATTTTATTCTTCCTCTTATCTGCGACCCACAGTTATAGAAACCCTTTTACAGTAGGAGGCAAAATATATTACCAGTATGTAAATATAGGCCTAGTCAAGACCAATACACATGGTTAGGTTAGTTAGCCTACATGTTAGTCCTGTTGTCATTGTTGTTGCAGACTGCCCCAAGAAATTGCCCCTCAGATAAATAAAGTTGTTTTAATTGTATTGAATAAATGAGAGTGAAGGAGAGAGATGTAAATGCCTAATGTACGTCTGTGTTCATCATTCCAGAAAATATTGGCACACTCACTTACTCCTGCTAAAATCAATGTTTTTCATTTATATTTTGGTCATTTAACCAGAGCGACTTACAGGAGCAATTAGGGTTAAGTGCCTTGCTCAAGGGCACAGACAGATTTTTCACCTAGTTGGCTTGGATATTCGAACCAGCAACTTTTCAGTTACTGGCCCAAAACTCTTAACCACTAGGCTACCTACTTCCGTTGAAATGACCCCCATCTAAAATAGACGATCTGATCCTACATTTTCAGAGGCCCGAGTCTAACCTGGAGTCTTTTCTTATCTGTTCCAGTGGCCTAAGTTTCACCTGCTGTATTCCAATGAGGAGGTGTCTGACTGACTTTATGATTCCTGGGACGTCCCTCTGGGAACCCTGATGAATATGTTGTCATCATCATGGCACTGTGAGAGGGACTGTTGATCTCTCCCTCCCTCTCTCATAGTCTATATTTACCAGGGACCTTGATCAGCTGTGCCTTCTGGTTGGAACTATCACACCAGGATCCTTTAGACTATGAAAACCTACCACTGGTTTGATGAACGGTGACAGGTCGGAAGCCTATTTATATGGGTCAAAGGTCGGAAGGCAGATATGGATAGAAATGAATACATTTGACTATTTTCCTCTGGTTAATAATAATACATTTTGTATCAGATATGGACTCGGTGTCCCATCTAGAGGTTTTTGGCCTGTCATTAGCATCATTATTGATCTCATTATCACCACAAGGTAATCAATACACATGACCAGGCAATTGAACCGAAAATAGATCAACAAAATACAGACAAGCGAGAGGAAATTAGAGTTGCATCATTGATCTCTCGCTGTGTTGATTCTGAAATGCCCCCTCCCCTGCCCACTGGAAAATACATCTACCCAGAGCAAACACCACACAGTAAACACACACTAGCCAGAAGTGAGAAAGTCGGTCTTTGTGTGGGCAAAATGTCAGTGTCACCAATTAACATAAACAGGCAAAACCCTCAATCTACCCATTTCATCAACACACACAGTAAGCACCTTACAGTAAATGTAATACCCATATGTGAGAAACTATGGTTTTGTGTTGGCAAATTTGTCAACTTACACCTGGCAAAACTCTAACGTCAAGAGTGCTTAATGGATCTATGCACTAACCATGCGGAAGGCGGCATTACTTGTGTTACTGAGCATGCTCTCTGGGGTTGACGTACACGGCAACAGAGGAAAACAAAGTTGAGCTGAAGCAATATATCCGCAGAAGGGTGAGACAAAGTAGACTAAACAGGAAGCAAGAAAGTGATAACAAGGTAGACGTAAACACTGTCAATGTTGTATATACACTGTACAACAAACCCAACACACTCTGATCTACATTCAGAACCAGCCAATTTAGTCATAGATCCATCAAAACCAGTGCACTGACAGTTTTGGTGAGGCTGCATTGTTGCATTTAGAGACATACGCTATATAGTTTGTTCTGGACCTACCTGGTTTGCAATTGGTAGAGCCAAGCCCCCCCGGGTCTGATACCCATGCCGGGGCTTTGCATAAAGATCCACCATGTTTATGTAATCCTAATTAGTAGAGCCATATAATACAGCTGACCAGAGCAGAGCTACACAGCTACACTAGCTACCACAGGACAGAACTGACAGGAGCCGAGGCAGGCAGGCACACACACCGTGCGCACACACACCAATGACAGAGATGCCTCGGAAAGGAGAACTGCCTACTCTCTTACAATGACAGGGGGAGGGAGCCGTGTTTCAGATGGAGGGAGGCAGAGAGAGAGATAGAGAAACAGAGAGAGCGAGAGAGAGAGAGAGAGAGGGAGGAGGCAGATAGAGAGATAGAGAAACAGAGAGAGCGAGAGAGAGAGAGGGCGGAGGCAGATAGAGAGATAGAGAAACAGAGAGAGCGAGAGAGAGAGAGAGGGAGGAGGCAGATAGAGAGAGGACAGGTCATTTTAACCCACTTCCTTGCTGTCTTAGCAATGATGGAAAAGGAAATGTTGGCATGGAAACAAAGCTTTAGGAGAGTGCATTCCTTTACTCAAGTGGTGAATTAGATTAATTAGCGAGGAAGCCAGGGCAGAACTAAGAGGATACTGAAAAAAAAAACTCTGGGTTTAGCTAGTCCACTGTACTCACAAAGGTCATGGTATGACTGTTATAACTCTGGTTTGGGTTATATCTCCTTCTCTTTGTGAAGTAGTCTTTACATTAACATTAGAAATTCCTTAATCTCCCTGAAAGTAGCATTAACAGTAAGAATCTGACTACTACTATTGGTTTCCAAATCAAATGACAACAAATGTTTAAGAATTGCTTGACAAATTTACATAGAAAAGTACAATTGTGCTCTGTGTAGAGGAGAAATGTACACATTTCAATGGACAATGTTGCTATAAAACTAGGAGGAACCCAGAGTAGCTGAAGCTCAGACTGCAGAGTAGGTGGGTGTTTGACTTGAGACAGGAAACTTTAGTGAAGGGACAGTTGCTCAACCATCACTTCCTTCCAGGGAGGATCAGACTGTTCACAGATCAGACTGCTGACTGTCTGAAGCCTTTGGCTGAAATGTAGTACCATAACATCCATACTAACACAACTAATAGTATCATAATACYTATCATACCACTGCAACAAATAGCATCATCATAATTCATCAACTAATAGTATCATAACACACAAAACCAACAGTACAGTGCCTTCAGAAAGTATTCAGACCCCTTGACTTTTTCCACATTTTGTTACTTTACAGCCTTATTCTGAAATTGATTAAATAAAAAAATCTCCACACAATAACCCAATGACATTTTTGCAAATGTATTAAAATTATYAAACAGAAATACCTTATTTACATAAGTATTCAGACCCTTTGCTATGAGACTCGAAATTAAGCTCCTGTTTCCATTGATCATCCTTGAGATGTTTCTACAACTTGATTGGAGTCCAACTGTGGTAAATTCAATTGATTGGACATGATTTGGAAAGGCACACAGTTGACAGTGCATGTCAGAGCAAAAACCAAGCCATGAGGTCAAAGGAATTGTCCGTAGAGCTCAGAGACAGGATTGTGTCAAGGCACAGATCTGGGGAACGGTACCAAAAAATGTCTGCAGCACTGAAGGTCCAAGAACACAGTGGCCTCCATCATTCTTAAATGGAAGAAGTTGGGAACCACCAGGACTCTTCCTAGAGCTGGTAGCCCGGCCAAACTGAGCAATCAGGGGAGAAGGGCCTTGGTCAGGGAGGTGACCAAGAACACAATGGTCACTCTGAAAGAGCTCTAGAGTTCCTCTGTGGAGATGTAGAACCTTCCAGAAGGACAACCATCTCTGCAGCACTCCACAAATCAGGCCTTTATGGTAGAGTGGCCAGACGGAACCCACTCCTCAGTAAAAGGCACATGACAGGCCGCTTGGAGTTTGCCAAAAGGCACATAAAGACTCTCAGACCATGAGAAACAAGATTCTCTGGTCTGATGAAACGAAGATTGAACTCTTTCGCCTGAATGCCAAGCGTCACGTCTGGAGGAAACCTGGCACCATCCTTATGGTGAAGAATAGTGGTGGTAGCATCACGCTGTGGTGATGTTTTTCAGCGGCAGGGACTGGGAGACTAGTCAGGATCGAGGCAAAGATGAATAGCGCAAAGTACAGAGAGGTCCTTTATGAAAACCTGCTCCAGAGCACTCAGGACCTCAGACTGGGGTGAAGGTTCACCTTCCAGCAGGACAATGACCCTAAGCACACAGCCAAGACAATGCAGGAGTGGTCTCTGAATGTCCTCGAGTGGCCCAGCCAGAGCCTGGACTTGAACCCGATCGAACATCTCTGTTGAGACCTGAAAATAGCTGTGCTGCGACGCTCCCCATTTAACCTGAGAGCTTGAGAGGATCTGCAGAGAAGAATGGGAGAAACTCCCCAAATACAGGTGTGCCAAGCTTGCAGCATCATACCCAAGAAGACTCAAGGCTGTAATTGCTGCCAAAGGTAGGTGCTTCAACAAAGTACTGAGTAAAGGCTATAACTACTTACAGTTGAAGTGAGAAGTTTACATACACCTAGGTTGGAGTCATTAAAACTAGTTATTCAACCACTCCACAAATGTCTTGTTAACAAACTATAGTTTTGACAAATCGGTTAGGACATCTATTTTGTGCATAACACAAGTAATTTTTCCAACAATTGTTTACAGACAGATTATTTAACTTATAATTCACTGTATCAAAATTCCAGTTGGTCAGAAGTTTACATACACTAAGTTGACTGTGCCTTTAAACAGCTTAGACAATTCCAGAAAATGATGTCATGGCTTTAGAAGATTGTGATAGGCTAATTGACAACATTTGAGTCAATTGGAGGTGTACCTGTGGATGTATTTCAAGGCCTACCTTCAAACTCAGTGKWTCTCTGCTTGACATCATGGGAAAATCAAAATAAATCAGCCAAGACCCCAGAAAAAAATTGTAGACCTCCACAAGTCTGGTTCATCCTTGGGAGCAATTTCCAAATGCCTGAAGGTACCACGTTCATCTGTACAAACAATAGTATGCAAGTATAAACACCATGGGACCATGCAGCCGTCATACCGCTCAGGAAGGAGATGCGTTCTGTCTCCTAGAGATGAACGTATTTTGGTGCGAAAAGTTCAAATCAATCCCAGAACAACAGCAAAGGACCTTGTGAAGATGCTGGAGGAAACAGGTACAAAAGTATCTATATCCACAGTAAAACAAGTCCTATATCGACATAACCTGAAAGGCCGCGAAGCAAGGAAGAAGCCACTGCACCAAATCCGCCATAAAAAAGCCAGACTACGGTTTGCAAACTGCACATGGGGACAAAGATCATACTTTTTGGAGAAATGTCCTCTGGTCTGATGAAACAAAAATGGAATTGTTTGGCCATAATGACCATGGTTATGTTTGGATGAAAAAGGGGGATGCTTGCACGCCGAAGAACACCATCCCAACTAGAGGTTGACCGATTATGATTTTTCAACGCCGATAACGATTATTGGAGGACCCAAAAAAGCCAATGCCGATTAATCGGCCGATTTTTATTTATTTATTTGTAATAATGACAATTACAACAATACTGAATGAACACTTATTTTAACTTAATATAATACATCAATAAAATCAATTTAGCCTCAAATAAATAATGAAACATGTTCAATTTGGTTTAAATAATGTAAAAACAAAGTGTTGGAGAAGTAAAAGTACAATATGTGCTATGTAAGAAAGCTAACGTTTAAGTTCCTTGCTCAGAACATGAGAACATATGAAAGCTGGTGGTTCCTTTTAACATGAGTCTTCAATATTCCCAGGCAAGAAGTTTTAGGTTGTAGTTATTATAGGAATTATAGGACTATTTCTCTCTATACGATTTGTATTTCATATACCTTTGACTATTGGATGTTCTTATAGGCACTTTAGTATTGCCAGTGTAAAAGTATAGCTTCCATCCCTCTCCTCGCCGCTACCTGGGCTCGAACCAGGAACACATCGATAACAGCCACCCTCGAAGCAGCGTTACCCATGCAGAGCAAGGGGAACAACTACTCCAAGTCTCAGAGCGAGTGACGTTTGAAACGCTATTAGCGCGCACTTCGCTAACTAGCTAGCCATTTCACATCGGTTACACCAGCCTAATCTCGGGAGTTGATAGGCTTGAAGTCATAAACAGCGCAATGCTTGAAGCATTGCGAAGAGCGGCTGGCAAAACGCACGAAAGTGCTGTTTGAATGAATGCTTARGAGCCTGCTGGTGCCTACCATCGCTCAGTCAGACTGCTCTATCAAATCATATACTTAATTATAACATTATAACACACAGAAATACGAGCCTTATGTCATTAATATGGTCGAATCCGAAAACTATCATCTCGAAAAAAAAAAACGTTTATTCTTTCAGTGAAATACGGAACCGTTACGTATTTTATCTAACGCGTGGCATCCATAAGTCTAAATATTGTTGCAATGTTACATTGCACAACCTTCAATGTTATGTCATAATTACGTAAAATTCTGGCAAATTAGTTCGCAATGAGCCAGGCGGCCCAAACTGTTGCATATACRCTGACTCTGCGTGCAATGAACGCAAGAGAAGTGACYSAATTTCACCTGGTTAATATTGCCTGCTAACCTGGATTTKTTTTAGCTAAATATGCAGGTTTAAAAATATATACTTCTGTGTATTGATTTTAAGAAAGGTATTGATGTTTATGGTTAGGTACACGTTGGAGCAACGACAGTCCTTTTTCACGAATGCGCACTGCATCGATTATATGCAACGCAGAACACGCTAGATAAACTAGTAATATCATCAACCATGTGTAGTTATAACTAGTGATTATGATTGATTGATTGTTTTTTATAAGATAAGTTTAATGCTAGCTAGCAACTTACCTTGGCTTCTTACTGCATTCGCGTAACCGTACATTACATGAGGAATATCATGTCTAGAATGAGCATTATGACACGTTTACAAGACACTACAACATTCTATGGCAGCCATGTTGGCTCCCCATTAACATTACATGAGGAATATCATGTCTAGAAGGTTGCAAGATTGAATCCCTGAGCTGATAAGGTAAAAATCTGTCGTTCTGCCCCTGAACAAGGCAGTTAACCCACCGTTCCTAGGCCGTCATTGAAAATAAGAATGTGTTCTTAACTGACTTGCCTAGATAAATAAAGGTGTAAAAAAAATCAAATTAATTATTATTATTATTTTTTTTTAATCGGCAAAATCGGAGTCCAAAATTACCGATTTCTGATTGTTATGAAAACTTGAAATCGGCCCCAATTAATCGGCCATTCCGATTAATCGGTCGACCTCTAATCCCAACAGTGAAGTATGAGTGAGGCAGCATCATGTTGTGGGGGTGCTTTGCTGCAGGAGGGACTGGTGCACTTCACAAAATAGATGGCATCATGAGGAAGGAGAGTTATGTGTACATATTGAAGCAACATCTCAAGACATCAGTCAGGAAGTTAAAGCTTGGTCGAAAATGTGTCTTCCAAATGGACATTGACCCCAAGCATACTTCCAAAGTTGTGGCAAAATGGCTTAAGGACAACAAAGTCAAGGTATTGGAGTGGCCATCACAAAGCCCTGACCTCAATCCTATAGAAAATTGGGCAGAACTGAAAAAGTGTGCGCGAGCAAGGAGCCCCACCTGTCTCTTATACACATCTAGATGTGTATAAGAGACAGGACCTCAATCCTATAGAAAATTGGGCAGAACTGAAAAAGTGTGCGCGAGCAAGGAGGCCTACAAACCTGACTCAGTTACACCAGCTCTGTCAGGAGGAATGGGCAAAAATTCCTCCAACTTATTGTGGGAAGCTTGTGGAAGGCTACCCAAAATGTTTGACCCAAGTTAAACAATTTAAAGGCAATGCTACCAAATAATAATTGAGTGTATGTAAACTTCTGACCCACTGGGAATGTGATGAAGGAAATAAAAGCTGAAATAAATTCTTCTCTCTACTATTATTCTGATATTTCACATTCTTAAAGTGGTGATCCTAACTGACCTAAAACATGGAATTTTAACTAGGATTAAATGTCAGGAATTGTGGAAAAACTGAGTTTAAATGTATTTGGCTAAGGTGTATGTAAACTTCAACTGTATGTAAATGTAATACTTCAGTTTTTATTTTGAATAAATTTCAAACATTTCTAAAAACCTGTTTTTGCTTTGTCACTATGGGGTATTGTGTGTGGATTGATGAGGAAAAAAATAAATGTAATCAATTTTTGAATAAGGCTGTAACCTAACAAAATGTGAAAAAGTCAAGGGGTCTGAATACTTTCCGAAGGCACTGTATCATGAAATACAGTTCCTGGAACATCCCAAATATTTCACCTCTATATTTGGTACCTGGGCACAAGGTGTTTTGCTATTCAAATGTGCCCGGGCCAGCAGCCTCACACTATGCTTATGCTATTACGTAAGCACAGAGGAGGCCTGTATTTCAGACTCACAAACAAGGACCTGAGTGGACGACACACTTCATTGATGCAGACAGATAACTTAACAGGGGATATGGCCCATTCAAATTCAAGTAATTTAATTCATGATTTTTTWAAAGTTTGTCAAAGATCATACATCCTCTGTTTTGTGAGTGTTTCAAATTGAAATTCCAACCAAAAGAGTGAAAGAGAAGCACTGTGGAAGAGGAAACATTGTTATGTTGTTGAACTAGGAGATGATTGCAATGTTTTGCATAGTCTCTAATTGCCCTAAAGGAGAAAAAGATGAAATTTCTCTCATACCCTAGCCTTGAGCAATGCTATGAATCAGCAATCTGCCTGATTACTTAACCGCTTTAGCAATCATCCAATCAAACAATAGGGAAGCAAATTGGGGCCCTAATCACACCACAAAAACAGTCGGCCTATTGAATGAGTCTGACTCCTCCCCCGTTACATCACTCCTCATGGCCTAGAATCCTGGATTACCCCAGAGAATGCTGTGTGGAATTCTAGTTCTACCTCCTACAATCTACATACAGCACACCAACCTTATCACTTCCCTACCCATCTCCTCAGGCCAGGCTGAGTGACGCTCTTCTGACTGCCACGAGGCAGAAAAACAGCTTCAGTAGGATCTGCAGGAAAACAGATCTCTAGAACATAGATATTCTAGAACATAGATGGTACATAGAGATGTATACAAAAGAGAAACGATATGGTAATGTCTGAATATACTGTGGTAACATTATAAGAGCCCAATAGTTAAAGATACGTGGTAACAACTGCTGACCAAGAATGCCTGCAATACTGTACACAGTAAAGCTACTTAGCTAAAATACATATTTACTTAAGGTAAGCAGATCTCAGGAGCTTTGATAGCCAAGTCCCAAACAGTTAACCTTATCATCACGAATATAGAATATGTAAAAAAAATATATGTAAAAAAACATGCATCAAGACGACATGAAAGACATGAAAGACATTCCGGATCTAATATGATTACTTGACCAAGGAGACAAGATACTTGAGACATTGGCTGCGTTTAGACGGGCAGCCCCATTCTGATATTTTATTCCACTAATTGTTCTTTTGACGAGTCACATCAGGTCTTTTCACATCAGATCTTTTTCGGCACTGATCTGATTGGTCAAAAGACCAATTAGTGAGAAAAAAACATCAGAATTGGGTTGCCTGTGCAAATGCAGTTACTGAATAGTCTCATTACAGCTGAGGAGCAGTCAATGGGAGCCGCTAGAGGAGATACTACACAAGTACAGAGAAAAATGATGGCTTTCCACCTCCCACTCAAGTGGTGTGTGTGTGTTTACCAAAGCAATACATCTAGTGATGCATGAACATGAAGATAACACTATTACTATTCTTTTTCACATGAATAGTTTGTTTACAACAATAGTTAAGGAATTGCTGATTAATTGGATCATATAAGCAATGCATTCCTACATTCACTTTCATGTCAATTGAGTTCATTTTTATTTAACTAGGATAGTCCACTCCACTCGATAGTCCAACCATCATGACAGTCTCGGGATCATGAGATTGCGTGTTAGCCTAAATGTTGGATTCATCGAAATGTATTCACCCATCCTTACTCTCAAATAACATCCCCATGATTTCAGTTAAGAAGCCATGCCTAGGATATGTCCAAGATGACCCCCTATTCGCTTTGTAGTGCACTGTTTTTGACCCTATGGTCTCTGGTAGTGCTAGAACTGTTGCTCTGGTTCACACACTAGTACCAATAAACCAAGACTAACCACTCACCACTACCAAAGCTAAATGACCACAATAAAACATAATATCCCTGAGCAGCACAGGTATAATTCAAGGACAACCACTTCAATTGAATCAGAAAACATCTCACTCACAGACAGTCCCAAATGGCACCCTATTTCCTTTAAAGTGCACTACTTTTGACCAGGGCCCATAGTGCTCTGGTCAACAGTAGTAAGCAAAGTAAAGTGCACCATATAGGGAATGGGGTGCCATTTGGCCAGTGTTGCTGCTGAGGAGGGGATCAATCAGACAATGGACTCACCTGTATGTCCTTCCCCTGAACAACACGCTACCCAGTGTTCTATTCTGTCAGAGAGCAGGAACAGTTTCCTGGCATGTGACTTTGGTCTGCAGAACAGAGCAACTTACAACAGCTGCTGTACTGTCTGTCTCTAGGTTATGTTGTGATCTGTTCAGACTCAGAGGCTGTCTGTTCAGGGTCCCCCAGTGCCTCTCGAAGTCCTAGTCCCAATCACAGCACGGGAGAATGGACACGCACACACAAAGGTTCACACACACAGTCAGCTGAAAGGACAGTACACCCTGCCAAAACCACAGAGGGGTTGAGATAGTGTATGTTGAGTCGAAAATACATTTTGGCGTCTCTTTTAAAAGATCTTTGGGACATTGGTCCTGTTGACACATGAAAACATTGGACCGACATCGACATGTCTAGTTTGGATGATCAAGGCTATAGACCAACAGTGGTCAATATTCAATCAAAACTTTCAGGGAAGGGTTTTCCCACCAAAAGTCTCTGATCAAATGCATGCATTCTTTTTGACAGTAAATTTCATTAGAAACTGACAGCGCTTATTTTAACGTTCATGTGCCTTCTGCTTAGCTCTAAACATATTAAAGACTGCATCCCAAATGGCACCCTATTCCCTACATAGTGCACTACTTTGATCAGAGACCTATGGTACAGTGTAAGTGAAGGCTACAGTTACAAGACATGTAAGATGACGCAAGTCAGACACTAAGGGCTCAGACACACCAACAGCGTTTGCTGGCCAAGAGTACTTAGCACCTCTGAGCGTAATTTGCGAACCAAGGGCGCACCGAGTCGGGCGTCTACAGCGGGTAGTCCCTAAAGCACAGCACGGGCGTCTACAGCGGGTAGTCCCTAAAGCACAGCACCTGAAAGATCAAGATCAGCAGAAGAACGCTAGATCCACTTTCGGTGCGATGTGTGCGAGCCTTAATACACCTTGTCATTTACTACTGTAAAACCTACAGGACTGCTATCCAGTTGCACCTAAAATGCTGCTTATTTCAGAAATCTGTTGCACATGGCACATTTTATTTCTTTTTTTTTTACTTAACTAAACAAGTCAGTTAAGAACAAATTCTTATTTTACAATGATGGCCTAGCKCGGCCAAACCCTCCCCTTACCCAGACGATGCTGGGCCAATTGTGCGCCGCCCTATGGGATTCCCGATCACGGCCGGTTGTGATACAGCCTGGGATCAAACCAGGGTCTGTAGTGACGCATCTAGCACTGAGATGCAGTGCCTTAGACCGCTGCGCCACTCAGGAGCCTTTGCGGCTCTAGAACACAGAGAATACAGGTAGGAGGTTCTCTCTGTACAGTCTGTTCGATTAAAGCCTCTATTCATTAGCATCATCCTGTACCAGCCACTGTGCTACAACTTAAATTCTACAAATATATATACACTGCTCAAAAAAATAAAGGGAACACTTAAACACAATGTAACTTCAAGTCAATCATACTTCTGTGAAATCAAACTGTCCACTTAGGAAGCAACACTGATTGACAATAAATTTCACATGCTGTTGTGCAAATGGAATAGACAAAAGGTGGAAATTATAGGCAATTAGCAAGACACCCCCAATAAAGGAGTGATTCTGCAGGTGGTGACCACAGACCACTTCTCAGTTCCTATGCTTCCTGGCTGATGTTTTGGTCACTTTTGAATGCTGGCGGTGCTCTCACTCTAGTGGTAGCTAGAGACGGAGTCTACAACCCACCAAGTGCTCAGGTAGTGCAGCTCATCCAGGATGGCACATCAATGCGAGCTGGCAAGAAGGTTTGCTGTGTCTGTCAGCGTAGTGTTCGGAGCATGGAGGCGCTACCAGGAGACAGGCCAGTACATCAGGAGACGTGGAAGAGGCCGTAGAGGGCAACAACCCAGCAGAAGGACGCTACCTCCGCCTTTGTGCAAGGAGGAGCACTGCCAGAGCCCTGCAAAAGGACCTCCAGCAGGCCACAAATGTGCATGTGTCTGCTCAAACGGTCAGAAACAGACTCCATGAGGGTGGTATGAGGGCCCGACGTCCACAGGTGGGGTTGTGCTTACAGCCCAACACCGTGCAGGACGTTTGGCATTTGCCAGAGAACACCAAGATGGCAAATTCGCCACTGGCGCCCTGTGCTCTTCACAGATGAAAGCAGGTTCACACTGAGCACATGAGCACGTGACAGAGTCTGGAGACGCCGTGAGACGTTCTGCGGCCTGCAACATCCTCCAGCATGACCGTTTGGCGGTGGGTCAGTCATGGTGTGGGTGGCATTTCTTTGTGGGCCGCACAGCCCTCCATGTGCTCGCCAGAGGTAGCCTGACTGCCATTAGGTACCGAGATGAGATCCTCAGAGCCCTTGTGAGACCATAATGCTGACACATGCACATTTGTGGCCTGCTTGAGGTAATTTTGCAGGGCTCTGGCAGTGCTCCTCCTTGCACAAAGGCGGAGGTAGCGGTCCTGCTGCTGGGTTGTTGCCCTCCTACGGCCTCCTCCACGTCTCCTGATGTACTGGCCTGTCCTGGTAGCGCCTCTCATGGCTGGACACTACGCTGACCACACAGCAAACCTTCTTGCCACAGCTCGCATTGATGTGCCATCCTGGATGAGCTGCACTACCGAGCCACTTGTGTGGTTTAGACTCCGTCTCATGCTACCACTAGAGTGAGAGCACCGCCAGCATTCAAAAGTGACCAAAACATCAGCCAGGAAGCATAGGAAATGAGAAGTGGTCTGTGGTCACCACCTGCAGAATCACTCCTTTATTGGGGTGTCTTGCTAATTGCCTATAATTTCCACCTTTTGTCTATTCCATTTGCACAACAGCATGTGAAATTTATTGTCAATCAGTGGCTTCCTAAGTGGACAGTTTGATTTCAACGAAGGGTGATTGACTTGGAGTTACATTGTGTTTAAGTGTTCCCTTTATTTTTTTGAGCAGTGTATATATATATTTTTTTTTACATATAACGATTTTTAGATTGCACTAACACATCCCTTAATCAACAGTGGATGGATCCCCATGCCAATAAGGGGCAGAACAGCCCTAGGTTCTGTCCCAAATGGAACCTTATATTCCCTATATAGTGCACTAATTTTGACCATAGCCCTATGGGCCCTGGTCAAAAGTAATGCACCAAATAGGGAATGGGTGCCATTTGGAACACTACCCTTTGTGCTGTATAGCAGGGGTGCCAGAGGACCATTCAATGCCACTCATCCAGAACAGTTTAGCCAACTAACCATATCAGATGAACCCAAAGGTACAGTGGGGCAAAAAAGTATTTAGTCAGCCACCAATTGTGCAAGTTCTCCCACTTAAAAGATGAGAGAGGCCTGTAATTTCATTATAGGAACACTTCAACTATGACAGACAAAATGAGAAAAAAAAATCCTGAAAATTACATTGAAGGATTTTTTATGAATTTATTTGCAAATTATGGTGGAAAATAAGTATTTGGGCAATAACAAAAGTTTATCTCAATACTTGTTATATACCCTTGTTGGCAATGACAGAGGTCAAACGTTTTCTGTAAGTCTTCACAAGGTTTTCACACACTGTTTCTTGGTATTTTGGCCCATTCCTCCATGCAGATCTCTTCTAGAGCAGTGAGTGTTTTTGGGGCTGTTGCTGGGCAACACGGACTTTCAACTCCCTCCAAGATTTTCTATGGGGTTGAGATCTGGAGACTGGCTAGGCCACTCCAGACCTTGAATGCTTCTTACGAAGCCACTCCTTCGTTGCCCGGGCGGTGTGTTTGGGATCATTGTCATGCTGAAAGACCCAGCCACGTTTCATCTTCAATGCCTTGCTGATGGAAGGAGGTTTTCACTCAAAATCTCACGATACATGCCCCATTCATTCTTCCTTTACACGGATCAGTCGTCCTGGTCCCTTTGCAGAAAAACAGCCCCAAAGCATGATGTTCCACCCCCATGCTTCACAGTAGGTATGGTGTTCTTTGGATGCAACTCAGCATTCTTTGTCCTCCAAACACGACGAGTTTAGTTTTTACCAAAAGTTCTATTTTGGTTTCATCTGACTATATGACATTCTCCAATCTTCTTCTGGATCATCCAAATGCTCTCTAGCAAACTTCAGACGGGCTGGACATGTACTGGCTTAAGCAGGGGGACACGTCTGGCACTGCAGGATTTGAGTCCCTGGCGGCATAGTGTGTTCCTGATGGTAGGCTTTGTTACTTGGTCCCAGCTCTCTGCAGGTCATTCACTAGGTCCCTCCGTGTGGTTCTGGGATTTTTTGCTCACCGTTCTTGTGATCATTTTGACCCCACGGGGTGAGATCTTGCGTGGAGCCCCAGATCGAGGAGATTATCCGTGGTCTTGTATGTCTTCCATTTCCTAATAATTGCTCCCACAGTTGATTTCTTCAAACCAAGCTGCCTACCTATGCAGATTCAGTCTTCCCAGCCTGGTGCAGGTCTACAATTTGTTTCTGGTGTCCTTTGACAGCTCTTTGGTCTTGGCCATAGTGGAGTTTGGAGTGTGACTGTTTGAGGTTGTGGACAGGTGTCTTTTATACTGATAACAAGTTCAAACAGGTGCCATTAATACAGGTAACGAGTGGAGGACAGAGAGAGCCTCTTTAAGAAGAAGTTACAGGTCTGTGAGAGCCAGAAATCTTGCTTGTTTGTAGGTGACCAAATACTTATTTTCCACCATAATTTGCAAATAAATTCATTAAAAATCTTACAATGTGATTTTCTGGATATTTTTTTCTCATTTTGTCTGTCATAGTTGAAGTGTACCTATGATGAAAATTACAGGCCTCTCTCATCTTTTTAAGTGGGAGAACTTGCACAATTGGTGGCTGACTAAATARTTTTTTGCCCCACTGTATGTACACTGAAAAAAAATATGCGCAACATGTAGTGTTGGTTTCATGAGCTTCAAATAAAAGATCCCCGAAATGTTCCAGACACACAAAAATAAAATTTCTCTCAAATGTTTTGCACAAATTTGTTTACATTCCTGTTCGTGAGCATTTCTTATTTGCCAAGATAGTCCATCCAACTAACAGGTGTGGCATATCAATAAGCTGATTAAACAGCATGATCATGGTACCAGGTGCTGGGAACAATAAAAGCCCACTAAAATGTGCAGTTTTGTCACACAACACAATGCCACAGATTTCTCAAGTTGAGGGAGCGTGCAATTGGCACACTGACTGCAGGAATGTCCATCAGAGCTTTTGCCAGATAATTGAATGTTAATTTCTCTACCATAAGCCGCCTCCAACGTCATTTTAGAGAACTTGGCAGTACGTCCAACCGGCCTCACAACTACATACCAAGTGTATGGCGTCATGTGGGTGAGCAGTTTGCTGATGTCAACGTTGTGAACAGAGTGTTCCATAGTGGCGGTGGGGTTTTGGTATAGGCAGGCATAAGCTACGGACAACAAACACAATTGCATTTTATCGATGGCAATTTGAATGCACAGAGATACCATGATGAGATCCTTTAGGCCAGAGATACCGTGACGAGATCGATTGTCGTGCCTCAAGTTTCAGCATGATAATGCACAGCCTCATGTAGCAAGGATCTGTACACAATTCCTGGAAGATGAAAATGCCCCAGTTCTTCCATGGCCTGCATACTCACCAAACATGTCACCCATTGAGCTGTTTGGAATGCTCTGGATCGACAGCATGTTCCAGTTCCTGCCAATATCCAGCAACTTCGCACAGCCATTGAAGAAGAGTGGGACAACACTCCACAATCAACAGCCTGATCAACTCTATGCAAAGGAGAAGTTTCACACTGCATGAGGCAAATGGTGATCACACCAGATACAGATTGGTTTAATAATCCACGCCCCTAACTTTTTTTCTTTTTCTCAAAGGTGTCTGTGACACTGCTGGTCATCTATGAACATTTGAACACCTTGAAGAACAATCTGGCCTTAATGGCCATGTACTCTTATAATCTCCATCGGGCACAGCCAGAAAAGGACTGGCAACCCTTCATAGCCTGGTTCCTCTCTAGGTTTTGTCCTAGGTCCCTGCCTTTCTAGGGAGTTTTTCTTAGCCACCGTGCTTCTACATCTGCATTGCTTGCTGTTTGGGGTTTTAGGCTGGGTTTCTGTATAAGCACTATGTGACATCTGCTTATGTAAAAAGGGCTTTATAAATAAATGTGATTTGACCAACAGAAGCATATCTGTATGTTAAATCCATTGATTAGGGTCTAATGAATTTATTTCAATTCACTGATTTCCTTATATGAACTGTAACTCAGTAAAATGTGAAATTGTTGCAWGCTGCGTTTATATTTTGGTTCATTACCTTTACCTWGAGCGCTTCAAATCAGGAAGCAATGGAACTAGCCTACAGTACATGTCATGTACTGATAGAATGAGTAAAGACTTGACAATTACCTAAATGTGAGTTTGATTACCAGTGTGCACATTGTGCATAGCCTATACACACACTGCATGGCATGGTTGTCAATGCCACCTAACCTAAGCCCTAGCTAGCTGCTTCTTCTGAGTTAAACTCTAAACCCCCACACATTACCATGGAGACGGACCTCCATTGTGGGGAAGTGGGGCTCCACTTGAGGGGTCCTGGCACGTCCACATGAGTTGCAACCTTCTGAGTCCTAAATGGCACCATATTCCCTATACATTTCATTGCTGAGCACTATTGGTCCTGGTCAAAAGTAGTGCACTACACAGGGTGTAGAGTGCCATTTGGGATGCTTTCTTCATTGTTCCGACAGACAGGGGAAGTGAGGGTGTCATTCATTCCACTGAGGATAATTGTTGAGAGCCACAAACCTGCTCTCTGCCTTTCTGTAATTTAGGGCTAGTTTACTATGGTAAAACAGATTTTAGAAAATAAACCAGTATCTGCGGTGGCTTTATCTAAGCTTTTTAAATAGTCTTTCTACATTTACACGTTTCAGTTTGTAAACTAGATCAAGTTCTATTATAGCAATTTAGGCCTACTATACTAGTTTAGTCAGCAATCATAATGTTTTCACATTGCCACGTGCAACAATGTAATAACTTTAAAATCGTGAGTGGAGAAGAAAAAATGTAGCTAATTTATAGGCTACACCCAGATGGATACAAATTGTTCCATGCTTGACTGTACATCCTGATACTAGAAGCGGCCTACGTCACTTTACCTCGGAACAGGTGAACCAAAGATGACATCGGACTCGTGGAAAGTGAAAGGTTTCTCCGAAAAACGATGTTGCACCTGTCAAGCCAACCAACTTTATTCAATGTAATTTCCATTCGCTAAATGTCCATATTTTTTTAGGTTGGATAATTGTCGTCAACGTAACCGGTGCTCTGGCAACATGCAGCAACTGGAAGCAACTACAACCAGCAGTTTGGAAGTGGTTGGTTTGTTGGTAGCCTACATTTCGGATTAACTCTTTCCTTTCTGGTTACATTACGTATGTAGCCTATCGATTCGAACCAGCAGAATTAACCAGTTTCTAACCRGTTCTGTGGTTGCCCCAACAACTCTCCCCTAAACCCGACCCACATTCACGTTAATAAAAAGAAAAGGTAATACGAGATAGAAAGACGATTCCACTTTTGTGAAATCTGACAGATACTTATAATTGTTCCAATCAAATTGCATAGGTCCATACGCACCTAACGGTGATTTGGTCCCGCTTAACGTATTCCAGACAGTTGCACCAACCTGACCAGATAGAACACTTGAATCAGCTGGTCTGGACACTACAGTTGCATTCTAGGGGCACCCCCTTACCCCCGTTGGACTGGCACACAAAAGGGTGTGTGTGTATTCATATGTAGATGAGCTGGCATAGAATAATAAATTGAGTCTACTACAGCCAACATATGCCATGCTATGTTGGGAATCTTTCCATACATTAGCAGGGATTTTATCATCTCATGCATGTTTTATGGATATATTTCTTATGGATAAACCAAGTTAACAGCACAACTTTCAACCAAACACATTGCATTCTGTTAACAACAATATCCCCATGCATCTTTAATGCAGATCACAAGCCTTACTTACTGAAAACATATTTTGACTCATGTTTATGGATCCCAGAAGGTAATACAGTATTTCTCTGAATGTGATAGTTTGTGATTCATTAGCTGAGTCCTGTTGACCACATTAACTTTTGGGAAATCTGACACAAGCAATACACCTAGTTCTCATCTGTGACTGTGAATCATTGTTTGATTCCCAATTTGCACCCTATTCCCCTATATAGGGCACTACTTTTGACCAGGTGCCATTTGGGATACAAACATTGAGTACAGTAATAATTCCTCTATGAATCATGGAACGAATCAGACCAGTCCTTTTCTTAAAATAAATACAACAGGGTAACTAAAATGAAGGCTTCATGACTGGTGCAAAACTACCTCACACTCAACATCAACAAACAAAAGAACTGCTCATTGATTTCCGGAGGCAGARCCAGTGAGCCACCTAGACCTGGGTGGTGAAGCGAGTGTGGGGAGTTAAGTACATGGGAACCATCATGGACAGCACATAACTCTTTTAATGCCAACACTAAGAATATCAATAAAAAATACCAACAACAACTGTACCTCCTGCGCAGACTGAGACAACCGAATGTTAACACCCGGATACTCTCCAACTATTACACCTGCCATATAAACTTTCTGTTTCCTGGCCTGGTACGGTGGCCTGTCAGTTTATAATAAGGGTATCCTTAGGCGGACTGCGAATCTGGGGTCCAAGCTCTGTGAGCTGCAGTGCAGGGGGCTTCAGGGCCTCTATGATAAACAAGGCCAAACGCATCATAGAGGACCCCACACACAATCTTGCCCTATGTTTTGAACTGCTGCCCTCCGGAAGGAGATTAAGGGTCCCATTGCTTAGTAAGAATAGGAGCAAGGCATGTTTCACTCCATCAGCCATTGGGCTGCTGAACAATGGGACATAGGACAGATGCAAGCCCAATAAACAGTTAGACAGTAGGCCCCAGAGACTTTGATTATGTGGAAATGTTTCCTGACTTTCCAGTTTTCTGGACTGCATGTACACTGAACAAAAATCTAAACGCAACATGTAAAGTGTTGGGCCCATGTTCCATGAGCTGAAATAAAATATTCCAAAAATGTTCCATACGCACAAAAAAGCATATTTCTCAAATTTTGTGCACAAATTTGTTTACATCCCTGTTATTGAGCATTTCTCTTCTGCCAAGATAATCCATCCACCTGACAGGTGTGGCATATCAAGAAGCTGATTAAACAGCATGATCATTACACAGGTGCACCTATTGCTGGGGGCAAATAAAGGCCACTAAAATGTGCAGTTTTGTCACACAACACAATGCCACATATGTCTCAAGTTGTGAGGGAGTGTGCAATTGGCATGCTGACTGCAGGAATGTCCACCAGAGCTGTTGCCATCTTTAATGTTTATGTCTCTACCACAAGCCGTCATTTTACAGAAATTGGTAGTACGTCCAACCGGCCACACAAACGCAAACCAAATGTATGACTGTGTGTGCGAGCGGTTTTCTGTCAATGTTGTGAACAGAGTGCCCCATGGTGGCAGTGAGATTATGATATGGGCAGGCATAAGCTAGAGACAAGGAACACAATTTCATTTTATCAATGTCAATTTGACTGTGCAGAGATACAGTGACGAGATCCTGAGGCCCATTATCGTGTCATTTGTCCACCTTGATCATGATAATGCACGGCCATGTCGCAAGGATCTGTGCACAATTTCTGGAAGCTGAAAATATTCAAATTCTTCCATGGCCTGCATACTCAGACACGTCACTCATTGAGCATGTTTGGGATGCTCTGGATCCACGTGTACGACAGCGTATTCCAGTTCCCACCAATAGCCAGAAACTTCGCACAGCCATTGAAGACGAGTGGGACAACATTCCATAGGCCACAATCAACAGCCTGATAAACATTATGAGAAGGAGATGTGTCGCGCTGCATGAGGCAAATGGTGGTCACACCAGATACTGACTGGTTTTCTGATCCACGGCCCAACCTTTTTTTAAGGAATCTGTGACCAACCGATTCATATCTGTATTCAGATCCCATTGACGGGGGCTGTAGTGGAGTGGGTCGAGAGCTTCAAGTACCTTGGTGTCCACATCACCAACCAAATATCATGATCCAAACACACCAAGACAGTCGTGAAGAGGGCACGACAACGGCTATTTACCCTCAGGAGACTGAAAAGCTTTGGCATGGGTCCTCAGATCCTCAAAAACCTCTACAGCTGAACCATCAAGAGCATCCTGACTGGTTACATCATCGCCTGGAAACTGCTCGGCATCTAACCGCAGGGCGCTACAGAGGGTAGTGCGTATGGCCCAGTACATCACTTGGGACAAGCTTCCTGCCATCCAGGAGCTCTATACCAGACGGTGTCAGAGGAAGGCCCTAAAAAGGGTCAAAGACTCCAGCCACCCAAGTCATAGACTGTTCTCTCTGCTACCACATGGCAAGCGCTACCGGAGAGCCCAATCTATGTTCAAAAGGCTCCTTAACAGCTTCTACCCTCACGCCATACGACTGCTGAACAGTTAATCAAATGGCTACGTGGACTATTTGCATTGACCCCCTTTTTACGCTGCTGCTACTTGCTGTTTATTATCTATGCATAGTCACTTTACACCTATCTACGTACAGTGCCAGTCAAAAGTTTGGACACACCTACTCATTCAAGGATTTTTCTTTATTTTTGACTATTTTCTATAGTGTAGAATAATAGTTTAGACATCAAAACTATGAAATAACACATATGGAATCATGTAAGCAAAAAAGTTTTAAACAAATCTAAATATATCTTATAGGTGAGATTCTTCAAAGTAGCCACCCTTTGCCTTGATAGCTTGCACACTCTTGGCATTCTCTCAACCGGCTTCATGAGGTAGTCACCTAGAATGCGTTTCAATTAACAGGTGTGCCTTGTGAAAAGTTAATTTGTGGAATTTCTTCCCTTCTTAATGCATTTGAGCCAATCGGTTGTGTTGTGACAAGGCAGGGTTGGTATACAGAAGATAGCCCTATTTGGTAAAAGACCAAGTCCATATTATGGCAAGAACAGCTCAAATAAGCAAAGAGAAAAAACAGTCCATCATTACTTAACAACCTCTTAAGGATCTGACACCTTTTTTAAATTTTGCAAGGATATGCATTTCTTGATACCATTTGAAAGGAAACACTTTGAAGTTTGTGGAAATGTAAAATGAATGTAGGAAAATCAATCACTGACTCTCAATCTTACCTGATCCGAAAGAGAAGGGGCTGTAACATCAATCGGACCACAAGTTTGATCCAGGCTTTGCTGTTCTGCTGGTGTTTTAGTTGCACCCAGAGATCCAGCCGGTTCTGTTCCCACTATGTCTGTCAACTCTGAGAGTGGTATATCTGATATAGTCTCATAGATATCAGAGTCCTGATATAAATTAGATTGCCCACTAGGATCCCCTGCCAGTGTTTTCATCATCCAGCCGTCTGAGTTCTGCTGTTCAACTGGATCCTTGATAAACGGAGAATGGCCTGACTGCAACTGAGGAAGTCCACTTGTGGGCTCGGGTGGGACAAGGAGCTTTAGGGAAGGGTGCTGCAGCAAATTGCCAAGACCTGGAGTGCCTGATGCTGAGTTGAATGAGACACCTGGAACTAAACTATGCCTCTTCAGATCACATGGCGGGTTATCTCTAGTCTCGTTGTTGGAGGTCTGCAGTCCCACCATTGTCTTCACGTGCTCATACCGCTCGATATCATCGATGTCTTGTGAAACCCTGAACGTGGACTTCCTGTGAGTGGAAAGTGATATCGCAGAGTGATCCGTGGACACGTGGACCCTCATTACAGCGCCTGGTCTTTGACCTTTGTTAGACATCTTCGGTGGCTCTCTGTCAGTCGTTGCCTGCGGGGATGTGTGACTCTGAGTCCCAGGATCGGTGAGGTCCAGTTGGCCCTGGGTCTCCACAGAGAGCTCCCTCACATACTTTGCAGGGATGTAGAAGGGCTTGGTGCCCTGGTCCTTCCGGACGTGCCACCAGTGCTCGTTGGTCCTGGAGACCAGGATGTACCTGTGAACATTACAGGCCCAAAAAGGCAATGTAAACAATATGTTTGGGCTGTGCAAAACACACAGTACGTCTATAATATTTATCATGTTGTCTGATCTGTTTGTTTGTAATTGTACTCATTTTACCATGAGCTGATGACTAATTTCCATTTTGGGAAATATTTTATGGACAATAAATATTTTCAATTCAATTACATGTCGTTGGGCTTGATGGAGACCAGAGCCCCATCCCTGGCTGTGTACTCATACTCAAACTCCACCTGCACCATCTCCATGTTACTGTAGGTAGGCCTATACAGTCAGCCGCTCCCCTGGCTGMGGCCTCTGTATTGAGATGCAGACAGTCACATTTCAGAAGAGGTCATCTTGGAGCTGGAAACAGTCGATAGGGTACATTTAAAACTGCTGTATCTGACTTTGTGCATCTCAAATGGCACCCTACTTTTTACCAGGGTCCATAGGTAGAGTGGCATTTGGGACATACACTTTTATTGCATTTAAAACATAAAAAATTCAGATCCAGTAAACTGAGACAGGACTCTGCTACACTGGCCATACAGTAATAGGCGTTAGGGAACCTCAACATTGTGGGATTCACAGAATTACATATTAGAACTAATTTAATAGGATCTCTGTTGTGGAAGTACTCAGTTACTAAAGTCCATCTTTGTCCTCTAGCAACATGATGCACATCTGCCTTACAGATTATTATCATAAAGAATGCAGACTGACCAGTATGGCCGTTTTTGTTCCATGACTTTAACTTGAAAATGGGCAGGCAGACACCATTAAATGTTGGTTCCCATCGCTGTGCATGAAAATACTGCTACAGGAAGTTGCTGACAGCAGTCAGCACAGTGCAGCACGCCCTAACCCCAAATTTAGAGCACTAAAGACACACAACACAGACACACACGCAGAGCCCACAGAACAGGAAGCCTGTAGCCCTGCACCACCCTGGGGTGACGATTCTCAGATCACCCCATAGTCAATCTGCAATCTCAGTTTCCCATATAAGGCCTCCAGAGGCCAATGGAGAACTGCAGAAAACACAGGAATCAGTTCCTCCCTCTAATTTTAGTATTGTGAAAGCATTGACAACCAGGACCAATTACTGGTCAGAAGTCAAATTGGTCTAAGTTGATTCCCTCTCCATTCTTACCCATTCAAAGTGAGTGAGCCATCTGATCTGTCATCTTAACAATTGTATTTTGTTGACATTGGATATTGTACTTGGATCTAATGTTCTAGTGAAAATTTTAAATATCTTCTTTGAGTTAGAGTAACTTGCTTGATATGGTGTTGAAATAAAGTTTTGATCTTGATAAATCCACGGGTAAAAACCAACCCTACATTATGAGTCAGAGATGTTATGCAGAACAAGTTAAACACATTATGATTTAATCCCCACTAACAGCGGAATAGCCAAAGTGTCATTCAAAGGGAATCCCATGTCACAACAATGCACACTAACATTACACCAAACTTTTACAATAAAACCAATGTAATTCAAGGCTTGACGATACAATAAATGTGCCTACCTGGAGGTGCAAGAAGGCTTGTACCAATTTTGTCCTCTTCTCTCTGAATGTTCAGAGGCTCCCAGATGTCAGAGGGAGTTTAATAACTTCCATTTGCATTAATACCCATCATATTAAACCTGGAATATCTCTCTTTCACCATCTAGTTTCCATCAAATTAGTGCACTTGTCCAAGAGTCCTGTGTTCAGAGGTCCTGTGGTGTCAGTTGTAAATCCCAGAAGTCTACCACTGCCCTGTGTGCGCACACAGGTTTCAACTTGCCTGACTGCCTCTGTATCATTTCCTGTTCTACCAACTGTGTATTGGAACAGAGAATGGTGAGACTGGGGGACAGGAACAAACACTCACACAGAGTGCTACAGTATGGCAAATGGTAGTGACTCAGTTTAGTCCTATCGTCTCATAAATAAAAAATTGTTTCCATTTAGTCTGTGACCATTACTTCTGTTTAGAACTAGTGCTGAACATTCTCTGGTTATAGGCGAACAGCCCAGAGAAATTCCCCCCAAAATATGCATCAACTATGGGCCCTGGTCAAAAGTAGTGCACTATATTGGGAATAGGGTCCCATTCGAGACACAAACATAGGCTATTAGTGTTAAATACCATCTAGCCTGCACGCCAGTGTGCATTCTGCTGGTTTGGTATAACTACATGGCAGTTGGACAAAAAAGGGACGCAAAGAGACTGGTATCAAGATTATTTCCAATCTGTTTTATTAGGAATTACACCTCTGATTCACATCCTTTTATCCTCATAATATTTCCCTCTACTTTACAAAGCAAGTTAGTCAAGTCTACAGTAAACTCATGTCTCACCTATTCCCTAGACTCCTAGAGGATGTTACAGAGGTTTGAACCCCGAGCTATGAATTTCCCTTTGTGGGGAATTTAGGACCAAAAACCAATTAAAAAGACCAATGTATGGTTTGTCACAGAAACTTTATTCCCACATATGCAGTACTGCTCTAAACAATGGGCAGTGTGTGTGTGTTTGGTCGCACAGCTGGGAGAACATTACCTCTAAACTTAAAGGATAACAAAGTTGGCCTGCCAGATAGGGCTCTGTTCAAAATAATTGCTGTTTTTAGTGCTGGCATCTACAGCTCCATCAGGGCTAGGATTTCATCAACACGCGACGTCTTCCTCTCACTGGGGTTCTTGGTGCCAAAAGCCTTCTCCACCAGATCCTGCTTCTGCCTCTGAATCTTCACCATGTTCTCCTCCACGGAGCCCTTCACTATGAACTACACACACAATAAATATTTGTATGTACACACATACACCGCTTCTGCCTCTGTGTCCATTATAAAACTACACACTGTAGTGACTACATTACCCACAACCCGCAGCCATGTAACCTCTGACCTTAGTGATGACAACATCTCTCTTCTGGCCAAGGCGGTGACACCGGTCCACACACTGGTCCTCTGCTGCTGGGTTCCATGCCTGTGGACACACACAAAAGTCAGAGTGTGTACATGTATGTCTGTGTGTGAGGAAAGTGTAGATTGCTGAACAGTTGACACGCTTACTGGGTCCATGAGGAAGACGCGGGATGCAGCGCTGAGGTTTATCCCCACCCCTCCGGCTTTGAGTGACAGCAGCATGATCAATGGGCTGCCAGGGGCGTCGCTCTGGAACTCCTGAATGACCTGAGCCCGCCTTTTCTGGCTCATAGTGCCGTCCAGACGTACAAACTTGAAACCCTCCTCCCTGGAGGCAGAGCGTGAGAGAGTGATCCGGGGTAAAATATATTTTTAAGTGTTCTGTGTGTGTGTGTATGTATGTATGTATGTATGTATGTATGTATGTATGTATGTATGTATGTATGTATGTATGTATGTATGTATGTATGTATGTGTGTACATGTTACCTGAGTGGAATCTCCAGAATAGTGAGGAAGCGTGTGAACTGAGAGACAACCAGACTCCTGATGCTGTCGTCCTCACTACGCAGTCTGAGCAGGCTAGACATTAGAGCCTCCACCTACACACACCGTTAGTTGATCAGGCGGTGTCTTACAGTAGCTAGAAGCCATCACATCTTATAGCACATGAAAATCATTCGCCAGGAGTACGGATTCTATGAACATACAGTAATAAATCAATTATACAGACTATATATGTGTGTGTGTGTTTGTGAACCCTTTGAAATTCTGGATTTCTGCATAAATTGGTCATAAAATTAGATCTGATCTTCATCTAAGTCACAACAGACAAACAGTCTGCTTAAACTAATAACACACAAATTGTATTTTTCTTGTCTATATTGAATACATCATTTAAACATTCACAGTGTAGGTTGGAAAAAMTATGTGAACCCCTAGGCTAATGACTTCTCCGAAAGCTAATTGGAGTCAGGAGTCAGCTAACCTGGAGTACAATCATTGAGACGAGATTGGAGACGTTGGTTAGAGCTGCCCTGCCCTATAAAATCTCACAAAATTTGAATTTGATATTCACAAGAAGCATTGCCTGATGTGAACCATCCCTCGAACAAAAGAGATCTCAGAAGACCTAAGATTAAGAATGGTTGACTTGCATAAAGCTGGAAAGAGTTACAAAAGTATCTCTAAAAGCCTTGATGTTCATCAGTTCACGGTAAGACAAATAGTCTAAAAATTGAGAAAGTTCAGCACTGTTGCTACTCTCCCTAGGAGTGGCCGTCCCTGCAAAGATGACTGCACGAGCACAGCGCAAAATGCTCAATGAGGTTAAGAAGAATCCTACTGTCAGCTAAAGACTTACAGAAGTCTCTGGAAAATGCTAGCATCTCTGTTGCCGAGTCTACGATACGTAAAACACTAAACAAGAATGGTGTTCATGGGGGGACACCACAGGAGAAGCCACTGGTGTCCAAAAAAATTATAAAATTGCTGCACGTCTGAAGTTCTCAAAAGAGCATCTGGATGTTCTACAGCGCTATTGGAAAAATATTCTGTGGACAGATGAAACTAAAGTCGAGTTGTTTGGAAGGAACTAGCAACACTATGTGTGAAGAGAAAAAAAGACAGCACACCAACATCAAAACCTCATCCCAACTGTAAAGTATAGTGGAGGGAGCATCATGGTTTGGAGCTGCTTTGAAGCCTCAGGGCCTGGACAGCTTGCTATCATTGATGGAAAAATGAATTCCCAAGTTTATCAAAACATTTTGCAGGAGAATGTTAGGCTATCTGTCTGCAAATTGAAGTTCAACAGAAGTTGGGTGATGCAACAGGACAACGACCCAAAACACAGAAGTAAATCAACAACAGAATGGCTTCAACAGAAGAAAATAAGTCTTCTGGAGTGGCCCAGTCAGAGTCCTGACCTCAACCCGATTGAGATGCTGTGGCATGACCTCAAGAGAGCAGTTCACATCAGACATCCCAAGAATATTGCTGAACTGAAACAGTTTTGTAAAGAGGAGTGGTCCAAGATGTCTCCTGACCGTTGTGCAGCTCTGATCCACAACTACAGAAAACGTTTGGTTGAGTTCATTATTAAGACCAAGGGATCACATACTTTTTCCACCCTGCACTGTGAATGTTTAACCGGTGTGTTCAATAAAGACATGAAAATGTACAATTGTTTGTGTGTTATCAGTTTAAGCAGACTGTTTGTCTATTGTTGTGACTTAGATGAAGATCAGATCCAATTTTATGACCAATTTATGCAGAAGTCAGGGAATTCCAAAGGGTTCACATACTTTTTCTTGCCACTGTGTATGTGTGCGTACACACACACACACACAAAACCGGTCAAAAGTTTTAGAACACCTACTCATTCAAGGGATTTTCTTCATTTTTACTATTTTCTACATTGTAGAATAATAGTGAAGACATCAAAACTATGAAATAACACCTATGGAATCATGTAGTAAGCAAAAAATGCATTAAAATGCAAATCAATTTATAACATTTTTGACATGCGTTTTCTGGATTTTTTTGTTGTTATTCTGTCTCTCACTGTTCAAATAAACCAACCATTAAAATTATAGACTGATCATTTCTTTGTCAGTGGGCAAACGTACAAAATCAACAGGGGATCAAATACTTTCCCCCCTCACTGTATGTATGTATGTATGTATGTATGTATGTATGTATGTATGTATGTATGTATGTATGTATGTATGTATGRATGTATGCATGTATGCATACACAACAACTTTCTACAACAGGGTGGTGTTCACTAGGAATCAAACGGGCCCAAACAGGGAGGGACTACCTGAACATTTCCAATAAATGTTTTGCTAGTTTGCACAAATGAATATACCACAGAAGTGGTTCTCCAGGTGTGTGTATTTTACCTTGGAGCTGCTCCTCCAGTTCTCCAAGAGGTTACTCTCCTCCTCCTCTTCCTCCAGAGGGAACTCCACTAGTTCACTGGCCTTGATCTGGCCTCTGCACAGAGGGCACCGCGCCTGCTCCTACACACACAATAAGTGCCCCCGGGCAAGGCCTGCATCAATATATATAGATAGATAGATAGATAGATAGATAGATAGATAGATAGATAGAGACAGACAGACATGGCGTGTATGTAGTTAAATACCTGCTCACTGCGTATGACCTCTGCGATGCAGGGTCTGCAGTAGACGTGTGCACAGTGTGTGATGACGGGCAGACGAACAGAGTCCAGACATACAGCACACTCTTCATCAGAGCCAGTGCCCAGCACCAGCCTCAGCTTCATTATCAGACGCTCTCTCAACTCTGCAGGAGTCACAGCTACCACACCTGTCGAGGGGGGGAGGGGTGGGGGAGAGGGTGTCGGTATGTGGCTTATTTAAAATACCAACAAAACAATCAGCTACAAAAGTTACAAAATGTATGTGTATACACACGCTTTACCCATATATGTGTGTGTTACCTGTGTGTGTAGTGGTCTTTCCCAGTAGGTCAGGGTGGCAGCAGAACTGTCTCAGCCTGACTAGGATAGCCAGAACATCTGCGTAGTTCCTGAGGACGGTCCCCTCTGCAACGTACCTACACACACACACACACACAGGTAAAAACACACACGGCCACACACAGGCAAAGACACACACGGCCACACACAGGTAAAGACACACACACAGGTAAAGACACACACAGCCACACCTGCTGATGGTGGTGCGTCCCTCTGTGCGTGCCAGCTCGTATTCCTCCCTCTCCTTCTGTGTCAGCTCCACTTCCTCTATTCTGACGCTCCTCTCCGGCAGAGAGACCAGAGGCCGACCACACACACGGCTGGTCTTCGTACGACGCAGCGTGACACACTTCACCAGAGCCTGCAGATTCCTACACACACACACGCCGGGTCAAACACACACATTTGAGTTGTCAGCTTTGGCAGCCAGTGAAAACATAAACACTAGACATTGTTACAAATGTGAGATGCTGTAGTCGAGATCAGTTGTCGCTTTAGCAGGAGGGCTCTAAAAACCATGAGTCAGCCAGCCAGTCAGTCATGACGGTAAATGACTCTCTCGCTGTTATTTGTGCGCGCGCGTGTACTGACTGCAGGCCGGTCTTGTCCCCCTGTGTGACAGGTCTCTGTATGACTCTGTTCCACCACTCTCTCACGTCGAACGGCTTCAGACGCAGAAACGCCACCAGCATCCACAGATCCCTCAGGTTGTTCTGGATGGGAGTGCCTGGACACAAATTACACTGAGCTCTACACATGTTCTACGTCAGCAGTTGACATTATCCACTAGCAGTGTGTATGTGTGTGGCTAGTACCTGTGAGTATCCAGCGTCTCTGTGTGTTTAATTTGAGTACAGCCTTGCTCTGCTGGGCGTTTGGGTTTCTGATAATATGGCCCTCGTCCAAGACTACTCTCAGCCAGCTCACTGTATGGAGGGGACTAGCAATGCCCTGAGACAGAGACGAGTAAGTGAAAGAGAGAGCGTTGCAGTTTACTAGTCCCAAATCAAGAGCTATAACACACACCCACCCTCCACTCACCGAGTAGTCAGCAGAAAGCACGTTGTAGGTGGTGAGGACCACGTGCTGCGAGGACAGGAAGTGTGTGTCCCTGTTGCGTTCCGAGCCGTAGTACAGATACACATTCAGCTTGACGTCCGCTCGCACATGCTGATCCAACTGGTCCTACAACACAAGTTAACATGTTAGTGGGTGTGTGTGTGTCAGAGTGACTGACCGTTTGTTTGTTTGTATGTGTGTCTGACTGTTTGTGTGTGACTGACTGACTGTTTGTGTGTGTGCACGAATGTGCAAAAGAGTTTGTGTGTTCTCACCAGCCAGTTGCTGAGTACCGATAAGGGGCAGATGATGAGAGTGGCTCTGGCTGCTGGGTCGTCTGTGCTCTGGGAAGAGGCAGCTTCCACCGGCGAAACTACACTTTTACCTTAACTCACACACACACCAAATAATGCAGTCATCGAATTGGTGGGGATGCGTGTAGCTTTGTTATCACAGATCATCAGTATATCAATGATGCATGGCAGAGCAATATAATATATCCACCATATATTGACCACTGAACTCACCGACACTCTTTTTCTGAGGAGCTCCCTGTGTTAACCCACTCAGTGCTGCTGCAAAGTCCAGGTCCTCCAACACAGCACCCCCTACAGATACACACACGTGACACACAGTTTTGCATGCAAAGCCTAGTGTTGCATGCAAACTATTTTTCAAATCCTAAATGCCAGTACTTGTAAAGACGGCTGTCTTACCTTTCCTTGAGGTGCTGACTGCTTTCCCTTTGGTCTTAGCAGCTGAAAGGACAGATTTTATTGCAGCACAGACCACTACATATACATGGCATCAGGAGGGACAAAATCACACGCACAGCCGATTTACCTTTCTTTGTTGTGGTGGCCTTGGCTTTGCCTCCCTGTGGCCTTCCCTTCGCTGTGTGGTGAAGGACGGATATATTAGTTCAGCTGAGTCTCCATGTACTCACACAAACAGTAGTAGTGTGTATATTAGGGACTTCTACCTTTCTTTTCAGACACCCAGTCCTCGTCTCCATCCTCCACTACATCCTCTTGCACCACGTCCACTGACTCCACCTGAGTTTCAGCCTGATTGGCTCTGAAACACACACAAAATTTGTCCTGACAGAAACCAGAGGTGATAACATATTGCAAGCAGAGAGCTATATGCTAAGGCTCTAACCTACCTCATACAAGGGGAGTGACCAGCGGGAGCCACAGACACTTCTGCCTGTACGCCCTCGCCACTCTTCCCTGAGCGAGAGAGATAGACAAGAGACAGAGAGAAAAGGGAATCAACATTAGTGAGAGAGAAGGAGCAGGCACCTGAAATGTCTGAGCACACACACTTACCTTCAGGGTTTTTCCTTGCGGTGGTAGAGGCCTTAGGTTCAGGGGAAGACTTCTCCTACAGAGACATATAGAGACACAGCTCACTGACAGGACATTCAGAGATCCACGCACAAAGGCTGCCATCTTTTCACTTTACCAAATCCAAGATGGCGTAGCAGTCGGACGTGTGTTGTCTTGTCTTGTCCCGTGTAAATAGTCTTCGTATTTGTCGTATACATTTCGTATATATTTTAATTTCACTTTCCATCTAGGAACTGAATATACATTCCTACATTCCGCCTCACCCAATGTGGTACGGACCTGCTATTTTTTATACTTTAGAACCGTAACCCCAATCAGAAGCTAGCCAGATAACTAGCTACTAGCTAGTAGTCAGTTAGCCACTGCTGCGGTCTTCGCCCTTAACTGCGGACACAGCCAGCTTCATACCGGGCCGATACCTGCCAGTCTGCAAGCGCGATATCAACCCAGAGCATATAGGACTGCTTTTTCTCTACCACATCACCGGATTCCTGACGCAAGCTCTGGACAATTACACCGTATTATCACAGCTAGCTAGCTGCAACCGAGTGGCTACTACTGGCTAACACCTCTGTCCCGAAGCAAGCACCAGTTAGCCTTGAGCTAGCCTCGAGCTAGGCCATCTGCCGGCTAGCTGCAGCGCGATATCAACCCAGAGCATATAGGACTGCTTTTTCTCTACCACATCACCGGATTCCTGACGCAAGCTCTGGACAATTACACCGTATCATCACAGCTAGCTAGCTGCAACCGAGTGGCTACTACTGGCTAACACCTCTGTCCCGAAGCAAGCACCAGTTAGCCTTGAGCTAGCCTCGAGCTAGGCCCATCTGCCGGCTAGCTGCAAGCGCGATATCAACCCAGAGCATATAGGACTGCTTTTTCTCTACACATCACCGGATTCCTGACGCAAGCCCTGGACAATTACACCGTATCATCACAGCTAGCTAGCTGCAACCGAGTGGCTACTACTGGCTAACACCTCTGTCCCGAAGCAAGCACCAGTTAGCCTTGAGCTAGCCTCGAGCTAGGCCCATCTGCCGGCTAGCTGAAGAGCTAGTGCCACTGCCACTGCCACGAAGCTAGCACCAGTTAGCAAACACTATTCTAATATCACAACCTCTTCTTTCGCCATCGCCATCTGGCTTGGATTCTTTGTCGACCAACCACGTCTGAGCAGACCCCCTCCGTCTGAGCAGACCACCCCCCGGGCTACTAACTTTAAACGCCGCGTGCTAGCTTAGTGGAGGCCCCCTGCTCCATCTACGGCTGCCCCCTGGACACTATGATCACTTGGCTACATAGCTGATGCATGCTTGACTGTCCATTAATTCACGGTACTCCATTCTGTTTATTTGTGTTTTATCTGTCGGCTCTGTGCTTTAACTCAGGATCTGTGTGTAGTTAATCCGACCCTCTCTGCCTAGTCGTCGCCATTTTACCTGTTGTTGCTGTGTTAGACTAGCACCCTGTTATTGCTGCTGTTATCTTACCTGTTGTTTTAGCTAGCTCTCCAATCAAGACCTGCAATCACTTTATGCCTTATTGTATGTCTCTCTCAAATATCAAATATGCCTTGCATACTGTTGTTCAGGCTAGTTATCATTAACATTGTTTTGGTTTGCAATGGACCCTGTAGTTCCACTCTCCGTACCTCTGATACCTCCTTTGTCCCACCCACACATGCGGTGACCTCACCCATTGAGACCAGCATGTCCAGAGATACAACCTCTCTTATCATCACCCAGTGCCTGGGCTTGCCTCCGCTGTACCGCGCGCCCACCATACCCCTGTCTGCACATTATGCCCAGAATCTATTCTACCACGCCCATAAATCTGCTCCTTTTATTCTTTGTCCCCAACGCTCTAGGCGACAGTTTGATAGCCTTTAGCCGCACCCTCATCCTACTACTCCTCTGTTCCTCGGGTGATGTGGAGGTAAACCCAGGCCTGCATGTCCCCAGTCACCCTCTTTTGTTGACTTCTGTGATCGAAAAAGCCTTGGCTCATGCATGTCAACATCAGAAGCCTCTCCCTAAGTTTGCCTTACTCACCGCTTTAGCACACTCTGCAACCCTGATGTCCTTGCCGTGTCCGAATCCTGGCTTAGGAAGGCCACCAAAAATTCTGAGATTTCCATACCCAACTATAACACTTTCCGTCAAGATAAGACTGCCAAGGGGAGGAGTTGCAATCTACTGCAGAGATAGCCTGCAAAGTTCTGTCATACTTCCAGGTCTATGCCAAACAGTTCGAACTTCTAATTTTAAAAATTAATCTCTCCAGAAATAAGTCTCTCACTGTTGCCGCCTGCTACCGACCCCCCTCAGCTCCCAGCTGTGCCCTGGACACCATCTGTGAATTGATCGCTCCCCATCTAGCTTCAGAGTTTGTTCTGTTAGGTGACCTAAACTGGGATATGCTTAACCCCGGCAGTCCTACAATCCAAGCTTGATGCCTCAATCTCACACAAATCATCAAGGAACCCACCAGGTACAACCCTAAATCCGTAAACATGGGCACCCTAATAGACATTATCCTGACCAACCTGCCCTCCAAATACACCTCTGCTGTCTTCAATCAAGATCTCAGCGATCACTGCCTCATTGCCTGTATCCCGCACGGGTCCGCGGTCAAACGACCACCCCTCATCACTGTCAAACGCTCCCTAAAACACTTCTGCGAGCAGGCCTTTCTAATCAACCTGGCCCGGGTACCCTGGAAGGATATTGACCTCATCCCGTCAGTTGAGGATGCCTGGTCATTCTTTAAATGTTACTTCCTCACCATATTAGACAAGCATGCTCCGTTCAAAAAATGCAGAACCAAGAACAGATATAGCCCTTGGTTCACTCCAGACCTGACTGCCCTCGACCAGCACAAAAACATCCTGTGGCGAACTGCAATAGCATCGAGAAGAGCCCCGCGATATGCAACTGTTCAGGGAAGTCAGGAACCAATACACGCAGTCAGTCAGGAAGCAAAGGCCAGCTTTTTCAAGCAGAAATTTGCATCCTGTAGCTCTAACTCCAAAAAGTTCTGGGATACTGTAAAGTCCATGGAGAACAAGAGCACTTCCTCCCAGCTGCCCACTGCACTGAGGCTAGGTAACACGGTCACCACCGATAAATCCGTGATAATCGAAGACTTCAACAAGCATTTTCTCAATGGCTGGCATGCCTTCCTCCTGGCGACTCCAACCTTGGCCAACAGCCCCGCCCCCCCGCTGCTACTCGCCAAGCCTCCCCAGCTTCTCTTTACCCAAATCCAGATAGCAGATGTTCTGAAAGAGCTGGAAAACCTAGATCCATACAAATCAGCTGGGCTTGACAATCTGGACCCCTATTTCTGAAACTGTCCGCCGCCATTGTCGCACCCCTATTACCAGCCTGTTCAACCTCTCCTTCGTATCATCTGAGATCCCCAAGGATTGGAAAGCTGCCGCGGTCTCCCCCTCTTCAAAGGGGGAGACACCCTGGACCCAAACTGTTAAGACCTATATCCATCCTCCTGCTATCTAAGGTCTTCGAAAGCCAAGTCAACAAACAGATCACTGACCATCTCGAATCCCACCGTACCTTCTCCGCTGTGCAATCCGGTTTCCGAGCCGGTCACGGGTGCACCTCAGCCACGCTCAAGGTACTAAACGATATCATAACCGCCATCGATAAAAGACATTACTGTGCAGCCGTCTTCATCGACCTGGCCAAGGCTTTCGACTCTGTCAATCACCATATTCTTATCGGCAGACTCAGTAGCCTCGGTTTTCTAATGACTGCCTTGCCTGGTTCACCAACTACTTTGCAGACAGAGTTCAGTGTGTCAAATCGGAGGGCATGTTGTCCGGTCCTCTGGCAGTCTCTATGGGGGTACCACAGGGTTCAATTCTCGGCCGACTCTTTTCTCTGTATACATCAATGATGTTGCTCTTGCTGCGGGCGATTCCCTGATCCACCTCTACGCAGACGACACCGTTCTATATACTTCCGCCCTTCCTTGGACACTGTGCTATCTAACCTCCAAACGAGCTTCAATGCCATACAACACTCCTTCCGTGGCCTCCAACTGCTCTTAAACGCTAGTAAAAACCAAATGCATGCTTTTCAACCGTTCGCTGCCTGCACCCGCACGCCGACTAGCATCACCACCCTGGACGGTTCCGACCTAGAATATGTGGACATCTATAAGTACCTAGGTGTCTGGCTAGACTGCAAACTCTCCTTCCAGACTCATATCAAACATCTCCAATCCAAAATCAAATCAAGAATCGGCTTTCTATTCGCAACAAAGCTCCTTCACTCACGCCGCCAAACTTACCCTAGTAAAACTGACTATCCTACCGATCCTCGACTTCGGCGATGTCATCTACAAAATAGCTTCCAATACTCTACTCAGCAAACTGGATGCAGTTTATCACAGTGCCATTCGTTTTGTTACTAAAGCACCTTATACGACCCACCACTGCGACCTGTATGCCCTAGTCGGCTGGCCCTCGCTACATGTTCGTCGTCAGACCCACTGGCTCCAGGTCATCTACAAGGCTATGCTAGGTAAAGTGCCGCCTTACTTCAGTTCACTGGTCACGATGGCTACACCCACCCGCAGCACGCGCTCCAGCAGGTGTATCTCACTGATCATCCTAAAGCCAAAACTCATTTGGACGCCTTTCCTTCCCCAGTTCTCTGCTGCCTGCGACTGGAACGAATTGCAAAAATCTCTGAAGTTGGAGACTTTTATCTCCCTCAACAACTTTAAAAATCTGCTATCCGAGCAGCTAACCGATCGCTGCAGCTGTACATAGTCCATCTGTAAACTACCCACCCAATTTACCTACCTCACCCCCATACTGCTTTTATTTATTTACTTTTCTGCTCTTTTGCACACCAGTATCTCTTCTTGCACATGATCATCTGATGATTTATCACTGCCTCAGTGGGTTAATCTGCTAAATTGTAATTATTCGATTTATTGCCTACCTCATGCCTTTTGCACACATTGTATATAGATTCTCTTTTTTTTCTACCATGTTATTGACTTGTTTATTGTTTACTCCATGTGTAACTCTGTGTTGTCTGTTCACACTGCTATGCTTTATCTTGGCCAGGTCGCAGTTGCAAATGAGAACTTGTTCTCAACTAGCCTACCTGGTTAAATAAAGGTGAAATAAAAAAAATWWAAAAAACGACAGCTGATCTGAACCAGTGTTGGGGTCAATTCATGAAAGAAAACTTGAAATTGGGTTTACTTTTTGAATTGACTGGAGAAATTAAAATGGAATTGACCCCGTCCCCCCAACCCTGATCTGAACAGACATGATAGATTTGTCACTATCACCTAATCCTTTCACCAATCAGCAGCCACGAAGGAAACCCACTTCAGATCATAACACTTACCGGTTCACACAGAGGTTTCCCGTGGTGGAAGTTGGAGAGGATCAGAGCGATGGTGGTCAATGTTTTCCCCTGAAAACACAAACCACAGTGGTGATGGTGAAGGGTGTGTGTGTGTGTTCGTGTTCGTGTACTGTACATGGTCAGTAATCAGTGTGTGTGTTCGTCTTACCAGTCCCATGTCGTCAGCCAGTATGCCGCCCCGGACCCTCTGTGGTCTCTCTCTAACAGAGGAGTGTGTGAGTGTGTTATAGAACAGTCCCTCCTTAACCTCCCAGAAGTGGGGCAGCGCAGTGTTGTTTTCACACACACACATCCAGCTCAGAGCCTGCTTCTGGTGGGGCAGCAGCGGAGTACACACTGCCTGTAGATCGACAGATACACACACAAACAGCCATGAGTCTATTATGATTTCAACCTCCTCCATCCTTCCTCTGTGTGTGTGTGTGTGTGTGTATATATATACTGGCGTTCAAAATTTTGGGGTCACTTAGAAATATCCTTGTTTTTGAAAGAAAAGCAAATGTTTTGTCCATTAATAACATCAAATTGATCAGAAAGACAGTGTAGACATTGTTAATGTTGTAAATGACTACTGCAGCTGGAAATGGCCGATTCTTTATGGAATATCTACATATGCGTACAGAGGCCCATTATCAGCAACTTTAAAACATTAACAATGTCTATACTGTATTTCTGATCAATTTGATGTTATTTTAATGGACAAAGAAAATGTGCTTTTCTTTCAAAATCAAGAACATTTCTAGGTAACCCCAAACTTTTGAACGGTAGTGTGTGTGTGGGTGTGTACACACAGTACCAGTCAAAAGTTTGAACACACCTACTCATTGCAGGGTTTTTCTTTATTTTGACTATTTTCTACATTGTAGAATAATAGTGAAGACATCAAAACTATGAAATAACACATGGAATCATGTAGTAATCAAAAAAGTGTTAAACAAATCTAAATATATTTTATATCTGAGATTCTTAAAATAGCCACATGAAGGTCAGTCAATCCAGAAAATTTCAAGAATTTCAAGACTTCAAGTACAATTGCAAGCCATCAAGCGCTAAGATTAAACTGGCTCTCATGTGGACCGCCACAGGAAAGGAAGACCCAGAGTACCTCTGCTGCAGAGGACAAGTTCATTAGAGTTAACTGCATCTCAGATTGCAGCCCAAATAAATCCTTCACAGAATTCAAGTAACAGACGCARCATTCTCAACATCAACTATTCAGAGGAGACTACGTGAATCAGACCATCATGGTCGAATTGCTGCAAAGAAACCACTACCAAAGGACACCAATAATTAGAAGAGACTTGCTTGGGCCAAGAAACATGAGTAATGGACATTAGACGGAAATCTGTCCAAATGTTAGATTTTTGTCTTTGTGAGATGCAGAGTAGTTGAACGGATGATCTCCGTATGTGTGGTTCCCACCGTGAAGCATGAAGGAGGTGGTGTTATGGTGTGGAGGTGCTTTGCTGGTGACACTGTCTGTGACTCATTTAGAATACAAGGCACACTTAACCAGCATAGCTAAAACAGCATTCTGCAGCGCTGCATCAGATGACCTGGCCTCCACAATCACCCGACCTCAACCCAATTGAGATGGCTTGGGATGAGTTGGACCGCAGAGTGAAGGAAAAGCAGCCAACAAGTGCTCCTTCAAGACTGTTGGAAAAGCATTCCTCCTGAAGCTGGTTGAGAGAATGCCAAGAGTGTGCAAAGCTGTCATCAAGGCAAAGGGTGGCTACTTTGAAGAATTTCAAATATAAAATATATTTTTACTTGTTTACACTTTTTTGGTTACTACATGATTCCATACGTGTTATTTCATAGGTTTGATGTCTTCACTATTATTCTACAATATAGAAAATAGTAAAAATAAAGAAAAACCCTGGAATAAATTTTGACTGGTACTGTATAAATTTTATATTTCTCCCCAATTTCGTGATATTCAATTAAGATCTTGTCTCATCGCTCCAACTGCCCAACGGCCTCAGGAAAGGTGAAGGTCGAGTCGTGTCCTCCGAAAAATGACCCGCCAAAGCGTGCTTCTTTTGTATTATGATTTTTACCATTTTTATTTACCCCTTGGTAGTCTCCAATTGGTAGTTACAGTCTTGTCTCATCGCTGCAACTCCTGTACGGACTCGGGAGAGGCGAAGGTCGACGGCCGTGCGTCCTCAGAAACACAACCCAACCAAGCAGCAGTGCTTCTTGACACAATGCCAGCTTAACCCAGAAGCCAGCCACACCAATGTGACGGAGGAAACACAGTACACCTGGCGACCATGTCAGCGTGCATGCGCCCGGCCCACCACAGGAGTTGCTAGAGCGCGATGGGACAAGGACATCCTTGCCGGCCAAACCCTCAACTAACCCGGACGACGCTGGACCAATAGTGCGCCGCCCCATGGGTCTCCCGGTCGCGGTCGGCTGCAACAGAGCCTGGACTCGACCAGGATCTCTAGTGGCACAGCTAGCACTGCGATGCAGTGCCTTAGACCACTGCGTCACTCGGGAGGCCCCCAAAGCGCGCTTCTTAACACCCGCCCGATTAAACCCGGAAGCCAGCTGCACCAATGTGTCGGAGGAAACACCGTTCAACTGACGACCGAAGACAGCCTGCAGGGCCCGGCGCACCACAAAGAGTCTGTATAGCGGAATGAGCCAAGTAAAGCCCCCCACCAGCCAAACCCTCCCCTAACCCGGATGACGCTGGMCCAATTGTGCGCCGCCCTATGGGACTCCCGGTCACGGCCAGTTGGGCTTGAAGCCCAGGCTGTAGTGATGCCGCAACACTGCAATGCAGTGCCTTAGACCGCTGCGCCACTCAGGAGGCCCTCCATTCCTGACTCTCCACACTCTCTCCCGCTTCTCTCAAAAACACACAAGTATACATGCACTCACCTCCACTGCCTCTCTCTCTCCAATCTTATCCTCCATCAGGTTTTCAAATAAATTGTCAAATGCATTCTTCAACTGCAGGAGAGGGGAGGAAACGGCGTGATATGACAACCCAGACGTAGGTAATCATAATTTTCAATATCTTGGTGTACATCTTTATACTGTAGGGAATAGGGTGCTATTTGGGAAGCAGATGGTTGGAAGTACAATACCTCTTCTGCAGTCAGTAGGACAGTCTTCCTGGGCAGATCTCTAGAACCATCTACACACATGAATCCTTTCCCAAAATGAGACACACACACACACACAGTGAGACAAGAGATTGCCCAGGAGGAGGCTATGAGTGTACCTGTGTCAGCATGTGTGTGTGTGTGTGTACCTGTAGGCCCACTCTGCAGTTTGAAGCTGCGTGAAGTTATCTGCCTCACCACTGCATCTCTGTTCTCCTCTCTCCCCCAGAAGGACAGAACTACAGACATGGTGAACTGGTTTTTCACCCCGAACGGGACCACCCTAAACACACACAAAACAGTTAATTACCTTGGCTTGTACACACAGAGTTGCATATCAGTTATAAACACTGATCCATGGACCTCTACATGAACTTTGACAGGACCCATGGGCACTGTCAGCCCTGCTCTCACACACACTCACTCACCCTTCCACCCTGGCCAAGTTGTTGTCCATGATGTTAGCCAACACCGCGGCTAGCTCTCGTTTGATGTGCCCCACCTGACTGCCATAGACGTTAGCTACCATCACCGCATTACGGTCGTACGGGTTCTGAGGCTGACGCACCAGAGACACCATCTCCCCTTTGTTTACCTATACACACATAATAAGGTCATTCATTCTAAAGGCCTATTCGTGCCGCATAAGTTAAAGTGAAAGTAGTAAGACGTTAGTTAGCCTAAAGCCAGGAGTGGTCAGGACAAACTCCTGGACCAACTTAAGATTCATGGATTTAGCAAGTTTTTCTTTACCTTTTGGTAGATAGTTACTTACCACGCCAGTATAATACCGGAGGCCTACCACGCTCCCACGTAGGCTGCCAAACAGCACCCCAGTGTCTGGCTCTCGGTCCAGCTCTTCTCCTGTGCCTCGGATGGCCTGGGACAACGTCTCTGTGACAGGGTCATCCGCAAAGCTAAACCCAGCCCCTCCAAACCATCGCCTGGACTGCATGGTGCCTGAAACACACACACAGTTGACAAGTAGCCCCGTGTTTCCCCAAGGCCATACCCCAGGGTGTGCACACATGTTTTGTTCTATCCCAACAATAAGACTGACTCCTGATTAAACTAGCTAACTAGTTGAATTCAGTGTTTTATTTGCAAGTGCAAAATGAACTCCCAACATAACTAGCTGACATTCGAGCTAGCTAGTTGGCTACTGGTCTGGATTGGATTAATCAATCAAATGTATTTATAAAGCCCTTTTTGCATCAGCAGACGTCAAGGTGCTTATACAGAAACTGAGCAGAAAACCCCAAACAGCAAGCAACGCAGACATAGAAGCACGGTGGCTAGGAGGGGTGGTCTCTAGTAAGACTATGATTATCTCAAATTAAAGCAGCTACAATAAACATTTGACTAGTAGTGGGCACTAGCACGTGCATGGCGTTTTGGTCTAACATTAAAAACTWGGAAGCATTAGCTGAGCTTGTTCTAAGCTAACTAGCCAACGCTGGTTAATGACCTAACTAGCTAGCTAGCTAGCTAAAGATATTTCTAGCAGCAGGGTGTCTGATTGGCTAATGCATGTATTTCACAATATACAAAACGTTTAACAATAATTCAAATATATCGGGGTTGGGATTCACCTTGAAGATAAACAACTTATTTTCTAAATGTTAGTTTCATAAAGTTTCAGTCCTTCAACGCAGGCTGTCTATTTAAGCGCCTTCGTCTCTCTCCTGAATAGCCAATGAGCGCGGACTCTCAGCTTAGTCTAGCGTCAGAAGAAAGGAACACGCCCACCACAAAGTATTCTGCGTTTTTGATTGGCAAACACGTATTCTGAATTTCCGATTCATCGAGGTACCCGTATTTGCTGTATCCTTCAACGTCAAGTGGACACCGGTAGCTAGCGTCATCCCGATTCAGAAATACGCATTCTTTCAATATACATGTAGTTCTGTGCCACAGTTGTGAATCTGTTCCATCAATATGGTAAGGCTCCCTCCCTAATTCTTATTTTTCCGACGGTTGAGTTACGTTTGGCATAGAATTTAGCGTCCTGTCCAGTAGCTATCAAGACAAGATCCCTCACGCTACAGAAACAGGTGAAATATTGGCATACCATATCGGCCATTCTGGCTCATACATTACTTTATTTACTGTGTGTCTAAAAAACACAGCTGCTGTCAAACCAGTGTTCAGTAAGCTCTGAGTCTGATGCATTTGTCCTCTTAAGGAATAAAGTATTATTAGAATCAACACAGTCTCAAATCTTGCAAATGAATGTTAGAGAGGATGATGACACAAAAACAGAGGCAGATAGGCCTGCAGGAAATTCCAGAACCCTCACCCTGACGGTGTGCTCCGCTGCCATCGGTGGCACCTTCCAGTACGGCTACAACCTCTCCATCATCAACGCCCCCACCAACCACATCCAGAGGTTCATCAATGACACATACTGGGAGCGCTGGGGAACCGGCCTAGACACCTCCCAGGTGACCCTGCTGTGGACCGTGATCGTGTCTGCCTTCTCCCTGGGTGGCCTGACCGGGGCTCTTCTGGCAGGACCCATGGCTGTCCGCTGTGGCAGGAAGAACTCACTACTTCTCAATAACTCTTTCTTGTTCCTCGGTGCAGTCCTCGCCCTTACCAGTAGGGCGGCGAGGTCAGTTGAGATGATTATTCTCGCACGCCTGCTAGTGGGGGTCAACGCTGGGGTGAGCATGAACGTCCAGCCCATGTATTTCGGAGAGAGCGCCCCCAAACACCTGCGTGGCGCTGTGGCCTTCTCCTCGGCCGTGTTCACTGCGTTCGGGATCTTCCTGGGCCAGGTGGTGGGTCTAACGGAGCTGTTGGGTACCGAGCCCCTCTGGCCCTACCTCCTGGCCAGCAACGCCCTCCCAGGCCTCCTCCAGCTGCTCACCCTGCCCTGGTTCCCTGAGAGCCCCCGCTACCTGCTCATGGACCGGGGGAACAAGGAGGCGTGCGCCCGGGCTCTGGGTAGGTTCCGCGGTGGAGCTGACTTCAGCCTGGAGATGGAGGAGATGCTGCAGGAGCAGGCTGACGCCGGTGGGGCCACGGCCAAGAGTCAGACTCCCTGGGACCTGTTCTCCAACCGCTCCCTCCACCCCCAGCTACGCACTGTGATGGCTGCTAGCAGCGCCATGATGCTGTGTGGTAATGACTCCATCTACTTCTATGCCTCTTACATCTTCCAAGCAGCAGGGATCCCTGTGGAGAAGGTCCAGTATGTTTCTATCGGCACTGGGGCCTGTGAGTTCACTGCTGCCGTCGTGTGTAACCTGCTGGTTGAGCGTGTGGGCCGCAGGATGCTCCTCAGTGGCGGATACGCCCTGATGGCGGTCTGGGCGCTGGTCTTCACCCTGGCCCTGACCCTCCAGGGCTACTCTATCCCAGGGATGCCCTATCTCAGCATGGTCTGTGTGTTCTGCTATATCCTCAGCTTCGGTATGGGCCCTGCCGGGGTTACGGGAATCTTGCCTGCTGAGATCTTTGACCAGACGGCTCGGCCTGCGGCCTACATGGTGGCTGGGTCCCTCATGTGGATCAACCTCTTGATAGTAGGCATGGCTTTTCCGTTCATAGTGAGTTACCTCGATGCGCTCTGCTTCATCCCGTTCTGTTGCGTCTGTGTGGCTGCCTCTTTGTTTGTGGGCCTCACTCTGCCTGAGACCAAGGGCAGGACACTGGCTGAGATCACAGCAGAGTTTGATAGGAGGAATCCTTTGAAGAAGGGCCCAGAGAAGCAGGGGCCCAAGCCCATGAAGGAGCAATATCAGCTGGGTAAAGCTCTCTCTCTCACCACTGTAGACCCAGAGCCCCTCTCTCATCTCCTAGACCCAGAGCCCCTCTCTCTCACAGCCCTAGACCCAGGGCCCCTCTCTCTCACCGCCTAGACCAGAGCCTCTCTCTCTCACGGCCCTAGACCAGAGCCTCTCTCACGGCACTAGACCCAGAGCCCCTCTCTTTCACTGCCCTAGGCCCAGTGTCTCTATCTCTCACCGCCCCAGACCAGACCCGCTCTCTCTCACCGCCCTAGACCCAGAGCCTCTCTCTCTCACCGCCCTAGACCCAGAGCCTCTCTCTCTCATCGCCCTAGACCCAGAGCCTCTCTCTCTCACCGCCCTAGACCCAGAGCCTCTCTCTCTCACCGCCCTAGACCCAGAGCTTCTCTCTCTCACCGCCCTAGACCCAGAGCCTCTCTCTCACCGCCAAAGACCCAGAGCCTCTCTTTCTCACTGCCCTATACCCAGAGTCTGTCTCTCTCACCACCTAGACCCAGAGCCTGGGGGGGACAGTCTGGGGGTCTGAGGGTGGGGTATTATATGAATTATATTTAATTATGGTGTATGAATGTGGTGCCTTGGTCCCTAAACCAATAGCCTATACCTCTTTATGAACTCACTGTAATCAAGACTGCTGTTATAATGACAAATTAAGGCTGTCCCCGACTAAAAATAAAATCTTGGTCGACCGAGAGTCTTCCTGTTCTTTCGACCAATCAAAATGTTTAAACTTATTTTTCCATATATAGACATACACCCTATGTGTTTGAATAAAATCAACTACATATGCACTGAGCTTGTCTGATGCTTTAAGCACACGGTTTGATTAGATAATTATCACACAAAAATGACTCAAGAAAGAGCCCGATGGTCACACTGTGTTAAAAGAAATGACATTGAGTGCCTGTGTGACTAGCGCACGTTGTCTCGTTCTCCTCCCTACTGCAGCGAAAAGGCACCACACCACAGCAAGTGTTTGTTGCGCTGTCCGTGCTGAAACTGCAACATCATTTCAGCCATTTCGTTTCTTACTTGTTTCTGACTGAAAAGTTATGTTATCGAAGTCCCTAATTTGTTTACAAAAAATATTCCCTATTCCCTCAACCCTTGCTCTCTTTACATGAAACATGTAAGCATCGCATGCATGTGACCAATAGGGCCTATAGCCTATCATAATCACATCAATAAATTGCTTATAACAAACTCCAAACCCATAATGTTGACTAGCAAAATGGACGCGGAGGACATGGAAAATGAAACTCAAAACGGGCGAATATTTACTGGTTGCTCAGGAGGGAAAGGGGAAGTCAGATCTGTCGAAGACATTTGACTTAGTTGTGGAAACTACTGGCGATTAAGAAATATTTGGGTACAGGCGCAAGCGTTGTGAGAATCGTGTGCCAAACAGTTGCTGTTAGATTACAATATTATAATTTTTTATAACCATTTGGAACAGTCTAAATAACACTAAATATATAAGTGTACCAGAGAGTCTGTACTAATGAAAAAAACAAATATATATATATAAAGCTTTTATTACATCAGACTAAAAACAGTTGCATGCATTCGTGAATTGCGGTTTATTTATTGATCAGGTAAATTATTCTAAGCTTTCTTTATTTATTGATTAGGTAAATTATTCTAAGCTTCCTTTATTTATTGATTAGGTAAATTATTCTAAGCTTCCTTTATTTATTGATTAGGTAAATTATTCTAAGCTTCCTTTATTTATTGATTAGGTAAATTATTCTAAGCTTCCTTTATTTATTGATTAGGTAAATTATTCTAAGCTTCCTTTATTTATTGATTAGGTAAATTATTCTAAGCTTCCTTTATTTATTTGTAAAACTAAAATGCTTGATTGCATTTGAAAGCATGATTGTCTCTTATGTTTTGTGATGGCATGAACGAACGAAGGAATGAATGATTGATTGATACGGTAGCCTATATAATGAAATATAGGCCTAAGTAAGTTATGGTATTAAGACTAAACAGGACGCGCTCTTAGGCCTACACCTCGATGGTGGTTATACAAGGTTAAAATACAAAGCCTACTAATGATGATGACATTACTCATTATTATAATGATTAAAAACAGCCAAATCTGTGAAATTGCTTTAGCCGCCATTTTGCCGTTGCATGAGGCTTGGTGCTCATGGAATTAGTAGGCTATTAAAGAAACACTCAAACAGGCAACAGAAGCAATATCTGTCTTATTTCTGTAGCTGTATATGGATGATTTGTAAAGCCAGGCACATTTAACAGTTAGGCTATTCATTATAGACCTAATTCAATTGTGGTTTCCTCGCTCCTCAATTTTCTTAGACAATTAGGCTAAGGCAAGGGCTGTTTCCCCGTCTCTGCTGCTGCCTCCACCGCATTGTTCTCAATCCCAATATGCTGGTTAACTTTGCTATTATGCACATAGCAACATAGGGAAAGGCAGCAATTCTATGGCGCACTGAAGATTGTTTCAGAACCACGGACAGTGACCGTATCCAATGCGGGAGAAAAATATTAATTTAGAACAAATTAGTTGATTTATTAATGTTGCACCATTATTTTTACGTAATATAACCATATAAAATGTCAGTATCACGTCTTAGAGTAATGGATTGTGCCCTCCCCTTGGCCTTTGCAATGGATTAGTCCACTGAGACAGCCGTGAATCAGACAGGTCTTGTGCATCATGAAAAATTGCTACTGCTTGACTAAAGAGATCTCGGTCGACCAACAGCTTATCGGCCAATTAATCGGCCAGTCGACTAAATGGGGTCAGCCCTATAATGAATAATGATTTTGAATAATGATTTTGCACTATATTATTGCTATGATTTCTTTATCAAAACTCCATTACCTCCATTATGTTTAGACTGATGTAATTATGGTGCAGTTTGAGTCAGATATGTTCCTTCCATACATGTGTGATATGGGGAAAGGGCATTGTCTGGTTATACTTGAATATCAGTACTGTACTACTCTCATCAAGTCCAGTCTCTACAGTTATGTACAATTTAGAATGTTGTAAGCTCGACCTATTTTGCTGTAAATGCCAAACCTCAATTGATATTGATTGTTGCAGTATGTTTACAGTATATAATGCATGTTTTATTTATCACCAAAAGGAGTGTTGGATTATGTATTTTCATCCTATTTTGTCTGTTTGATCAGGAAATCACCAGCTATTTTCACTCTTTATGCCACAACACAAACACTTAAAACACATAATATAGGCTATAATGTTGAGCAGACTATTTAAATTACTATCCAGAATGTCCATTAGGTGACATCATTGCGCTGAGTAAATCCTTTTTTTCAGGGTTTCATGTATGTACCTTCAGTATCAGGTCCACCCTACCCTTGGTTACTCTTGGGTACCCAAAGGTTATCTATGCACTTTCAAGCATGACAAAGAAACTCTATGAAGCCATTATTTGCAATTCTTGCTTTGTATCTATTTGAGTGTTAGACTGAAACAAGTGCTGATGTCAATCCAGCAATCTTTTTCTGTCATGAAACAACTATATAATATAGATACAGTACCAGTCAAAAGTTTGGACACATCCACTCATTCCAGGGTTTTTCTTTATTTTTACTATTTTCTACATTGTAGAATAATAGTAAAGGCATGAAAAGGCATGAAACTATGAAATAACACATATGGAATCCTGTAGTAACCAAAAAAGTGTTAAACAAATCAAAATATATTTGAGATTCTTCAACGTATCCACCATTTGCCTTGATGACAGCTTTCCGCACTCTATATATATAGATTTGTTTAACTCTTTTTTTGGTTACAACATGATTCCAAATGTGTTATTTCATAGTTTTGATGTCTTCACTATTATTCTACAATGTAGAAAATAGAAAAAATAATGAAAAACCCTTGAATGAGTAGGTGTGTCCAAACTTTTGACTGGTACTGTATATAACCTATAAAATACTGCATGCTGTACTCTTTACCATTTCTGTAATGATGATAATGATGTTTTAAAATGCAAGAAATCTATCCTAATTAAAATCCACAGTGTCTTGGGAAGAACTGTTACAAGAATGTTTCAATAAAGAAATCTGTCCTATGGCTCAGCTCAGGTGCCTGCTCTCACCATAGACATATAGATTTATACATTTTTTAATTTTTGTAATTTAGCAAGGTGCTCTTATCCAGAACGACTTAGTTATTAGCACATTCAMCTTAAGATAGCTAGGTGAGACAACCACATATCACAGTTGTAGTAAGTACATTTTTCTCAAAGTAATCAGCAAAGTCTGTGTTAGTAGGAAAAGGCAAGTGTTGTTTAAAAAAAATTGTCGCTGTGGGATGTAATGAAGATTCTTGGTGAAGAGGTAGGTTTTCAGACGTTTTTGGAAGATGGTAAGGGACTCGGCCGTCCTAACGTCCGGGGGAAGCTCATTCCAATATTGGGGTGCCAGGACAGAGAAGAACTTTGACTGGGACAAGCGGGAGCTGACCCAGCCAAGAGACTAGAAGTGGCTTGTGGTGTAGGGTTTGAGCATAGCCTGAAGGCAGTGGTGTAAAGTACTTAAGTAAAAATACTTTAAAGTACTACTTAAGTTGTGTTTTGGGGTATCTGTACTTTACTATTTATATTTTTTGACAACTTTTACTTTGCTACGTTCCTAAAGAAAATAATGTACTTTGTCTCCATACATTTTGAGTGTTTAGCAGGACAGAAAATGGTCCAATTCACACACTTATCAAGAGAACATCCCTGCTGCCTCTGATCTGGCGGACTCACTAAACACAAATGCTTAGTTTGTAAATTATGTCTGAGTGTTGGAGTGTGCCTCTGGCTATCTGTAAAAAAAAATTGCCGTCTGGTTTGCTTAATATAAGGAATTTTTAATTATTCATACTTTTATACTATTGATACTTAAGTATATTTTAGCAATGACATTTACTTTTGGTACTTAAGTATATTTCAAAACAAATAGTTTCACTCAAGTAGTATTTTAATGGGTGACTCACTTTTACTTGTCATTTTCTGAGGTATCTTTACTTTTACTCAAGTTTGACAATTGGGTACTTTTTCAACCACTGCCTGAAGGTAGGGAGGGGGCAGTTCCCCTTGCTGCTCCATAGGCAAGCACCAGGGTCTTGAAGTGGATGCGAGCTTCCACTGAGAGCCAGTGGAAAGTGCAGAGAAGCTGGGTGACATGGGATAACTTGGGAAAGTTCAACATCAGGCGGGCTGGCTGCGGCGTTCTGAATAAGTTGCAAGGGTTTGATGGCACAACCAGTGAACCCAGCCAGCAGAGTTGCAGTTGTCCAGATGGGAGATGACAAGTACCTGGATTAGGACCTGTGCCGCTTCCTGTGTGAGGAAAGGTAATTTTCTACGGATGTTGTAGGGCATGAACCTGCAGGAGAGAGTCACTGCTTGGATGTTTCCAGAGAACAGCAGGGTGTTGTCCAGGTTCACGCTGAGGTTCTTTGTACTCTGGGAGGGGGACACCATAGAGTTGTCAACTGTGATGGAGAGGTATTTGAGTGGGCAGGCCTTCCTGGGTGTGTGTGGTTCACTTTAAACTCCACATGCTATGGAAACTCGACACACAACGTGCTACTGCAACTGGGAGCAGAGCAGGGCGGACAGATGCAACGTAGAACACAAACACGCCACACACACCAAGTAAGTGGATCCTCTCACAGAGAGACTTCATATCTTGCTTTCTCATCTTTTCTTTGTCTGAATCTCCTCTCTCTTTTCCCCCCCTCTGTGTCTGACTTCATCACTCTTCCTCTCCATCTCTTTTTATTTCTCTGGATAACTTAATTTCCCCCCTCTCTCTCTACCTTCTTCCTCTTTCTCTAGATATCACAGTCTCCCTCCTGATACTGATCTCTTCTCACTGTCTTTCACGCTCCAGGCAAATGCTGACTCCAGACAACAACAACAGAGGAAGCAGCAGCAAATGCAGAAAGAAGAAAACCATGAAGGGAACCACCAGAGGAACCCCCCTCACTGCTCTCCTCTTCCCAGGACCGCAGTTCTGAGATGGGCTGCTTCTCGGGACGCCAACCCACGGCTCCTGTGCTTCATTCAGTCCTGGACTGTGGCAGCAGCCCCTCCCCCGTGAAGGGGACCTGGCCCTACCCCCAAAGGACTGATTGCATTTCAACTGATTGTACACATATAAATGGCCATAATAATAGCAATGATGACCCTGGGTGTGGAAACGCTGTGGTTTGAATACTAAAGGTGCTACTGAGTGTAATTTTACAGTACATTTTACAATGCAATATGAATGGTTGAAACACTGGTATTTTTAAGTATTTGCTAAAGTTGATTATAATTACAAAAAACAATTTAGTAATATTATAAATCCATTTTATTTTTATTACTGTTATCAGTTTTTCATGATGTTTCACGAGTCGTGGCTGAACGACAACATGAATAACATAGAGCTGGCGGGTTATACACTGCATCGGCAGGATAGAACAGCAGCCTCTGGTAAGACAAGGGGTGGGAGTCTATGTATATTTGTAAAAAAACAGCTGCTGCACAATATCTAAGGAAGTCTCAAGATTTTGCTCGCCTGAGGTAGTGTGGTCTACAGCTTATCGTGAGATACTCTATCTACCAAGAAAGTTTATCTGTATTTTTTGCCGATGCTGGCAATAAGACTAATTAAGACTCAATTAGATGTATACCGCCATAAGCAAACAGAAAAACGCTCATCGAGAAGTGGCACTCCTAGTGGCCGGGGACTTTAATGCAGGGAAACTGAAATCCATTTTACCTAATTTCTATCAGCATGTTAAATGTGCAACCAGTGAGAAAAAAAATGAGACCACCTTTACTCCACACACATAGATGCATACAAAGCTCTCCCTCACCCACCATTTGGCAAATCTGACCATACCTCTATCCTCCTGATTCCTGCTTACAAGCAAAAATTAAAGCAGGAAGCAGGAATAAAAAAGTGGTCAGAAGAAGCAGATGCTAAGCTACAGGACTGTTTTGCTAGCACAGACTGGAATATGTTCGGGGTTCTTCCGATGGCATTGAGGAGTACACCACATCAGTCACTGGCTTTCTCAATAAGTGCATTGATGACGTAGTTCCCACAGTGACTGTACGTACATACACCAACCAGAAGCCATGGATTACAGGCAACATCCGTACTGAGCTAAAGGGTGGAGCTGCCGCTTTCAAGGAGCGGGACTCTAAGATATCCCGCTATTCCCTCCGACGAAACATCAAACAGGCAAAGCGTCAATACAGGACTAAGATCGAATCATACTACGCTGGCATCGACGCTCACCGGATGTGGCAGGGCTTGCAAACTATTACGGACTGCAAAGGGAAGAACAGCCGAGAGCTGCCAAAGTGACACAAGCCTATCAGACGAGCTAAATTACTTACATACTCGCTTCGAGGCAAGAAACACTGAAACATGCATGAGAGCACCGGCTGTTCCGGACGACTGTGATCACGCTCTCCGCAGCCGATGTGAGTAAGACCTTTAAACAGGTCAACATTCGCAAGGCCGCAGAGCCAGAAGGATTACCAGGATGTGTACTCCGAGCATGCGCTGACCAACTGGCAAGTGTCTTCACTGACATTTTCAACCTCTCCCTGACTGAGTCTGTAATACCAACATGTTTCAAGCAGACCACCATTGTCCCTGTGCCCTATAACACTAAGGTAACCTGCCTAAATGACTACCGACCCGTAGCACTCACGTCTGTAGCCATGAAGTGCTTTGAAAGGCTGGTGTGATGGCATTTTCCTGTATTACCAAATGAGGAGAGTTACAAACTACACACCAGTCAGAGTTATACTTAAACTTCATCTTTAATGAGCTTTAAGCTTTAGCCTTTGACTTTCAACAATTCACTATCTATAATGAATTTTGAGAGTCACTACAGAAGAATACAAATATATTTTATAGCCAAGATACACCCCTCTCAACTTACATGACGAACCACAGATCTTAGGAACTCTTCACAAAGGGACTTTTACTTGAGAAAGGAGTATCCCTTAGCCAGATTGCATTCGCTATAAATTATCGCTCAGTTTGGTCTCTAAAACGAGGTTCTAATCTCGTTCCTGGTACTTCATAGTACCAAAACATTACCTCATCCAAGGCATAACTCAATTGTCAACTCTAGATACTCCCATCTCAAGTAAACCCCCTCTTGACCCCACTWCTGAACAAGCTCACTGAGGGGAGTGAGCCTTTAGGTCGTACACTATCCCAGGATAAGCGCACAGACATTGTGGAGACAAGTAATTGGTTCCCCATTAATCACGACATCCCTTCACATGGTTTAAGAATAGGTAAAGACACATTCACATATGAAGACAATGTTCCATTCTGTCCTCTTCCCTTTCTGATATTCTGCATAGCACCAGGGACATGTGAAAGACAAGTTCTGATTCATCCGCCACACTGGTCATGGCTCACATCAACACCATTATCCTAGAACCCTAGACCCACTCCAATTTGCATACCGCCCCAACAGATCCACAGATGATGCAATCTCTATTGCACTCCACACTGCCCTTTCACACCTGGACAAAAGGAACACCTATGCGAGAATGCTATCGTTCAACACCATAGTGCCCTCAAAGCTCATGACTAAGTTAAGGACCCTGGGATGAAACTCCTCCCTCTGCAACTGGATCCTGGACTTCCTGACGGGCGCCCCCAGGTGGTAGGGTAGGTAACAACACATCCGCACGCTGATCCTAACACGGGGCCCCTCAGGGGTGCGTGCTCAGTCCCTCCTGTACTACCATGTACTGCACTACTCATGACTGCACGGCTAGGCATGACTCCAACACCATTAAGTTTGCTGATGACACAACAGTGGTAGGCCTGATCACCAACAACGAGATAGCATATAGGGAGGAGGTCAGAGACCTGGCCGTGTGGTGCCAAGACAACAACAACTCCCTCAAAGTGATCAAGACTAAGGAGATGATTGTGGACTACAGGAAAAGGAGGACCGAGCACGCCCCCATTCTCATCGATGGGGCTGTAGTGGAGCAGGGAGAGAGCTTCAAGTTCCTTGGTGTCCACATCACCAACAAACTAACATGGTCCAAGCACACCAAGACAGTCGTGAAGAGAGCACGACAAAACCTATTCCCCCTCAGGAGACTCGGAAGATTTGTCATGGGTCCTCAGATCCTCAAAAGGTTCTACAGCTGCACCATCAAGAGCATCTTGACTGGTTGCATCACTGCCTGGTATGGCAACTGCTCGGCCTCCGACAGCAAGGCACTACAGAGGGTAGTGCGTACGGACCAGTACATCACTGGGGCCAAACTTCCTGCCATCCAGGACCTCTATACCAGGTGGTGTCAGAGGAAGGCCCTAAAAATGTTCAAAGACTCCAGCCACCCTAGTCATAGACTGTTCTCTATGCTACCGCACGGCAAGCGGTACCGGAGCTCCAAGTCTAGGTCGAAGAGGCTTCTAAACAGCTTCTACCCCCAAGCCATAAGACTACTGTACATCTAATCAAATGGCTACTCAGACTACTTGCATTGCCCCCCCCATTTTACGCTGCTGCAACTATCTGTTATCTATGCATAAGTCACTGTAATAACTCTAAGCATATGTACACTACCGTTCAAAAGTTTGGGGTCACTTAGAAATGTTCTTGTTTTGAAGGAAAATTACTTTTTTTGTCCATTAAAATAACATAAAATTCATCAGGAATACAGTGTAGACATAGTTAATGTTGTAAATGACTATTGTAGCTGGAAAAGGCAGATTGTTTTTTTAATGGAATATCTACATACAGTGGGGCAAAAAAAGTATTTAGTCAGCCACCAATTGTGCAAGTTCTCCCACTTAAAAAGATGAGAGGCCTGTAATTTTCATCATAGGTACACTTCTACTATGACAGACAAAATGAGAAAAAAAAATCCAGAAAATCACATTGTAGGATTTGTAATGAATTTATTTGCAAATTATGGTGGAAAATATGCGTACAGAGGCCCGTTTATCAGCAACCATCACTCCTGTGTTCCAATGGCACGTGTTAGCTAATCCAAGTTTATAATTTAAAAAGTCTAATTGATCATTAGAAAACCCTTTTGCGATTATGTTAGCACAGCTGAAAACTGTTGTTCTGATTTAAGAATCAATAAAGCTGGCCTTCTTTAGACTAGTTGAGTATCTGGAGCATAAGCATTTGTGAGTTTGATTACAGGCATTTCTTCTGAAATTTGTCAGTCTTTTCTTGATCTGAGAAATGAAGGCTATTCCATGCGAGAAATTGCAAAGAGACTTTAGATCTCGTACAACGCTGTATACTACTCCCTTCACAGAACAGCGAAAACTGGCTCTAACCAGAATAGAAAGAGGAGTGGGAGGCCCCGGTGCACAACTGAGCAAGAGGACAAGTACATTAGAGTGTCTAGTTTGAGAAAGACGCCTCACAAGTCCTCAACTGGCAGCTTCATTAAATAGTACATGCCAAATAAAGTCTCAACGTCAACAGTGAAGTGGTGACTCCTGGATGTTGGCCTTCTAGGCAGAGTTCCTCTGTCCAGTGTCTGTGTTCTTTTGCCCATCTTAATCTTTTGTTTTTATTGGCCAGTCTGAGATATGGCTTTTTCTTTGCAACTCTGCCTAGAAGAGTGTGCTTCTGATCAATTTGATGTTGTTTTAATGGACAACAAATGTGCTTTTCTTTAAAAAACAAGGACATTTCTCAGTGACCTCAAACTTTTGAACGGTAGCGTAAATATTACCTCAATTACCTCGACTACTAACCGGTGCCCCCGCACATTGATTCTGTTCCGGTACCCCCTGTATATAGCCTCGCTATTGTTATTTTACTGCTGCTCTTTAATTATTTGTTACTTTATTTCATTTTTTCTTGGTATTTTTTTTTTAACTGCATTGTTGTTTAAGGGCTTGTAAGTAATAATTTCAGCGCATGTGACAAATACAATTTGATTTGATTCCTAATATCTAGTAGTCATTCATCTTGATGTTGTTAATAATTGTCAATTATGTAATATTATTTGTGGTATTAAGGCTATTAACAATTTTCCTAATTTGAATGTTGTTAAACAATATTCTATGTATGTTAACATTTTCTAGTAAATTGTTACGAATTTCGACCATTGTGTTCTTTTTATATTATTATATCTTCATCGCGAGACTTTTTTGTTCTTGTGCAAGCTTGCTGGCATCTGAGGTTGGTAGTTCAAAGGTTCAGAGCCCACCCACTGTGAAAACGACAGAGAGGGTTTGTTTACATAACAGGTTAGGTGAATTAACGTAGTAGGTTAGGAAAATTATTTTAAAGTTAGGAAAAGAGTTAGGGTGAGGTTTCGCCTCAAAATTACAGTCATCAACTGTTGTCCCCGACGCGACCACTAGATGAAGCTGTAGGCCTACTCCATCTAGCCATAACGCTAGAAACAAAAACATACTATCTGTGGCGACAAATCATCATTATCATAACACGGACTTGCAAGACATTGATGTAAAAAGAAAAAGAAAGAAAAAACGGGGCTTCCTTCAAGCTTGATTTGGCCGGCGCTGCGTTGATAAAATGACAAATATTCGTCGTGATAATTCTCAAAGTTTATCAAAAGCTTGGATTGCACTGAGGAGACTTGATAAAAACGGTTGGTTTATTTTTTTATTAATCCTTTTAGTTGGAGTTGCGTAAACGTTAGGTTTCTTTTGATGTATTTTGCTTCTACACCTGCATTACTTGCTGTTTGGGGTTTTAGGCTGGGTTTCTGTACAGCACTTTCAGATATCAGCTGATGTAAGAAGGGCTTTATAAATACATTTGATTTGATTTATTGTTGCTCCCTGACGCTGTGTTTACACTGGTTTCCATATAAACACAGTCTCTGCGTTACATTTTAGCTCGTCCTAGTCGTGGGTTGCAGCTGAAATAACATACAAATCTAGCTTACCCCCTTATCAAGATCAAAACGGCAACCCTAAATATTTACACGTAACAAAAATATAAACGCAGCATGCAACAATTTTAAAGATTTGACTGAGTTACAGTTTATATAAGGACATCAGTCCATTTAAATAAATAAATTAGGCCCAAATCTATGGATTTCTGTTGGTCACAGATAKCTTTAAAAAAAGGTAGGAGCGTGGATCAGAAAACCAGTCCGTATCTGGTGTGTCCACCATTTGCCTCATGCAGCGTGACACATCTCCTTAACATAGAGTTGATCCGGCTGTTGATTGTGGCCTGTCGAATGTTGTTCGACTTCTCTTCAATGGTTGTGCAAAGTTTCTGGATGTTGGCGGGAACTGGAACACGCTGTAGTACATGTCGATCTAGAGCATTCCAAACAAGCGCAATGGGTGACATGTCCGGTGAGTATCCAGGCCATGGAAGAACTTGGACATTTTCAGTTTTCAAGAATTTTGTAACAGATCCTTGCGGCATGGGGTTGTACATTATCATGCTGAAACAGGAGGTGAATGGCACGACAATGGGCCTATAAGGATCTCGTCAAGGTAGCTCTGTGCATTCAAATTGACATCGATAAAATGCAATTGTGTTCTTTGTCCGTAGCTTATGCCTGCCCATACTATAACCCCACCGACACCATGGGGCACTCTGTTCACAATGTTGAGCAAACTGCTCGCCCACACAACCCCATACACACTGTCTGCCATCTGCTTCCCTGTTACGGTTTCTGACAGTTTGTGCAGAAATTCGGTTGTGCAAACCCAGTTTCATCAGTTGTCCAGGTGGCTGGTCTCAGACAATGGTTACACGTGGACTGCGCTTGTAAGGCCGCTTGGACTCCTGCCAAATTCTCAAAAGGATGTTGGAGGTGGCTTATGGTAGAGAAATTAACATTAAATTCTCTGGCAACAGCTCTGCTGGACATTTCTGCAGTCAGCATGCCAGATGCACTCTCCCTCAACTTGATACATCTGTGACCTTGTGTTATTTAACAAAACTGCACATTTTAGAGTGGCCTTTTATTGTCCCCAGCACAAGGTGCACCTGTGCAATGATCAAGCTGTTTAATCAGTTTGTTAATATGCCACACCTGTCAGGTGGATGGATTATCTTGGCAAATGAGAAATGCTCACTAATAGGGATGGAAACAAATTTGTGCCATTTTTTTTTTTTTGAGAAATATGTTTTTTGTGCATATAATTTCTGGGATCTTTTATTTTAGCTCATGAAACATGGAACCAACACTTTACATGTTGCTTTTATATTTTTGTTCAGTATAAGAAAAATGTAATACATGCTTCCAGCCCAACTTCAGCCAGCTGGAAGCAGGTGGATTTGACATCTTTGTTGATGCACAGTCCACTGAGAACTGATAGCCAGCAAGGCTACTTGAAATTAAATGGAAGCCCCCTAACAAGGCTTCACATTATAAYCCATCTGTGATTATTTCTTGCAGTTGCACACATAAAAAAGCTGAATGCATCACAAATTAGATGTGTTCCTCCTATTCCAGATGACAGAGTCATTGCATTGCAAGAGGTCACCATTCCAAAGGGTATGGAGGCCACTACAGTTAAACAGGTAGGCAGAGGTGTTCAGCAGTAGGCCAAATTGTCAGGTCAGGTTTCTCCCCTATACTAATAGCTCTCTCGCTTTCTCTCTTTTTTTCGCTCTCTCTCTGTCCTTCAAGATCATAACACATTTGTTTGGATTAAATTCTGCTAATGTGACACAGACATTTAAGGTATGCCATATTTATTTTTTATGAAGTTATTATACCTAGATTGTACCATGTACTGTATACTGACTGACACTATTATAATGTATCCCTTACCAAATGATGGCATATTTCTAGATAAGAAACCACAAGGGCTGTCTGATTCCATTCAACAGCTTTATACCTGTGAACAGCAAGCACGTGTAAGTACTGCAACATTCAGTATGTTACTGTGAGCCAATAATTTACTAAAATGTATATTTCATGTAAAAAAATAAAAATATTCAAGTGTAATTCATTCTATCAGTGCATAACATTAATGTCAATATATTTTGATTCATAGGCCATATGTGCTGGAAGTGGCAACAGTCTTTCAGCATGGTACACATTTAACTTATATCATCACATTTCACATTAAAATATAATTTAAATAACAGATATACGGTGAGCTACAAAAGTATTAGGACAGTGACATTTTTTGGGGCTCTGTAGTCCAGCACTTGACACTATGAAACCACAGCAATTTTTGTACATAGTCCCCCCATTTTAGGGGACCAAAGGGATTTGGACAAATTCACTTATACACTGAGTGTACAAAACATTAAGAACAACTTCCTAATATTGAGTTGCACCCCATCTTTTGCCCTCGAAACAGCCTCAGTTCATCAGGGTAAGGACTCTACAAGGTGTCAAGCTTTCCACATGCATGCTGGCCATTGTTGATTTCAATGCTTCCCACAGTTGTCAAGTTGGCTGAATGTCCTTTTGGTGGTGGACCATTCTTGATACACACGGGAAACTGTTCAGTGTGAAAAACCCAGCAACATTGCCATTCTTGACACAGACTGGTGCACCTGGCACCTACTACCATACCCTGTTCAAAGGCACTTAAATATTTTCCCTTACCAATTCACCCTCTGAATGGCACATATACACAATCCATGTCTCAATCGTCTCAAAGCTTTAAAATCCTTCTTTAATCCGTCTGCTCCCATTCAACTACACTGATTGAAGTGGATTTAACACGTGATATCAATAAGGGGATCGTAGCTTTCACCTGGACTCACCTATGTGTCAGTCTATGTCATGGAAAGAGCACACTCAGTGTATATGCATTAAAGTAGTCAAAAGTTTAGTATTTGGTCCCCATATTCCTAGCATGCAATGATTATGTCAAGCTTGTGACGCTACAAACTCGTTTGATGCATTTGCTGTTTGTTTTATTTGTGTTTCAGATGATTTTGTGCCCAATAGAAATGAATGGTAAATAATGTATTGTGTCATTTTGGAGTCACTTTTATTGTAAATAAGAATATGTTTGTTATCACTTCTACATACATTAATGTGGATGCTACCATTATTACGGTTAATCCTGAATGAATCGTGAATAATGTGTGAGAAAGTTAGACGCACAAATATCATACCCCCCCCCCCCGCTAACCTCTTTTATTGTAATGGTGAGAGGTCTTCGTGGTATGATATTTGTGCGTCTGTAACTTTGTCACTCATCATTATTCACAATTCATGTAGAAGTGTTTAGAAACATTCTATTCTTATTTACAGTAAAAGTGACTGCAAAATGGACAAAATTTCTATCCGCACAAAATAATCTGAAAGACAACCAAAACAAACAGTAAATGCATCCAACAAGTGTGTAGAGTCACAAGCTTGATGTAATCATTGCATGCTAGGAATATGGGACCAAACTAAACTTTTGCCTACTTTAAGACACATGTAAGTGAATTTGTCCCAATACTTTTGGTCCCCTAAAATGTGGGGACTATATACAAAAAGTGCTGTAATTTCTAAACGGTTCACCCGATATGGATGAAAATTAAATTAAGATGATTTTCTGCACTTTAACATGTATCATTTCAAATCCAAAGTGCTGAAGTACAGAGCCAAAACAACAAAAAATGTGTCACTGTCCCAATACTTTTGTAGCTCACTGTATATGATCTAGTATATAAAATCGATGTTGTTTCCCTTGTTAGAATGCGTGATTGATGTTGTGTGGTGTATTTGTTGATTCTAAGTCATTCCAAAACCACGGACCATTGCCATGACAGTAATCAATAAAAGTATGCGAACAAGACTACAGGGTGTTGTCAGAAGGGTAAGACAATATTTCTAAGGGCTTTCTATATTCATAATCCAGAGAGGAATAAGCATTGATTTGTCATTATTTATTTTTTCAGATAGTGAGACTTGAAGAACTATTTCCTCAGATTAAATTAAGACGTCATGAGAAAATTTATCAGGTACATCATAAATCCATCATATTGTATGAAAAAAGTATCAAAATGTTTGCACTCACTAATGTAAGTCGCTCTGCATAAGAGCGTCTGCTAAATGACTCATGTAAAATATTGGAACTACAGTATCATCATACATATAAATGTATGTCAGCTGAATTATGTTTTTATTTTAATAGGAAATAGAGTTGCTGAACCAACAGTTGAGATTTCTTCATAAAAGAATGCAGGTAAGCATAAGTATTGCTTATGACAAATATAGGCAGATTTTTCTGTTACTGCATATATGAGGGTTTACTTGAATCGAGCACAAAGAGGTGTGTACCACAGTCTACTGGCTATGTTACATTCAGATTGTGTTTAATATAGATGCAATTATTGTTTCAGATGGCTGATTCTCACAGCTGGATGGGGATGTTCATCAGAACCCCTATGTGGTAGAACAAAACACCTAGGCCCAACATGTTTTATGTACTTTCCATTTGTTTATACTGTCAACTTTACCATAGCCATATGAGAAGATTTAAGAGTAATGGTAAATCTGGTTAATATATACCTATTATGACATTGTATTTTCTGATTTCATCTGCAGTGTAGCATATCTTGAAAATGTAATAGTTTGAGTGGTATAGAAATTCAATTTGCTGTTGGATATACTTGGTATAAAATGTTCACCCCCCCCAATAAAACTGAGCTTATTAGTATTTTGGGAACAGTAGTTCCAACTAGCCTGGGTACAAGTCTGTTTGTGTGATCATTCCACCACCTAACATGACAAGGGGAGTGGCAAGGAGTAGAATGATCACACAAACAGACTTGTACCCACCCAGGCTAGCTCCAAACCACTTGAGGTATGAAACGATTGGCATGATGCTTTAGTGCTTTGCTACATGATTGTGCAACCTCTCCATTTCCATTACTGATTAAATAAAAAGGGGTTTTGGCAACTTTATTGATTTAGGGGGAAAAAATACTTCATGTGATTTTTCAAGTGAAACGCAATGTTCTCAAAAAGTACCAAAATAAAATTTACTAAAATATTTGGGTTAACCCTTTAACTGGACATTTAAGTCACGCATACAAAGATACACGAGAAGCTTTTGTCCCATGAATAGTTATACTAAATCCATCAAAAGCATTTGCTAAATTTGGACCATAATTAACTAAATGTAAAGCAGTGTTGCCACCATCTTTATGCGCAAACCAAGTCATGAGACAAAGGCAGACATTTAAATAGCATAGTGGCCTTAACTCAGAAGTGGTTGGCAAATTGTTCTGGGAATATGTGAGTGCAAGGAATGTAAAATGTATTCTTTAAATACAGCCACCGTAGTACAAAATGTAACGTGAATTGAGTAGTTTCAAATCTATTGAACTGTTGAGAGGAGTTTCTGTATTCTTTGCCTAGGGGGACATTTGACTCATGCAAACAGTGATTGTCCTTTTAAAGTAAGTAGATGTCACTTGTCACACAAAAAATAAAAATGTATTTGTATGTAATTACAGAATGGTGTCAAACGAGTATGTACCAAATGTCACATTGATCCACAATTACAAAGATGCATTTCGTCCATCAACAAATATTGAAAATTATATACATAAAGGGCATGGGTGACAAAAACAGTACACTAGGATTCACAGGACACGTTTCCAATAGGACAGTTAAGCAAAATCAATAATTACAAAGAGGCCATTTTACTTTTATATTTTCTCTTCAGTCTCGGGACATTAAACTAAAACTCATCCTATCCCAGAGACCATGGTCTTTAAACTTTTCAGAGATGGGAAAGTTCTGGCTTGTGAAAAGGACTGGAGTTATTGTACTTGTTGGCAGTTCTATTCGCTTTTTGACTTTTTGCTGTCATTCCCATTCTTCTCTGGGACAATCTCTTCAGGCTTTCTCTTCTTGGTGCCGTCGGCCATGCTGCTGCCAGGGTGAGTACTGAACGTGATGATGATGCAGGTCATGTTGTCACAGCCCGTGCCATCTCCAGATGTATCAGGTGCCAAGCAATGGTCAAGTAGCTACGGAGACAAAATAATGTTTGATAGCGCTAGTTCATTGTTAAATAAAGAATGAGTAATGTCATGATTACAGGGGAGTGGTGGATCTCAGGTACATCAACCTTGGTTTCCCAACACAGTAAAAAAAWATATAATCTTACTTCTTCAACTATGGAGGACAAAGGCCTGGCAGTATCATCACCATTAGGCTTTATTCTCTGACTGACAAAGTCTACAACCTCTTGACTGCTCATGACGTTCCTGTGGATGACACTCATTAATGAAGGGAAATATAGCTGTGGATCCATTTCACACATTGATTATTGAAGTATGGCCTTAATTTAAGAAAAAAACTAACAAACTACCAGATTCCGTCGCATGCAATGATCATGAAGTCGTGCTCTGGGTTGAGGGTGAGCACTTTGACGTCAGGCATTGAGGAGATCATCTGCTCCTCTGGGCCAAGGGCCTTGTTTCGTTTGTAAAAGTGGTCGCCTGAAAACACAAAGGCCCTTTCAATCTAATATCTTTTCTTCAACAGCAAAAAAAATACATATTTCTGGAAACAATGCCTGATAATTCAAATCAAATGCCAGGGCTAGGAAATGCAGGAGGATCGATTTACCGATGGCCCTGGAGAGGTTGAGTCCTCCGTTGACGCGACCGTCCATGGTGACCTTTCCACCAGCATTCTTTATTCTGGCCAGCTCCAGCTCATCCTCTGGCTTGTGGTCGTAGGACATGTCTATGGCCTTGCCCTTCTCAGACACCACACAGCGGGAGTCACCGGCGTTTGCCACAATCAGCTGTTTCCCTCTGATCAGAGCCACCACTGCTGTAGTGCCACTGTCTGCGCCAGGCTGGGGGAAAAAGGCACAGTTTCTGAAAATAGCTACCTTCCGTTTAAAGGGTCTGTGATTAACCCACTACACAGCTAAGGAGATTAATCCCAGAATAATATTTTGCATTTAGGGAGGCATAGAAAGTAATCACTACTTCAGACACAAAACACTCCATTACAACAACCAAGGCTACTCAGAAATCATTTTAATAAAGTGCCCTCCATTCAAGGTTTAAGTTGAAAATTAAGCTGAGTGTATTCTACCTCTTCTTTTCCATCCATTCCAGGGTAGCACATCTCCTCATTCTCTTCGTCAGAGTCCTCCCCCTCTTCAGTGTCTTCTTCCTCGTCACTGTTTTCACCTTCATCTTCCTCACTGGCATCCTATAGAAGCGGAATTACATAATTAACACACAACATTCTTTCCACAATTACAAAAAAAATTAAAACAGTTTTTTTGTTGAAAAATCCAGTGGGGGAAAATCTATGAAGAGCAAATATGAGTTACAGCAGAGGTGCCCAACCCTCCTCCCGGAGAGCAGTCATTCTGCAGGCTTTTGCTCCAACCAGAATCTATCAACTGATTCTACCAATAGCTCCTCACCAGGACCTTTAAGCTTAATCAGGTGTGTAAGAACTGTGTTTGGGCAAAAGCCTGAATACCCAGTAGCTCTTCAGGCAGAGGGTGGGGGCACCAGAGTTAGAGTAACAGGAACTTAACTCCTGCAGGAGAGTTCTTCCCCCTCACCTCCTCTTCGCTACCCTCCTCGTCTTCCTCTTCTCCTGACTCGTCACTGTCCTCAAAGAACTTGGAGCTGGTGTCTCCTGGAGCCGGAGCTGCTGAGGAGGAGCAGGAGGGCCCAGTTTCCTTTTCTCCTTCAGAGGACCCTGCTGCTCCTGCCGCTGAAGAGCTGTCCCCTCCTGCTCTCCTGCAGGCCCGCAGCTTGGAGAATCCCACACCACCAGCTGCACTTCCAGCACCATCAGCCTTCCGATTGCTGTCCACCTCACTCTCCACTTCTCCGTTGATGCCCTTCTCCCCATGGGAATGTGGTTCACCTTCCCCAGACTCTTTTTTGCCCTCCGGACAGAGCTTCTTGTGTTTAATCGCATTGAGGTTCTGTCCATAGCGAACAAGTAACTCTTCAATGGTCAAGGTGGCCTCTTCGTGCAAAAGTTCTGCCTCCTCATTGTCCACTAACAGACAGAAAGGAACACATGGGGTTGAATCAAACTATTTGTTTTGAATAAAGCACAAGGAATGACAACGACATATTTAACTTGGTCAGTTGTTACAGCGTACTTACAATCATCTTCTTCAGCCACTTTTTCATTTGGTGCTTCCTCTTGTGGGCGGCCAGCTATCTGAACAAGCTCTTTGATCACTTCCTCTGTGGTCACCCTGCTATCAATGGCCAGAAATGCATCCTCCAAAGCCTGAAACACATCCACCCACCTAAGACAAATGTATGCTGCTATGGAGTGGAGTTTGACAACAAAAACAAGAGCTACTGAACCAAAGTTGGTTGGTAGTCACTTTTAACAATGTGAGATTGCGCAATGTTTATTGGGTATACTTTCTATATACACTCTTACATATATGTAACATGTTCAATTGCCCATGTCAAGAGGATTCCTTTCCATACCCCAAAAACATTCTTGCACTCACCTTTTGCAGTTTGCCATCTTTGTAAGTCTTCTGTTCCTTAATCATTTCAGGAAGGTACTTGGAACAGTATAATGCTACTTCCTCACCTGAGAAAGCAAGTACTGATTACTTAGAATAACTTGTTTAATAATGTCTGATATTAACAAAAATAACATACAATCAAGGTACCACAAAAGTTACTATTCAGGATAAAAAGAACAGTACCTCCATGTCCATCATACACAGCAAACATAGCCGTTTCATCATCCAGTTCTGGAATGCAGTTGTGAGCATCCTGTTGAAAGAAACAAAAACGTTACTCTCATGGAATGCCATTTCTATGAGCAGTATAACAGCTACATCATAGAAATCAGACCGGTGCCACTTGAATGTGAAAATGAATCATGATGCATTTACATTGTTAATGTTAACGGCCCAGTCTTGCACATCTTACATATCTATATAAATACATGCAGGAAAGCTACCTAGCTACATTGTTGGATAACAACAAAATCAGCTAGCTGGCCAATGTTGACGTTGATAGTTATTAAGCCACGTGTTTAATGGTTGGATAGCTAAACCAAGCTCCATATGTTTGATAACGTGTAGCCCATTATAGACAACTTACACTACTTTTTGTCTGAACCAAATAATTTAGTTAGCATTCTAGCTAACTGATAGCTAGTTAGTTGGACACCATACTGGCAACGAATGACTGCGGAATCCAATCCAGCTAGCAATTTGTTTAGATCATCTTACCTCCATTGAGACACGCCAGCCCTGCATGGCCGCAAAGCCATAGCTCATATTTTGGTTTCCCCCGTTGGAAGAGGACTTTACTGTATTGGGTTGCGACAAGTAAGCTCCCATGATGGACCAACAATGGGTTTCAACTTCGTTGGTGTTGGAAAATCCGATGTAATAGGGGAAAAAAACAAGATGACGAAAATAAATTAGACAGATGCCCCAACTTCACCGTACAGTTCATTATATCATGCAGTAGAGTATAAATATTGATATCATGCAGTAGAATATAAATATTGCAATATTTTGATAAAGGGCCAAAGGCTAGTTAGCCGGTTTATTGCTAGCTTGGATGGGGTAACTAGCGACTGTTGGCTAAGCTAACAAACGAATATAGACACTGTTCAACTCGCAAACTATATATATTTTTAAGCGAAGGCAAATGGGACACCATTAACCGGAAGATAATACTTGCTATCAAAACATTTCAGGCTTAAAAGTGAGTCCAACTTTAACATTTTACAGGAAAATACCAGCACGTGTAACTACAAACACAACAGACCTCTCAAAAATAATCGGATACATAGAGGAAGCGGAAACGATGTGATGAATGAGAAGTGCGCATGTCTACTTGTGAGCAGGGGCGTTCAGAAAGGGCGCCAAAACTTTAGTTGCAGAGAACGAGTACGTCCACGAGGTGTCGCCAAAGTCACCGATTCTAGTGTGGCCAACAAACGTTGGAGTGGATTCCTATATCTTTTCTCAGTTTCTTCTCCGTTTCTTCTCATGAAAAAAGGCGACAGGCAGCAGTTTGGTAAAAACATGTTTAGTTCTTTAATCAGTAGACACGAAAGAGATTTTAAATACCCAAGAATACATAACAGTAGGTGGGGGGAAACAAAGGAGATGTGTATTGCCACTATCTTGTCCTGTGCTGTTGGTTTTGCTGGTATTGTTTTAGTGTAACTATTTTAAACCCCTATGCAAAGTCAAAAAGGATCATTGCCAAATATAAACAAAAGTTTAGTAAAAAATGAAATTGAGTAAGTTTTCTTCCAATACTGAGCTTTTCCTTAAACTTTTACAACATTTGAGATTCCCTTCCTCTTGGGGTAGATTGTCCTGTCCTGTGAACTGGAACAAACACACACACAGTCGTGAAGAAGGCAGTGCCTCTTCCCCCTCAGGAGGTTGAAAAAGTTTGACATGGGCTCTCAAATCCTGAAAAGGTTCTACAGCTGTACCATTGAGATCTGGCTGCATCACTGCTTGGTATGMAAATAACACCACCCTCGATTGCATGGCAATACAGAGGGTTGTGCGGACATCCCAGTACATTACTGGGGCCGAGCTCCCTGCCATCCAGGACCTCTATATCAGGCAGTGTGAAAAGAAGGCCCGGAAAATCGTCAAAGGCACCAACCACCCAAGCCATAGACAATTTTTTCTGCTGCCTCATGGCAAAAGGTACCGGTTCATCAAGTCTGACACCAACAGACTCCTGGACAGCTTGTATCTTTATTGACCTTTTATTTCACTATTTGCACTGTCTCTATGCACACTCACAGGGACCTACACACTCACACACACTGTCACTCCAACACACACACACACAAACACTCACTCCATCATTTTCTCACTCACACATAATATGCACATACATTTATACTGACTCTACACACCCGCACACCCACTCACACGCAAGGTGCTGCTACTCTGTTTATCTTATATCCTGTTGCCTAGTCCCCTTACCCCAATACATATCTACAGTTGAAGTCGGAAGTTTACATACACTTAGGTTGGAGTCATTAAAACTCGTTTTTCAACCACTCCACAAATTTCTTGTTCACAAACTATAGTTTTGGCAAGTTTTAGGACATCTACTTTGTGCATGACACAAGTAATTTTTCCAACAATTGTTTACAAACAGATTATTTCACTTATAATTCACTGTATCACAATTCCAGTGGGTCAGAAGTTTACATACACTAAGTTGACTGTGCCTTTAAACAGCTTGGAAATTCCAGAAAATTATGTCATGGCTTTAGAAGCCTCTGATAGGCTAATTGACATTATTTGAGTCAATTGGAGGTGTACCTGTGGATGTATTTCAAGGCCTACCTTCACACTCAGTGCCTCTTTGCTTGACATCATAGGAAAATCAAAAGAAATCAGCCAAGACCTCAGAAATAAAATGGTAGACCTCCACAAGTCTGGTTCATCCTTGGAAGCAATTCCCAAATGCCTGAAGGTACCACATTCATCTGTACAAACAATAGTACGCAAGTATAAACACCATGGGACCACGCAGCCGGCATACCGCTCAGGAAGGAGACGCGTTCTGTCTCCTAGAGATGAACGTACATAGGTGTGAAAGGTGCAAATCAATCCCAGAACAACAGCAAAGGACCTTGTGAAGATGCTGGAGGAAACAGGTACAAAGTATCTATATCCACAGTAAAACAAGTCCTATATCGACATAACCTGAAAGGCTGCTCAGCAAGGAAGAAGCCACTGCTCCAAATCCGCCATAAAAAAGCCAGACTACGGTTTGCAACTGCACATGGGGACAAAGATCATACTTTTTGGAGAAATGTCCTCTGGTCTGATGAACACAAATAGAAACTGTTTGGCCATAATGACCATCGTTATGTTTGGAGGAAAAAGGGGGAGGCTTGCAAGCCGAAGAACACCATCCCAACCGTGAAGCATGGGGGTGGCAGCATCATGGTGGGGGTGCTTTGGTGATGAGGTGGTGAGGGTAGGTAGCAACACATCTGCCACGCTAATCCTCAACACTGGAGCTCCACAGGGATGCGTGCTCAATCCCCTCCTGTACTCCCTGTTCACCCACGACTGCATGGCCAGGCACGACTCCGACACCATCATTAAGTTTGCAGACGACACAACAGTGGTAGGCCTGATCACCGACAACGACAAGACAGCCTATAGGGAGGAGGTCAGAGACCTGGCTGTGTGGTGCCAGAGTAACAACCTCTCCCTCAACGTAACCAAGACTAAGGAGATGATTGTGGACTACAGGAAACGGAGGACTGAGCACGCCCCCACTCTCATCAACGGGGCTGTAGTGGAGCAGGTTGAGAGCTTCAAATTCKTCGATGTCCACATCAAAAACAAACTAGAATGGTCCAAACACACCAAGACAGTCGTGAAGAGGGCACGACAAAGCCTATTCCCCCTCAGGAAACTAAAAAGATTTGGCATGGGTCCTGAGATCCTCAAAAGATTCTACAGCTGCAACATCGAGAGCATCCTGACTGGTTGAATCAGTGCCTGGTACGACAATTGCTCTGCCTCTGACCACAAGGCACTACAGAGGGTAGTGCGTACGGCCCAGTACATCACTGGGGCTAAGCTGCCTGCCATCCAGGACCTCTACACCAGGCGGTGTCAGAGGAAGGCCCTAAAAATTGTCAAAGACCCTAGCCACCCCAGTCATACATAGACTGTTCTGTCTACTACCGCATGGCAAGCAGTACCGGAGTGCCAAGTCTAGGACAAAAAGGCTTCTCAACAGTTTTTACCCCCAAGCCATAAGACTCCTGAACAGGTAATCAAATGGCTACCAGGACTATTTGCATTGTGTGCCCCCCCCCACCCAACCCCTATTTTTACGCTGCTGCTACTCTGTTTATCATATATGCATAGTCACTTTAACTATACATTCATGTACATACTACCTCAATTGGGCCGACCAACCAGTGCTCCCGCACATTGGCTAACCGGGCTATCTGCATTGTGTCCCGCCACCCGCCAACCCCTCTTTTACCTTACTGCTACTCTCTGTTCATCATATATACATAGTCACTTTAACCATATCTACATGTACATACTACCTCAATCAGCCTGACAAACCGGTGTCTGTATGTAGCCTCGCTACTTTTATAGCCTCGCTACTGTATATAGCCTGTCTTTTTACTGTTGTTTAATTTCTTTACTTACCTATTGCTCACCTAACACCTTTTTTGCACTATTGGTTAGAGTCTGTAAGTAAGCATTTCACTGTAAGGTCACCTGTTGTATTCTGTTGTATTCGGCGCACGTGACATAAACTTTGATTTGATTAAACTTTGCTGCAGGAGGGACTGGTGCACTTCACAAAATAGATGGCATCATGGGGGAGAAAAATGATGTGGATATATTGAAGCAACATCTCAAGATATCAGTCAGGAAGTTAAAGCTTGGTCGAAAATGTGTCTTCCAAATGGACAATGACCCCAAGCATACTTCCAAAGTTGTGGCAAAAGGGCTTAAGGACAACAAAATCAAGGTATTGGAGTGGCCATCACAAAGCKCTGACCTCAATCCCATAGAAAATGTGTGGGCAGAACTGAAAAAGCGTGTGCGAGTAAGGAGGCCTACAAACCTGCCTCAGTTACACCAGCTCTGTCAGAAGGAATGGGCCAAAATTCACCCAACTTATTGTGGGAAGCTTGTGGAAGGCTACCCAAAACATTTGACCCAAGTTAATCAATTTCAAGGGAATGCTACCAAATACTAATTGAGTGTATGTAAACTTCTGAACCACTGGGAATGTGATGAAAGAAATAAAAGCTGAAATAAATCATTCTCTCTACTATTATTCTGACATTTCACATTCTTAAAATAAAGTGGTGATTCTAACTGACCTAAGACAGGGAATTTTTACTAGGATTAAATGTCAGGAATTGTGAAAAACTGAGTTTAAATGTATTTGGCTCAGGTGTATGTAAACTTCCAACTTCAACTGTATTTCCATCACTCCAGTATCCCTGCACATGTAAATATGGTATTGTAACTGACTTTTTAAATATTTCCTGTATATAGTATACTTACTTTATTGTTTTTTTCTAGTAATACATTGTTATTGATTATTGCGTTGTTGGGTTTGTACGAAAGGCATTTCACTGTACTTGTGCATGTGACATTAATATTTGAAACTTGAGTCAGTGGAGCCTCAAGGGGTCATCTAGTTCCTCATTAAACACAGGGGGGAGACACACACCAGTGCTCAGGTAGTTTTTTCTAGAATGTCAAAAGCCTGCTGGTGGCCAATAACACCATTTTTTAAAAACTTTTTTTTTAAACCTTTATTTAACTAGAAAAGTCATTAAGAACACATTCTTATTTACAATTTTGGCCTACCAAAAGGCAAGAGGCCTCCTGCGGGGATGGGGGCTGGGATTAAAAATACAAATATAGAGCAAAACACACATCATGACAAGTGAGATGCCACAACACTACATCATGTAGGAGTTAAATGTGTCTGAATAACAAATACTAGTGGCAATGTGTGAGTCACATTGATCTCATTCTGATTCTCACATTCAAAATCAGATTCTGATTCTGACATACTTTTATTTACTGCATAAGTAAAAGCAGCAAATGTATCACCTAGGCACCACTGCCATTCATTCCAATTAGACTGGTTTTGGATTTGCCATTCATTCCAATTAGACTGGTTTTGGATTTCTACTTGACCAAGATGGCTGCAATTTTCGCCCCATTATGTAACTTTGAGGATTTATGACAGAGCCCCTCTAGTAATTTAATAGGATCTCTATAGGCTCGACTGAGCCTCTTCAAATGACAGTCAAGCCAATCTGACTAAATTGATAACATGTTATGGTAAAATATAGTTTATGGATCTCTGTAGGCCTATCATTGATCGATATAGCAGGTGGCACATACAACTCACAGATTTACACAGAAAAAGCTGAGTTGATCAGAACTCAGTGTGCTTTATCATGGGTTTAAAGTTTAGCTTAGGTTTTTAAAGACCATTGCTTTATCTCTACGCAAGAACAACACACTGTTTTAAATATGGAATGAATGTGTGGTTGTCTAATAAAAGTACTTATATAGTCTTATAAAAGGTCCTGTAAAGTAGGTTAATTGTCCTTTAGTTTTGACACAGCGTAACTTGTAATGTGAAAATTGTTGTTTATTTCAACACTACTTCATTGATGACAGTGACAGTCGGTGCCGTTTAAGATTTTTTATATGAGCATGGCCTTATTTTTTTCTATTACATCATATTGAATGACTGACATTCATATTCTATTCACCCAGCTCAACGTAACATCGATAGGTTTAGGCTACTACATGATACTCAAATTTTCCCTGTACACATCATGAGGTTGCTACAACCTAGCCTATGAAGGAAAGTTTACAACATAAGTGCACAGGTCGAGAGAATTTTGAGTAATCAAGGTGACAGACAGTGACACATACTGCCTTGCACACTCTTGCCTGCATCTAGCTGATCTAGGGTGTAATCATTAGTCCAACAGTTGTAAATGAGAGTTTCTATTGGACAAATTCAGGTATGTATATCCCCGTTTCGTTTGCTTCTGTTTAAGAAACATTTTTCAACAGAATCTGCAGAATGAATACACCCCTGATTATACTCAAGCACTGTTCACTTTCATAGCAGCCCCATAAAAACAGCATGATCACTTTGCTAGTTGTATATATCATTCCTTATCGCTAGTATCTGTGCGCTCTCCTTTTCTCACCTTTTCCCTTCGCTTGTGGACTTCAGTGCACAACACATCAGCTGTATGTGACCAGGCGAAAAAAAACTTTCCAATCCTTCATATCATGACCGCTAACAGCTACACACAGGCTACATCATTGTAACGTCATAGCAGGGACGCAACTTTGGTTTTAGAAGTGGGGGGGACATAATTATTATTATTACATTTTTATCCAGTCGGATAAACACTCCAAACAGCCTACCCAACGTCCGCATGGTCTTAAAGCACACCATTGCCTCGTTTTGTATCACAAAGTTAAAGTTGCGCTCCTGCGTCATAGTCAACATACTAGAACTAACACGTTAGTAAGCCCGCTACAATCATGCAGTACAGTGTACAATCAGAAAGCAATTTAGCAGTTACACCGGCAGGCCTCGGTGGCAATAAATACATTTATTTTATTTTTATTTCACCTTTATTTAACCAGGTAGGCTAGTTGAGAACAAGTTCTCATTTACAACTGCGACCTGGCCAAGATAAAGCAAGGCAGTTCAACACATACAACAACACTGAGTTACACATGGAATAAACAAACATACAGTCAATAATACAGTAGAAAAAAGTCTAAATACAGTGTGTGCAAATGAGGTAGGATAAGGGAGGTAAGGTAATAAATAGGCCATGATGGCGAAGTAATTACAATATAGCAATTAAACACTGGAATGGTAGATGTGCAGAAGATGAATGTGCAAGTAGAGATACTGGGGTACAAAGGAGAAAGATAAATAAAGAAATACAGTATGGGAATGAGGTAGTTGGATGGGCTATTTACAGATGGGCTGTGTACAGGTGTAGTGATCTGTAAACTGCTCTGACAGCTGGTGCTTAAAGCTAGTGAGGGAGATATGTGTCTCAAGCTTCAGTGATATTTGCAGTTCGTTTCAGTCATTGGCAGCAGAGAACTGTAAGGAAAGGCGGCCAAAGGAAGAATTGGCTTTGGGGGTGACCAGAGAGATACACCTGCTGGAGCGTGTGCTATGGGTGGGTGCTGCTATGGTGACCAGTGAGCTGAGATAAGGCGGGGCTTTACCTAGCAGAGACTTGTAGATGACCTGGAGCCAGTGGGTTTGGCGACGAGTATGAAGCGAGGGCCAGCCAACGAGAGCATACAGGTCGCAGTGGTGGGTAGGATATGGGGCTTTGGTGACAAAACAGATGGCACTGTGATAGACTGCATCCAATTTGTTGAGTAGAGTGTTGGAGGCTATTTTGTAAATGACATCGCCGAAGTCGAGGATCGGCAGGATGGTCAGTTTTACGAGGGTATGTTTGGCAGCATGAGTGAAGGATGCTTTGCTGCGAAATAGGAAGCCGATTCCAGATTTAATTCTGGATTGGAGATGCTTAATGTGAGTCTGGAAGGATAGTTTACAGTCTAACCAGACACCTGGGTATTTGTAGTTGTCCACATATTCTAAGTCAGAACCGTCCAGAGTAGTGATGCTGGACGGTCGGGCAGGTGCGGGCAGCGATCGGTTGAAGAGCATGCATTTAGATTTACTTGCATTTAAGAGCAGTTGGAGGCCACGGAAGGAGAGTAGTACGGCATTGAAGCACGTCTGGAGGTTAGTTAACAGAGTGTCCAAAGAAGGGCCAGAAGTATACAGAATGGTGTCGTCTGCGTAGAGGTGGATCAGAGACTCACCAGCAGCAAGAGCGACATCATTGATGTATACAGAGAAGAGAGTCGGCCCGAGAATTGAACCCTGTGGCACCCCCATAGAGACTGCCAGAGGTCCGGACAACAGGCCCTCCGATTTGACACACTGAACTCTATCTACGAAGTAGTTGGTGAACCAGGCGAGGCAATCATTTGAGAAACCAAGGCTGTTGAGTCTGCCGATAAGAATGTGGTGATTGACAGTCGAAAGCCTTGGCCAGGTCGATGAATACGGCTGCACAGTATTGTCTCTTATCGATGGCGGTTATGATATTGTTTAGGACCTTGAGCGTGGCTGAAGTGCACCCATGACCAGCTCTGAAACCAGATTGCATAGCGGAGAAGGTACAGTGAGATTCGAAATGGTCGGTAATCTGTTTGTTAACTTGGCTTTCAAAGACCTTAGAAAGGCAGGGTAGGATAGATATAGGTCTGTAGCAGTTTGGGTCTAGAGTGTCTCCCCCTTTGAAGAGGGGGATGACCGCGGCAGCTTTCCAATCTTTGGGAATCTCAGACGATACGAAAGAGAGGTTGAACAGGCTAGTAATAGGGGTTGCAACAATTTCGGCAGATAATTTTAGGAAGAGAGGGTCTAGGCCGGCTGATTTGTAGTGGTCCAGATTTTGCAGCTCTTTCAGAACATCAGCTATCTGGATTTGGTTGAAGGAGAATTGGGGGAGGCTCGGGCGAGTTGTAGTGGGGGGTGCAGGGCTGTTGACCGGGGTAGGGGTAGCCAGGTGGAAAGCAAGGCCAGCTGTAGAAAAATGCTTATTGAAATTCTCAATTATAGTGCATTTATCGGTGGTGACAGAGTTTCCTATCCTCAGTGCAGTGGGCAGCTGGGAGGAGGTGCTCTTATTCTCCATGGACTTTACAGTGTCCCAGAACTTTTTTGAGTTTGTGCTACAGGATGCAAATTTCTGTTTAAAAAAGCTAACCTTAGCTTTCCTAACTGCCTGTGTATTTTGGTTCCTATCTTCCCTGAAAAGTTGCATATCACGGGGGCTATTCGATGCAAATGCAGAACGCCACAGGATGTTTTTTTAATAGAGCCAAAAGCTTACCCTGACATTCGCAATTGAAAGTGAAAGTTTAAAAAAATACAATAAATATAGTTCTCTCGCTCTCGCTTCTCCTTCATTTTGGAAGAAATTTATTTGTTCAAAACTGTTCAGCTATTGTCTTTTTCTCTCTTTGAGTCAACTACTCACCACATTTTACGCACTGCAGTGCTAGCTAGCTGTAGTTTATGCTTTCAGTACTAGATTCATTCTCTGATCCTGTGATTGGATGGACAACGTCAATTAATGCTGCAAGAGCTCTGATAAGTTGGAGGATGTCCTCCAGCAGTTGTCATAATTACTGTGTAATTGGAATGGAAGTGGGTGAGAACAGTGGTGAGAGCATAGTGAGAACTAGGTTTTGTATTCAAGCTAGCTGTCCTCCAGCTACACCATGGTGTTACCCTACAGAGTGCTGCTGAGGCTACTGTAGACCTTCATTGCAAAACAGTGTGTTTTAATAAATTATTTGGTGCCATGTGAAAATATTTAGTATAGTTTTATCTAAAAAGGATGCATTTTTAATGTTTTACTATTTACATTTTTATGAAATTCACTGAGGAGGATGGTCCTCCCCTACCTCCTCCCAGGTGCCTCCACTGATTGAGAATTGACATCCTAAAAAGTGAATCTAGAAAGAGAAGGACAAAAAACAACAAATTATATCAATTAAACAGCAGTTGTTTACCCCCAATGCCCTTATTTTTAATTGTACATTTTTTTAGCCCTTTTTTCTCCCTGATTTCGTGGTATCCAATTGGTAGTTACAGTCTTGTCCCACTGCTGCAACTCCTGTACGGACTTGGGAGAGGCGAAGGTCGAGAGCGGTGCGTCCCCCGAAACACGACCCAGCCAGGCCGCACTGTTTCTTGACACAATGCCCGCTTAACCCAGAAGCCAGCTGCGCCAATGTGTCGGAGGAAACACCGTACTTCTGGCGACGGTGTCAGCGTGCATGCACCCGGCCCGCTACAGCACGATGGGACAAGGATATCCCGGTCGGCCTCACCCTCCCCTAACCTGGACGACGCTGGGCCAATTGTGTGCCGCCCCATGGGTCTCCCGGTTGTGGCCGGCTGCGACATAGCCTGGACTGAACCAGGATCTCTAGTGGCACAGCTAGCACATGCTATGCAGTGCCTTAGACCACCGCGCCACTTGGGAGGCCCCCTCCAAAGTCTTCTAAAATGGGTTTGTCCCTGATTTCAGTTGAAAACAGGGGGTCCCTGCTGTGATTGACATTTGGAAAGGGGCAAGTCCAGATGGAGAGGTGTGAATCTGTGAGAACCYTTCTCTCAGAGAAGGGGGATGAAGGAATAACTTCTTCAACTGCTGAGTAACAGAGAGCTCTGGATTGGATTGAGACAGCAGCTGATATGTCTCAACACACACATTCATGACTCCTACATGATACGAGTGTCAGACATTGCTCCATGGTAAAATAATTCATAACTGGAGTGTGACAATCTTTTTAAAATCATGATATTGACGCACCACTATTGGTGGCCTTGATTTAGCACTCTTGTGTTTTTGGGATAGACTTATGATTCCTGTTTATTTGGGATACTTCTCGAGAGTGTCTTCCAAAGAGCCGTCATTGTAAATAAGAATTTGTTCTTAACTGACTTGCCTGGTAAAATAAAGGTACATTTTTTTTTTTTTTTTTGCCTGCAGCTGTCAAAAAGACAAGTTGGTAAAAGAACTCTACTTGGGTGTCCGTAATTATTCATGGGCATCCCTATCAACCGGCAGCTGATAAGATAGAGGCCTAATCAGGGTTGGGGAGAGTCTTAAGTTCCCGCTTTTGCATATGCAGAACTCTAAAATGTATTTGCTCAATTTGGGGGATTAAGGGCGAACAAGAGTCCTCTCTATCTTTTCTCTCACTCTCCCCTCTTCCTTGGTGTGAGCAACTGATGACCCAGGGATGCATGATCCCCCTTGGGGATTAGTGCTCTAAGTCTATGGGTTATGGAACGCTGCCATCTGCCACCAGGCACATTCATATACTCAGCAGAGGTCGGCATCATTTGTTGATTTAAAGGGATAACTTAACTTTCCCAGGACAGTATGACCTCATCAGTCGCCTAGAAAGAACTACTGTCTGCACATGAGGCGCTGAACCAGAAGAATCAGGCAGAATTTTAAGTGCCACACTAAAATAAAAGCCACCTTTCCACAAAATGATGGATGTCCCTCCGGCAATACGGCATCCTTTTTGTGGACTGAAGGATCTTGTTGATGAGGGAAATAACAAGATTGCATAAGATGATGAAACATATAGGATGTCACAGCACCAGTGACAATCGGTCATTGTTGTAGCAGGCCTACAATTCATCAGTGATTGATGTTGGTCATGTGTTTGTGAATGCACCCTCAAACTGATACAAGAGTCCCAGTGTTCCATCACATCTCCTTATTGAAACTTAAACAAGCGTTGCCTGGGTTGAAATAGCTATAAAACAAAAATTAAAAGCTAGAGAACCCTTAATTCACTCTCAGTGGACACCTGTGCGTCAGGCCATTGTCCACTAACCAGCTGCCTCTGGCCAGAGTGTGAGAAAGAAGAGATAGACTAATTTGAATGCAAAAGCTCTTAGACACCATAAAGCCATACTTGGGAGAGAAAATAACACACAAAAAGCTGTCCAAGTCCTTGAGAATGCCACAAGGTATTCTTGTCTGGGTTGAAGTGTGGGAGCAAATCCGTACATATTAGTATGGTTGGGTGACCCCGTCGGTAGTCAATGGGCAAGTTGATGGAGACATAATTTTATTACAGCCTTATTCAGTTTAGGACACTCAAACCTTTATGAATTTGCTTTAAACATTATTGTTCCCAAGAGCTTAAAGTCTACATTTGTCTCAAAATTCAATACATTGTCAAGAGCCAGCACACACACACATGTTCAAGAACCCATCTGGTTTTTGGGGGACCGGAAGCAGGAATTATTTGTCCTGTCCACTTTTAGTGCCAGTGGTTTGTTGTTCTTTTTAAGGCGACGTGGCGTGCGAGGAGGATCTTGGAGGGGATTAAAAAGTGACAGGCTTGAGTGTCCTACTATCAGACTGAGCTCATGCAAGGAATTTGGTGGCTTAGGGGCTCAGATACCATCTTTCCACTACTGCTCTATTTGCTCTTGCTTGGCGTCACTGTTAAGCTTACATGTGCCAAATGACAACTACATTGCATAAGATGCTCAATTGGTGTCAACACCATTTGTGGTCGATGTGTTGTGAATGGGTTAATACTAAGCTAATGTGGACTCTCTTTTTTGGAAGAGTATGGAGGAACATTCTTTAATAAGTTTATTTTTTGCACTTCTTATTCAACTGGCAGAGTCTGTTGAATTAAGATTGCTGTGAATTGCTGTGAAAAGTAGCAGGTCAGATATTTGCCCACCTCTGTTCCTCTGCTGATAGTCAAGGGCCTATTCAGACTGACAAGAGTTGTAGGAGAGTCGGACGAGAGGTGTCGCAAAGGGATTTTTACTTTTCCTTGTCTTACAGTGGCTTGAGAAAGTTTTCACCCCCCCTTGGCATTTTTCCTATTTTGTTGCCTTACAACCTGGAATTAAAATATATTTTTTGGGGGGTTGTATCATTTGATTTACACAACATGCCTACCACTTTGAAGATGCAAAATATTTGTTATTGTAAAACAAACAAAAAATAAGACAAAAAAACAGAAAACTTGAGCGTGCATAACTATTTACCCCCCCTCCCAAAGTCAATACTTTGTAGAGCCACCTTTTGCAGCAATTACAGCTGCAAGTCTCTTGGGGTATGTCTTTATAAGCTTGGCACATCTAGCCACTGGGATTTTTGCCCATTCTTCAAGGCAAAACTGCTCCAGCTCCTTCAAGTTGGATGGCTTCTGCTGGTGTACAGTCATACCACAGATTTTCAATTGGCTTTGACTAGGCCATTCCAAGACATTTTAAATGTTTCCTCTTAAACCACTCAAGTGTTGCTTTAGCAGTATGCTTAGGGTCATTGTCCTGCTGGATGGTGAACCTCTGTCCCAGTCTCAAATCTCTGGAAGACTGAAACAGGTTTCCCTCAAGAATTTCCCTGTATTTAGCGCCATCCATCATTCRTTCAATTCTGACCAGTTTCCCAGTCCCTGCRGATGAAAAACATCCCCACAACATGATGCTGCGACCACCATGCTTCACTGTGGGGATGGTATTCTTGGGGTGATGAGAGGTGTGTTTGCGCCAGACAGCGAGTTTTCCTTAATGGCCAAAAAGCTCAATTTTAGTCTCATCTGACCAGAGTACCTTCTTCTATTTTTTGGGGAGTCTCCGTCATGCCTTTTGGTAAACACCAAATGTGTTTGCTTATTTTTTCTTTAAGCAATGGCTTTTTTTCTGGCCACTCTTCTGTAAAGCCCAGCTCTATGGAGTATACGGCTTAAAGTGGTCCTATGGACAGATACTCCAATCTCCGCTGTGGCCACGTAGTCATGGGTGAACAGGGAGCACAGGAGGGGGCTGAGCACGCACCCTTGTGGGGCCCCAGTGTTGAGGATCAGCGAAGTGAAGATGTTGCTTCCTACCTTCACCACCTGGGGGCGGCCCGTCAGGAAGTCCAGGACCCAATTGCCCAGGGCGGGGTTGAGACCCAGGGCCTCAAGCTTAATGATGAGCTTGGAGGGTACTATGGTGTTGAATGCTGAGCTATAGTCAATGAACAGCATTCTTTCATAGATATTCCTCTTGTCCAGATGAGATAGGGCAGTGTCCAGTGTGATGGCGATTGCATCGTCTGTGGACCTATTGGGGTGGTAAGCAAATGGAAGTGGGTCTAGGGTGACAGGTAAGGTGGAGGTGATATGATCCTTGTCTCTCAAAGAACTTCATGATGACAGAAGTGAGTGCTACGGGGAGATAGTCATTTAGTTCAGTTACCTTTCCTTCTTGTGTACAGGAACAATGGTGGCCATCTTGAAGCATGTGGGGATAGCAGACTGGGATAGGGAGAGATTGAATATGTCCGTAAACACACCAGCCAGCTGGTCTGCACATGCTCTGAGTATGAGGCTAGGGATGCCGTCTGGGCCGGCAGCCCTGTGAGGGTTACACGTTTAAATGTCTTACTCATGTTGTCCACGGAGAAGGAGAGCCCACAGTCCTTGGTAGCGGGCCTCGTCGGTGGCACTGTATTATCCTCAAAGTGGGCAAAGAAGGTTCAACCTTGCTCACTGTTCTTTCATAATCAATGCACCACAGGCTTCATTTAATCAATATCATAGAAATTATTACATTAAATAAATGCAAATTGTGACTTAAAATGTTGTTCATTCACTGGGGAGTTGACCCTGTTTGCCTTTGCATTGAAATGACTGTGCTCTGAGATTCCTTTATTTATTTTTTATTAAAGCTACGTCGAAAATGTCACWCTGTAACAGGCTATAACTGGGATTGTAGGTAAAAACTCAGTAAAACAAGACTCAAATAGAGGCCTGAGAATAAACAGAGGCCTAAGAATAAAGTCTACTGGTCCTTAAAATAAGGGAGTGTGGGGAGGGGCTGGAAAACGATCAAATTATGTCCTTTTGCTCTCTTCCACCCGGGTTTTGTAGTTATTTTTGTTTTCTCACCCCTGTTGTTTGTGGAGAGGGCCAGTTTTCTCAATGGGGTTTGCTGTTGGAGAACAAACAGACGCGGGCTGTGGGAACCCCACTGCTGATCCATCTAAATCAATTACAGCCTCTGAGAACACCAGTCTCCAGAGGGAAATATAATAACTGCCGTCCACCTTTCCCTGCTCCATTCACAGTGTCTTTTCACACTGTCACTAGGCTAATTTATTCAATTAGTGTTTGAAACGCCTGCCCAAGTCTTTGTCTTTGTATAGACATGGGATTGTTTGCTCGGTTTCTCCATCTCTCTCTCTCTCTCTCAAAAATCAAATCAACTCAAATAAAATTGTATTTGTCACATTCGAATACAACCTTACCGTGAAATGGTAAGAAATCATTTACTTTTTAAAATAAAAAGTAACACAGTAAAGTAACAATACTGAGGCTATATACAGGGGGTACCGGTACCGAGTCAATGTGCGGGGGTGCACGTTACTCAAGGTAATTTGTACATGTAGATAGGGGTAAAGTGACTATACATAGATAATAAACAGCATGTAGTAGCAGCAGCTCTCTCTCTCGCACACACAAACTGAACTGTTCATTTTGTTTTGTCTTTAATTTAAAGAACTTCCCCAGCACTTAAGTGGGGCTCCTTCTGATGAGTTATTAATACTTTTTATTTTTATTTGCGACAGGCGCAGGACACGGGCCAAACCCTCTCTCCAGGATATCCTCTACCAGACTTGTTATACACAGAGGCTCTCCAGTGTTCCCTCAATAATTCTCTAGTCTCCACCCACACACCATGCCTTCATATCAAGTTTAGAACTGTCGTCAAGTTTAGAACGGTTAAAAATGTTTTGCACCTCAGTTTTCAAGATAAAACTTTCAAAATGCAGAAAGTGTCACAGTATCTGTATTTTGAAAGATCTATAACTTGAAAACTTGATTGCTGACATGAAAAACATTTTGGGACTGTTTCAACGGTGGACTAATGAAACAAATACTAAAAGACACTTTTCCTTTAAGGACTGAGTCCTTGGTAATGTTAACTTCTCATGAAAGAGTGGGGATAATCTGATTAATTTTCTTCTTTCATGGCTTTCGGTGTAATTGAGACTTTTTTTACGTTCAGCATCAATCCGTCAAGGGAAAAATAATATTCTTTCTAACAAAGATACCATCTACATATATTTCAGGATGTTGTGTATTCCTGGAAATAATCAGAATTGATGTAAATATTAAGATTTTGTATGTGCCCTCAAATCCTCAAAAAGTTATACAGTTGCACCATTAAGGGCATCTTGACTGGCTGCATAACTGCTTGGCATGGCAACTGCACCTCCCTCGTTCGCATGGTGCTACAGAGGGTGGTGCGGACAGCCTAGTACATCACTGGGGCTGCACTCCCTGCCATCCAGGACCTCTATATCAGGCGGTGTGAAAGAAAGGACCGGACACACACACACACACACACACACTTAATTTGCTCACACACACAACACACACATTCATACTGTCTCTACGTACGGTACACGCACACACACACTCACACAAAGCTTATTTCTCTCTGATTTTGGCAACAAACTTGTTTACATCCCTGATTAAACAGCATGATCATTACACAGGCGCACCTTCTGCTGGGTAGAATAAAAGGCCACTATTAAATGTGCAGTTTTGTCACACAACACAATGCCACAGATGTCAACATCTTTAGGGAGCGCGCAATTGGCATCCTGCAGGACTGTCCACCAGAACTGTTGCTAGAGAATTTAATGTTCATTTCTCTTCCATAAGCTGCCTCCAATGTAATCTTAGCAAATTTGGCAGTACGTCCAACTGGCCTCACAACCGCAGACCATGTGTAACCACGCCCGCCCAGGGCCTCCACATCCGGCTTCTTCACCTGCGAGATCATCTGAGACCAGCCACCGGACAGCTGATGAAACTGAGGAGCATTTCTGTCTGTACAAAAGCCCTTTTATGGGGAAATTAGGATTGGCTGTGCCTGGCTCCTCAGTGGGTTGGCCTGGCTCCCAAGTGGGTGGGCCTATACCCTCCCAGGCCCAGCCATGGCTGCGCCCCTGCCCAGTCATGTGAAATCCATAGATTAGGGCCTAATGAATGTATTTCAATTGACTGATTTCCTGATATGAACTGTAACTCCAGTAAAATCATTGAAATTGTTGTATGTTGCATTTATATGTTTGTTCAGTATAGCTTACTTACTTTCTCTTGTTCTTCATATTTCAATTTATTTTGTGTTTTTGTTTTATTTTTGTTCTAATTAAGACTTTATTTTATAAATATTTTATAGTACTACTGATATTGATTAATGCATTCTTACTAAGAGCAAGCAAGAAAGGCATTTCACTGTACTTGTTTGCGTGACAATAAAAACTTTTGCTATTATTGTTAATCACTCCCTGTTCAGTTACTTTTACCACTGCACTAACCTGCTATGGTGAAACCCCTTCTGAAGAAAAGTCATCTAGATTCTTCAGCATCTCCAACCTTCCATTCTTAAGTAAAATTCTGTAGAAATGTTTTTTTAAACAGCTAAATGATTTAAGTGGTAACTGTATTTAAAAAAAACACAGATGCCTAGAAGCTATCTGTCCTTGTATTCTTGGATTTATGTGCTGCATTCGACACTGTTGACTACGATGTCCTTCTAGACAGACTGGAGAGGTGGATTGGCTTCACCGGGCCAGTTCTAAATTGGTTTAGGACCTATTTAACCGGTCTATTTTTTTGTCACCCTTGGTGAACATAACTCAAATATAATTGATATGACGTGGCTTTCCACAAGGTTTTATTTTGGGTCCATTACTGTTCAGTTTATATATGTTACCCCTTGGCAGCATTATCAGAAAGCACAGGATTGATTTTCCCTGCTACACAGACGACACACAACTTTACATTTCTGTCACCAGAGGATTTTAGCTCCACGGATAAATTATTAGACTGTATTGATGATTTAAATACTTGGATGGCTCACAACTTCCTCCAGCTAAATGAAGATAAGACTGAGGTACTTATTGCTGGAGCCAAAGCACAGAGAGAGAACCGCACATTTTAATTCATGGGCAATAAAGATAAAACACAAGGTAAAAAACCTAGCTGTCATTTTAGATTCTTAACTCAGTTTCAAAACACACATTAGGAATTTGACCAAAATAGCTTTTTACCACCTGAGGAACATTGCCAAGGTGGGCCTTTTCTCTCTCAGGCTGATACAGAGAGACTCATCCATGATTTTATTATAAGCAGGCTTGACTACTGTAATGTTCTCCTGTCTGGTCTACCCAAGAAGACCATTGGTCAACTGCAAAACATACGGAATGCTGCAGCACTGGTACTGACCAAGACCAGATTGAGAGCACATTACATTGGTTTTAAAGTCTCTGCACTGGCTGCCTGTGAGTTTTAGAATAAATTGTAAGATTCTTCTATTGGATTTGAAATCAATCCACAATTGTGCTCCCCAACACATGTCAGACATGCTTTTTAGTTATGTACCCAGTAGGTCCCTCAGGTCCTCTGGCACTGGCCTTTTAACTATCCCAAAGCCTAGAACAAAGAGGCATGGAGAAGCAGCCTTTAGTTACTATGACCCCAGACTCTGGAATAGCCTGCCAGAGAACCTGAGGGCGGCCGAAACTATGGACATATTAAAAAGGGATCTTAAAACACACCTTTTTACATCTGCTTTTCCTTATGATGTTTTTTACTCTTTCAGTGTGTATTCTTATATATTTTTTTATCCTCTGTTTGTGTAGTAAATATTTTTTTTAAATGGTGTTTTTCCCGTGAAGCGCATTGCATTGCATCCATGTTTGAAGTGTGCTATATAAATAAAGCTTGATTTGACTTGAATATCAGCCATGTCTGCAAAAGCACTACTGTAAATACTGCAGTAAACTACAGTAATGTCTGCAAAAACAATGCAGTAAATACTACAGTATACCACAGTCATGTCCGCAAAACCACTACGGTAAATACTGCAGTATACTACAGCCATGTCCGCAAAAACACTACAGTAAATTCTACAGTATACTACAGTCATGTCCACAAATACACTACGGTAAAGATTACAGTTTATTACAGTCATGTCCACAAAAACACTACAGTGTAGTAGTAGTACAGTGTAGTACATAAATATAGTAATACTACAGGATTTAGACCATGGTGTAATATCGTATATTGTATTTCTGGCATGTTGACTTTGTGATCTTAGTTTATTAGGAGATTTTACTCAGCTTTGCAACATACCACACATATCTGTTACTTCACAGGCACCATTCTAGTAATCTCACTCCCTCACCATGATTGTTTTGAAGTATAGACTCCGGTTACAATGGTTCAGGTAGACCTGTAAGGGCACATCAACAGAATTTTCACCTTGTCAGCTCAGGGATTCAAACCAGCAACCTTTCAGTTTCTGGCCCAACACTCTTAACCGCTAGGCTAACTGACGCCTGTAAGGACTGCCTCTGACCATCAGTGCTGGACAATGGCTTTCATTAGTTATCAGAAACATCCAAGGCATCCAGTCTGAAGGTCTTCTTTGTTGGTTGAGGCTAAAAGTGTAGCCTCTCCATGAAAACCACTCGGAGGTGAACATTTCTCGTGTTGGACGACAAGCTGAAAATAATATTCATGATAACACAAACAGTTTCTCAAGAAAAAAGTGTTTTAATGAAATTAGGATTCTAACTCATTGTTGTCGGATACACTAGAAATTTGAGTATGACATACATTTTTTTATGTTTAGAAGCTTACCTTCTTCACATCCTTGTAGCGAACACAGTCAATGTGGGTGTTATTGCTTGTGATGTTTTTGTTACAAACAACACAGATTATATAGGGCTACGGAGAAAGGAGATAAAGTAAGATGTTATAGACGTAGAGAGTGGTTGATTGACTATATCAAATACTGAAGTGCTGCATTTGGACATGGGGGAACTTGAACTGTCCCCGTTCGCTTTGAATTCAAAGTCCAGAGTCCAGATAAATGAAATAACTTAACTGAGGTCTACCCTTGTCTTGTGCTTCAGTTTCATTATCTACACCAATCAGAAAATATCACAGAGGGCTACGCCTCTAATTACACACATGGAGGAGCCGAACTGCATGACCCCATCCACATCGACTGGGCTGCAGTGGATCGGGTCGAGAGCTGTAAGTTCCTCGGTGTCCAAATCACTAAGGACTTAAAATGGTCCACACACATGCACACAGCCGTGAAGAAGGCGTGACAGTGCCTCTTCACCCTCAGGAAGTTGAAAAGGTTTGGCATGGGCCCTCAAATCCTCAAAAAGTTCTACAGCTGTACCATTGAGAGCATCTTGACTGGCTGCATTACTGTGAGCTCTCGTTTTCCATGGCCAACATGAGCGAGACGTTTAAGTGTATTAACCCTCGAAAGGCTGCCGGCCCAGATAGTATCCCTAGCCTCGTCCTCATAGCATGCGCAGACCAGCTAGCTGGAGTGTTTACGGACATACACAATTTATACAAAGGTACGTGGACACCCCTTCAAATTAGTGGATTTGGTTATTTCAGCCATACCCGTTGCTGACAGGTGTATAAAATTGGGCAAATAGACAAACATTGGCATTATAATGTCCTTACTGAAGAGCTCAGTGACTTCAACGTGGCACCGATATAGGATGCCACCTTTCCAACAAGTCAGTTCATAAAATTTCTGCCCTGCTAGAGGTGCGCCGGTCAACTGTAAGTGTTGTTATTGTGAAGTGGAAAAGTCTAGGAGCAACAACGGCTCAGCCGCAAAGTGGTAGGCCACGCAAGCTCACAGAATGGGACTGCTGAGTGCTGAAGCGTGTAGCGCGTAAAAATCGTCTGTCCTCGATTACAACACTCACTACCGAGTTCCAAATTGCCTCTGGAAGCAACGTCAGCACAATAACTGTTCATCAGGAACTTCATGAAATGGGTTTCCATGGCCGAGCAGCCGCACACAAGCCTAAGATTACCATGCGCAATGCCAAGCATCGGCTGGAGTGATGTAAAGCTCGCTGCCATTGGACTCTAGAGCAGTGGAAATGTGTTACCTGGAGAACTTAATCAAATCAATTCCAAGTTTATTTGTCACGTGCGCAGAATACAACAGGTGTAGACCTTACAGTGAAATGCTTACTTACAGGCTCTAACCAATAGTGCAAAAAAGGTATTAGGTGAACAATAGGTGAGTAAAGAACTAAAAACAACATTAAAAAGACAGTGAAAAACAGTTGCGAGGCTATATACAGTAGCGAGGCTTTAAAAGTAGCGAGGCTACATACAGACACCGGTTAGTCAGGCTGATTGAGGTAGTATGTACATGTAGATATGGTTAAGTGACTACGCATATATGATGAACAGAGAGTAGCAGTAGCGTAAAGAGGGGTTGGCGGGTGGTGGGTGGTGGGACACAATGCAGATAGCCCGGTTAGCCAATGTGCAGGAGCACTGGTTGGTCGGGCCAATTGAGGTAGTATGTACATATGTACATGAATGTATAGTTAAAGTGACTGTGCATATATGATAAACAGAGAGTAGCAGCAGCGTAAAAGAGGGGTTGGGGGGGGGGCACACAATGCAAATAGTCCGGGTAGCCAATCATGCTTCATCATCTGGCAGTCCGACAGACGAATCTAGGTTTGGCTGATGCTAGGAAAACGCTACCTGCCCCAATGCATAGTACCAACTGTAAAGTTCGCTGGAGGAGGAAGAATAGTCTGGGGCTGTTTTTCATGGTTCGGACTATGACCCTTAGTTCCTGTGATGGGAAATCTTAACGCTACAGCATACAATGACATTCTAGACAATTCTGTGCTTCCAACTTTGTGGCAACAGTTTGGGGAAGGCCCTTTCCTGTTTCAGCATGACAATACCCCCGTGCACAAAGCGAGGTCCATATAGAAATAGTTTGTTGAGATCGGTGTGGAAGAACTTGACTGGCCTGCACAGAGCCCTGACCTCAACCCCATCAAACACTTTTGGAATGAATTGGAATGCGGACTGCGAATCAGGCCTAATCGCCCAACATCAGTGCCCGACCTCACTAATGTTCTTGTGGCTGAATGGAAGTCCCACAGCAATGGTCCAACATCTAGTGGAAAGCCTTCCCAGAAGAGTGGAGGCTGTTATAGCAGCAAAGGGGGGACCAAATCCATATGAAGGCCCATGATTTTGGAATGAGATGTCCGACGAGCAGGTGTCCAAATACTTTTGGTCATGTAGTATATTCAATCTCTCCCTATCCCAGTCTGCTGTCCCCACTTGATTCAAGATGTCGACCATTGTTCCTGTACCCAAGAAAGAAAAGGTAACTGAACTAAATGACTATCACCCCGTAGCACTCACTAACTGTCATCATGAAGTACTTTGAGAGGATAGTTAAGGATCATATCACCTCCACCTTACCCGACACCCTAGACCCACTGTAATTTGCATACCGCCCCAATAGATCCACAGATGATGCAATCGCCATCACACTGCACACTGCCCTATCCCATCTGGACAAGAGGAAAACCTATGTAATAATGCTGTTCATAAACTACAGCTCAGCATTCAACACCATAGTACCCTCCAAGCTCATCATTAAGCTCGGGGCCCTGGGTCTGAACCCCGCTCTGTGCAACTGGGTCCTGGATTCCCTGACGGGCCGCCCCAGGTGGTGAAGGTAGGCAACAACACCTCCACTACGCTGGTCCTCAACACAGGGTTCTCTCAAGGGTGCTTGCTCATACCCCTCCTGTACTCCCTGTTCACCCATGACTGCGTGGCCATGCACGTCTCCAACTCAATCATCAAGTATGATTACCAACAACGGCAAGACAGCCTACAGGGAGGAGGTGAGGGCCTTGGTGGAGTGGTGCCAGGAAAATATCCCCTCCCTCAATGCCAACAAAATGAAGGAGCTGATTGGAAACTTCAGGAGACAGCAGAGTGAGCATGCCCACATCCACATCGACGTGGGGAAGGGGAAAATCTTCAAGTTCCTTGGCGTACATATCACTGACAATCTGAAATGGTCCACCCACACAGACAGTGTGGAGATGAAGGCGCAACAGCACCTCCTGTTTGACTTGGAAATTTGACTTGGCCCCTAAGACCCTCACAAACTTTTACAGATGTACCATTGAGAGCATCCTGTCGGGTTGTATCGCCGCCTGGTACGGCAACTGCACTGTCCCCAACCGCATAGCTCTCCAGAGGGTGGTGCGGTCTGTCCAAGGCATCACCAAGGGCACACTGCCTGCCCTTCAGGACATCTACAGCACCCGGTATCACAGGAAGGCCAAAAGAATCATCAAGGACCTTTGCCACCCAAGACACGGCCTGTTCACCCCGCTACCATCCAGAAGGCGAGGTCAGTACAGGTGCATCATAGCTGGGACTGAGACTGAAAAACAGCTTCTCAAGGCCATCATTCTTCAAAGTAGTCACCCTTTGCCTTGATGACAGCTTTGCACACTCTTGGCATTCTCTCAACCAGCTTCATGAGGAATGCTTTTCTAACAGTCTTGAAGGAGTTTCCACATATGCTGAGCACTTGTTGGCTGCTTTTCCTTCACTCTGCGGTTCAACTCATCCCAAACCATCTCAATTGGGTTGAGGTCGGGTGATTGTGGAGGCCAGGTCATCTGATGCAGCATCATCACTCTCCTTCTTGGTCAAATAGCCCTTATACAGCCTGGAGGTGTGTTTTGGGTCATTGTCCTGTTGAAAAACAAATGATAGCCTTGAATTCTAAATAAATCACTGACAGTGTCACCAGCAAAGCAACCCCACACCATCACACCTCCTCTTCCATGCTTCACGGTGGGAACCACACATGCGGAGATCATCCGTTCACCTACTCTGCGTCTCACAGGGACACAGCGGTTAGAAGCAAAAATCTCAAATTTGGACTCATCAGACCAAAGGACAGATTTCCACCGGTCTATTGTCTATTGCTTGTGTTTCTAGGCACAAGCAAATCTCTTATTATTATTGATGTCCTTTAGTAGTGGTTTCTTTGCAGCAATTCGACCATGAAGGCCTGATCAAATCAAATCAAATTCTTACATCAGCTGATATCTCAAAGTGCTGTACAGAAACCCAGCCTAAAACCCCAAACAGCAAGCAATGCAGGTGTAGATGCACGGTGGCTAGGAAAAACTCCCTAGAAAGGAGTTTCTGCCGCAGGCAGAACAGTTGAAACTGGACCAGCAGCACGGCCAGGTGGACTGGGGACAGCAAGGAGTCATCAGGCCAGGTAGTCCTGAGGCATGGTCCTAAGGCTCAGGTCTTCCGAGAGAGAGAAAGAAAGAAAGAGAGAATTAGAGGGAGCATATGACTCACGCAGTCTCCTCTGAGCAGTTGATGTTGAGATGTCTCTGTTACTTGAACTCTGTGAAGCATTTATTTGGGCTGCAATCTGAGGTGCAGTTAACTCTAATGAACTTATCCTCTGCAGCAGAGGCAACTCTGGGTTTTCCTTTCCTGTGACGGTCCTCATGAGAGCCAGTTTCATCATAGCGCTTGATGGTTCTTGCGACTGCAAGGTCTTGAAATTTTCCAGATTGACTGACCTTCATGTCTTAAAGTAATGATGGAATGTCGTTTCTCTTTGCTTATTTGAGCTGTTCTTGACATAATATGGACTTGGTCTTTTACCAAATAGGGTTATCTTCTGCATACCACCCCTACCCACAACTGATTGGCTCAAACACATTAAGAAGGAAATTAATTTAATAAGGCACACCTGTTAATTTAAATTAATTTCAGGTGACTACCTCATGAAGCTGGTTGAGATAATGCCAAAAGTGTGCAAAGCTGTCAACAAGGCAATTGGTGGCTACTTTGAAGAATATCAAATATAAAGTATATTTTGATTTGTTAAACACTTTTTTGGATACTACATTATTTCATATGTGTTATTTCATAGTTGTGATGTCTTCACTATTATTCTACAACTTAGAAAATAGTAAACATAAAGAAAAACCCTTGATTGAGTAGGTGTGTCCAAACTTTTGACAGGTACTGTATARATATTCTGGACTCTGACATTGCTCTCCCTAATATTTCCATATTTTTAAATTCCATTCTTATACTTTTTCGACTTGTGTACACTTGTGTGTGTATTGTTGTGTATTGTTCGATATGACTGCACTGTTGGAGTTAGCAACACAAACCTTTCGCTACACCCGCAATAACATCTGCTAGATATGTGTATGCGACCAATAACATTTGATTTAAACTTGATTTGATTTGGCAATAGCACCGCCCTCGATCGCATGGTGATACAGAAGGTTGTGCGGACAGCCCAGAACATCAGTTACGCCAAGCTCCCTGCCATCCAGGACCTGTATATCAGGTGGTGTGAAAGGAAGGCTCGGAAAATCATTAATGTCTACAGCCACCCAAGACATAGACTGTTCTCTATGCTTCTGCACGGCACGACGTACTGGTGCATCAAGTCTGACACCAACAGGCCCCTGAACAGCTTCTATCCCCAAGCCATAAGACTGCTAAATAGCTAACAAAATCGCTAACAAAATGGCTACATGGACTATCTGAGTTGGCCCTTAATTTTTGCACTGTCTCTATTCACAATCACAGGGCCCTACACACTCACGCACACTGACACTCCAACACACACACAAACACTCACTCGATCATTTGCTCACACACACACATAATATGCACATACATTTATACTGACTACACACACACATAAACCCATTCACATGCAATCATCATATACGTTGCTGCTACTCTGTTTATCATATATCCTGATGCCTAGACACCTTACCCCTATACATACAGTATCTACCTCTTTCGATCCAGTATCCCTGCACATTGTAAATATGGTACTGGAACTGACTGACTATGTATATCGTATGCTTACTTACTTTCTCATTTTSTTCTTATTTCTTKTTTTTTATTTCTTGTGTGTTTTTGTTCTACCTGATGTAATTATTTTGTGTTACATTGTTATTGGTTACTGCATTGTTGGGTTTAGAGCTTGCAAGAAAGGCATTACACTGTACTTGTGCATGTGACATTAAAACCTGAAACTGCTGCCATGAAGTACTGCTCTACAACAGAGCATGCACTAATCTGGAGCAGTCCAATGTACTCTTAACAAGATTGAGTGTAATTCCTTTACAAGAAAACTATTTCAAATAGTATGTGGATATTTAAAACTCACATGTTAACGAGTGATAAGAGCATAGTAGTCACACACATGGAGGATCTGAACTACCCACCATTCTGGATTTAAATTCACAGTCATTGCGATGTTTATGTTCACTGTTACTACTGCCTTTACMGCAGACTGTTGCTTTCAAGAACAAGTTGATTCTAACTTCCTTAGCTTTGATCTATAGACCGAAAAAGGGAAGGAGCTGTTTTTGATAACAGTGAATCATACATAAAAGAAAACATATTCAAGACTAAAATGTATAGTTTAATCTTACCACAGATTTTCCAGAAGTTTGATGTGATCTTTTGGATTGTTTTTCTGAAGCTTATATTAACATATTTCTTCTCAACCTCCCGCAGCATATCATAGTTGCTCTGTCCCTTAGCTGTAAACTGCAAGGCTGGTGATTTAAATTCTTGGAAGGCTCACAACTTCCTCCAGCTAAATCAAGATTATTGCTGGAGCCAAAGCACAGAGAAAGAACCGCACATTTTAATTAATGGGCAATAAAGATAAAACACAAGGTAAAAAACCTAGCTGTCATTTTAGATTCTGAACTCAATATCGAATCACACATTAGGAATGTGACCAAAATATATTTTGCCACCTGAGGAACCTTGATAAGGTGCGGCCGTTTCTTTCTAAGGCTGGTACAGAGAGACTCATACATGCTTTTATTACAAGCTGGCCTGACTACTGAAATGCTCTCCTGTCTGGTCTACCCAAGAAAACCATTGGTCAACTGCAAAACATACAGAATGCTGCAGCACTGGTACTGACCAAGACCAGACGGAGAGCACACATTACATTGGTTTTAAAGTCTCTGCACTGGCTGCCTGTGAGTTTTAGTATAAATTGTAAGATTCTTCTATTGGATTTGAAATCAATCCACAATTGTGCTCCCCAACACATGTCAGACATGCTTTTTAGTTATGTACCCAGTAGGTCCCTCAGGTCCTCTGGCACTGGCCTTTTAACTATCCCAAAGCCTAGAACAAAGAGGCATGGAGAAGCAGCCTTTAGTTACTATGACCCCAGACTCTGGAATAGCCTGAGCCTGGGGTCATAGTATACTACAGTCTACTACTGTTCTTAGTTTATTAGAAGATTTTACTCAGCTTTGCAACAAACCACACATATTTACTACAGTACCTCACAGGCACCATTCTAGTAATCCCACTCGCTCACCAGGATTGTTTCAAAGTATAGACTCTGGTTACAATGGTTCAGGTAGACCTGTAGGCTCCCATACCTGCCATGCTGTGGCAGACTGACTGATTGGAGACAGTTATTTGTGGCATTCCTCCAAAGCTTCAGAAAGCCCATTGTTGTTGTGGGATGGTAAAGGACTTAGTGGGTCCATATTACAGGTCCACAGTTTAATCAAACTCCAAAGCAGAACCACCTTTGATCTGCACACCTCCTCTCGCGTCTCTGTCCTCCACACACACACACACACACATACACACATTCCACGTGCACAATTGCTCCTCCCTACTTATCACACTGCATCTGTACATGGGCGCTTTCTATTCATCATCCCTGTTTTGACACTTGGGCTCATTAAAGAGGCACYGGAGATAGCAGTGGGGTCAGAGGGAGGGGGAGGTTAGGGGGGAGAGGTAACACCCCGGTGGCGTGAGGCTGGAGCTCAGCCCTGTCTGCTCTAACGGCACCTCTCACCCACATGCTGGCTGTTATCAGGGCTCTTCTACACTTAGGGACAGGGGAGCGTTACTGTTGACAGGGCCCAGTTACCTTCTCTCAGCAAKTGCACAAGTAGAGCCATGCTGCAACATGGCTCGTCGCCATTCTCTGTGCTGCTGACTTACTCATTCCTATTCGCTAAAATAAAAGATCTTTGAGAGTTTTATAGTGAAGTGTAATTTATTGATTGTTTGGACATCAGATCATCATCATTCTTCAGACTACTGCAGTCAACAAGGTGTCATATAATATACCAATATTGCATCTCWCTCTCTCTTTCTCTCTCCCCCCTTCACCACTCCCTCTCTCTCTGTCCTCCTCTTCCTCCATGTCTCCCTCTCTCTCTGCTCATTGCAATACAGTGAAATTGAATTACCAATTTCAATGCTTTCTCTACCCTGCTAGCTGGATGGCTTTTCCCACAGACAGCTCCAAGGGAAGGAGAGGGGGGCAAAATGTACACGGAGACAACAGCTTGTGGGAAAGAGATATAATTAAATCAGATCCCAAATGCAGCTTCTCTTTTCATGAAACAAATCAACAGAATTCTAAATAGTTCATGCATTACGGAAAATCTGAAGAAACAGATGTACACTTTATGAAGTTAGAATGTTGTATTTTGTTGCAGAATGCTGGGTCACTAACAACCAAAGTATGCACTCAAGAAATTAAACCAAAGCTCAGAGAGAACTGGGAAAATCTGCTGCTTGCATAAGCAAAAATGTAATGACTTAKTGGAATGATATGTTTAGACGATAATGACAGGTACGTTTTAATTGATTTACCCCCAAAAATTGTAGCACATTAATGTTCCAGCATGTGTAAAACTTGACAAATGAGAATTGTCATCACATATTTCAGATGATACAATTCATTTTCTGTATTATGAGAAATGCAATACACCAAGACCCTGTATTTAAACAGCCTAGCCATCCCTCCCTGTTGGAAAGATTTCCACTTTACATCCTTGCCATTATGAGTGTAATGAGCCCAAAGACTGTGAACCAGAGCCCTGTGAAACACACAGGGCTTCATTAGGAGTGAGTGTGAAACTGATCTGTCCCTCTCTCTCCTCAGAATCAGTTGCAACTGTGTTATCATACGTAGCTCATCATAAGCCTAACAMCTCCAGCACTTAACCTCCCTGGAACAGAATGAATGACAAAGGTATCAGTAATAGGAAAAGGTGGGGGGACATGGAGCAGGATGCAGAGTTTCTAAAAACAGAACTCAATCAAGTGATCAGAGATAGGTGCGTGGCTCCAGCTTCCATTGACAAACCTCAGGGTGGCTACTGAGACACACAGACACTCCCTTTCACTTTGACAGGATGAGATACCCTATCATTGACATTTTATCTAGTAAAGGAAACTGGTGTATGACACTGTCACACATTTGGAAATAGACCATTGTGTGTACTGGAATGATGTAATGAATTTGTTTGAATCTCTTGGTCTTTGTCTCTCTTCAACTTGCAATCCTGTAGCAACTAGAACCATTTATAGAGATCTATATAGAGTACCAGTCAAAAGTTTGGGCACAACTACTCATTCAAGGGTTTTTCTATATTTTTACTATTTTCTACATTGTATAATAATAATGGACATCAACATTATGAAATAACACATATTGAATCATGTAGTAACCAAAAAAGAGTTCAACAAATCAAAATATATTTTATAATCGAGATTCTTCAAAGTAGCCACCCTTTGCCTTGATAACAGCTTTGCACACTCTTGGCATTCTCTCAACCAGCTTCACCTGGAATGCTTTTCCAACAATCTTGAAGGAGTTCCCACATATGCTGAGCACTTGTTGGCTGCTTTTTCTTCTATCTGCGGTCCAACTCATCCCAAACAATCTCAATTGGGTTGAGGTCAGGTGATTGTGGAGGCCAGGTCATCTGATGTAGCACTCCATCACTCTCCATCTTGGTCAAATAGCCCTTACACAGCCTGAAGGTTTGTTGGGTCATTGTCCTGTTGGAAAACAAATGATATTCCCTAAGCGCAAACCAGAAGGGATGGCGTATCGCTGCAGAATGCTGTGGTAGCCATACTGGTTAAGTGTGCCTTAAATTCAAAATAAATTACTGTCACCAGAAAAGCATCCCCACACCATCACACCTCCTCCTCCATGCTTCATGGTGGGAACCACATATGCAGAGATCATTGGTTGGAACCAAAAATGTCAAATTTGGACTCATCAGATGAAAGGACAGATTTTCACCGGTCTAATGTCCATTGCTTGTGTTTCTTGGCCCCAGCAAGTCTCTTCTTCTTATTGGTGTCCTTTAGTAGTAGTTTCTTTGCAGCAATTCGACCATGATGGCCTGATTCACGCAATCTCCTCTCAACAGTTGATGTTGAGATGTGTCTGTTACTTGAACTCTGTGAAGCATTTATTTGGGCTGCAATTTCTGTGACTGGTAACTTGGAGGCAGGTAGCTTAGTGGTTAGTGCGTTGGACTAGTAACCAAAAGGTTGCTAGAACGAATCCCTGAGCTGACAAGGTAAAAATCTGTCATTCTGCTTCTGAACAATGCAGGTAACCCACTGTTCCTAGGCTGTCATTGTAAATAAGAATTTGTTCTTAACTGACTTGCCTAGTTAAATAGAGGGTTAAAAAAATCTCTAATGAACTTATCCTCTGCAGCAGAGGKAACTCTTGGTCTTCCTCTCCTGTGGCGGTCCTCATAAGAGCCAGTTTTATCATAGCGCTTGATGGTTTTTGCGACTGTACTTGAAGAAACTTTAAAAGTTCTTGAAATGTTACGGATTGAATGACCTTCATGTCTTAAAGTAATGATGGACTGTTGTTCCTCTTTGCTTATTTGAGCTGTTCTTACCATAATATGGACATGGTCTTTTACCAAGTAGGGCTATCTTCTGTAAACCACAAATGCCACTTTTAACTTTTGACAAGATTAATTGAAATGCATTCCAGGTGACTTCCTTATGAAGCTGGTTGAGATAATGCCAAGAGTGTGCAAAGCTATCATCAAGGCAAAGGGTGGCTACTTTGAAGAATCTCAAATAAAAAATATATTTTGATTTGTTTAACACTTTTTTGGTTACTTCATGATTCCAAATGTGTTATTTCATAGTGTTGATGTCTTCACTATTATTCTACATTGTAGAAAATAGTAAAAATAAAGAAAAACCCTTGAATGAGTAGGTTTGTCCAAACTTTTAACTGGTATTCTATATGGCTCTCATATACACAATGCAATAGTAATCTAAATAAAGAAAGTATTGCTTATAAACCAACAGGTGTGCTCTTCCGACAGCCCTCTTCTTGGAGAACCGTCTACTAAACCACTTCATCGGTAATCTGGGTCAAAAACCTGAATCATGTTGTTCCCTACTTGGTAAAGCACAAGTTAAAATATAAACACCAAGGCCTTAAAGATGGAATCTGCATTAAGGGAACCAGCGCCACTGTTCTACCCAGTCCTTCTGTTATTATTTTGTTGACGAAATGGTGTTGAGGAGAGTCCAAACGGAAGTGAGCAGCCTGGTAAAGAAAATTGAAATGGTGTCCGAGGGGYAAAAAACGGTGTTTGTTGTTTGCAGTAACCTCTTTGTTGTTGTAATATCCCAAACGGACGTGGTAGTTCCACAACTAAGGATTCCAAAACAATGGATGTCGAAGTCACTGTATGCGTAACCTTGTGTCCCTCCCTACTTCCAGGTGTCCTCTGTCTGTGTTGTTTCTGCCTGGATCTTTCCCAGGCCTCTGTGAAGTGGCTGCCCAGCAGGCCTTTGGCACTTGGGGATGGTCCAAGGTGAGAATGGGGGTTATTCACACCTTCCTGGCAGCAGGGGTTTCTCCTCCACAGTGGTTAACGATGTGGCAGCCAGCTCCCGAGTTCCTCCTCATTGACCCCCCAATTTACACACGCACGCACACACACTTCCRTTTGGGTCTATTATGGTCAGTCTGCTTCATTAGAACATGTATTACAATCACCTAGAGTACAACAAGCAGACCTTGGGCTCCTCCCTCTAAAAGGTATATTAGGGAGTTCCTGGTAGGATGCTGTTTGACAAGACCCTGTCAACGGGAAGCACGTCTTCTTATCAAAGAAACAGGCTGGTGGCATGTACCTGCCTATTAGGAGGGATTCCTGTTTACTGCTCAATTACCCAGCTCATCTGAAGGACGGCATCTGTCCTCAGGATGCTGTGGTAGTTTAGGATGGGATGAGTAGGTGCCCTTTACTGCTAGAGTAGCAGTGGTGATTTAGATAACTCAACTCAGACCCCACTATTTAAACAGTGGCATTCTAAGGTCCTTCCATTACAGAATCCTCACACCATAACGTTTGTGTGGAATTCCTCCTTGTTCTGCATTGGTCTACTAGTACAAAACAGTTTAATCTCTTTAGGGACAAATATCACGAGGTGACATTGATTCCTTTGTGACTAAATGTCTAGATGAGAAACGAACTAAATGAGTAAGCCCACTTTTGAAGTGGTAAGTATTAGCAGCATACCATGGTTACCGTATAGTGTAATATATTAGTATGCCTATGTCGCTTGGTTTCCTGTGGAAAGATACATCTGAATCAAAATTGGAGGTTCTCATTAGCACAACTATAGGAGGACAGGATGGCACCATGGCCGAATCCTAGCACTTCCACTGACTCTCACGTAACAGTAGCCAAGGAGGCCACGTCCCTTTAAGACGTAAGATCAAGGCAACACCTCTATTCAGAAAAGCTGTCTTAGCTTGGAGTCTGACAATGTGAAACATGGACAGTGCTAAAGCAGCATCAAAGCCTTTCATTGCCACAGAGGCGGGATCAAAGGGTCTGCTCTGTTGAAGAGCGGTCGTCACTTCCCCATTATTTATCATAAGGAACCCATGGGAGGGAGAAAACACCTGAGTGACTCTCCTCATGCTGATCCTCCACAGCTCAGGTCATGGAAGAGAGGACCCTGGCCCGTGGTGACCCCTGCGCCTCCCTCTTAACCCAGGGCTTCAAGCATGTGATTGACATCGGGTCAGAGGAAGTGCATGGCATCTCCTCTCCAGGTGCCATTTGGGTGGAAATAGCTAGTCCATTTATTACRCAGTGTTACTGAATGTGGGGCCGGCTGGCAGGGGCAGAAGTTTCCATGGAAAAAACCCAGGAGAAGGAATATGCAGGGGCATCTGAYGTTGAGGGTGGGAAACCTAGCCGTGCTTGTTGGACCTGTTCAGTTCAATGGCTTTTAAATGTACATGTAATTGGCTCTTTGTGGCATGACTGCTGTTAGGCCCAGGAGAGGGTGACTCCTTGCCTAACTACAAAGCCATATGCTACTGGGAGTCAGTCTCGCAGCTCCTCTGTCACCGGCCCTGCTAAAGACTTGCTAAATGATCACAGGGCTCATTGGACCCGCAACGCTGCTTAGAATGTTCCAGATGTCATCTTCGAGCCAACAGCAGTATGTCAGTTTCTCTCACATTATCCAGAAAACATAATCAGAGATAATGATTGCCAAAGGAAAGGGCCACCAATTCACATTTCCAATAGCATAAATCTTTGATAGATGAAAGTACCTTGATTTGTATCATTCTGCCTGTGTCATTAATAATAATTAGGGGATCACGGTGGGAAAGAGGCAACAGTCCAAATCCTTGGTGAAATCTTCCTAAAGGGGAGAGAATGGCTCCAGTGTTCTATTGACTACATAGCCTACTATCATCCTCACTGCACCATCTTTCTGGTGGCAAAATTTGACAGAATACAGTAGCTGTAAAGAGAAAGAGAAGGGACATTTAAGTGTAAGAATCTAAGCCACACTGGCCTTCTGTGACCGGGAGAATGCAGCCGGCTGCAAGCCTGCCGTCCTCCCCCGGCTGGCAGACTGCTGCCACAGTGACCCCTGATCCACAGCGACCCCTGATTAGTYCCTGAGCACAGAGAGAAAGGGCGGCTGGGCAGCCTGCCTGCCTGCCTCCAGTAAGGCCGAGCTTGAGTCAACACATTTGTGAAGGGATGCAATTTATAAACACTGACATCTAAATATAGTGGAGAGGAACGAGACTTTGCCCAAGCCTTCCTGTTAGGAGAAAAGTGATTTAAATGTTGCTGTGTTGGGACTGGGAGCGAAGCAGAGCGTTTCAGCTGAAAAGGCCAGAGGGAGAAGAGGAGACTTCATAATGAGAGGGTTGGTACTAGGCTAAGCACTATTTTGCCCTCTTCGTTACTTTTTATTGTCTTTTCTTGTCCTTTTGGTTGACTCAGTGTCTTGCATCAAAATACACTCAAGTATAATTTACAGAAGTCCCTCGAATGTGGGGGGAAAATAAGACTGGTTTGGATCAGTTTGCCACCAGAACCCTGAGGATTTTGGGGGTAAACCACAGCATAGAATCTGTGAGGTTTCTTTCTTTTGTTTTCCTAGGGGAGGCTCTATGGCTGTGACTGGACTCACAGTCTCCAGTAAATCACAACTCTGCTATACTTAATGCTTAGCTTGTCTGAGGACATGTGCAGGCAATTTTGGCAGAATATGAAAGACAGAGCTGTTTTTTTATGCAGCAAAATGATTCCCCCAACAAGCAAAACGATACACACGCGCTTACAGCTGCTATACTGCACATTATGTGTCCTTGTGCCTGTTGCATCAACAGTTTTTTCTGAGTGATTAGTGATCTGGTTGATTACAATCAAAACGTTACTCATTGCTAAAGTCAACCCCAATACATTTYTGCATTTATCAGATGTAACTAAATATTGTTTAAGATACGGCCATTACTTCTGTTTGCTAAGATTATGTGTGCTTCAGTTAGCACGGTTGTTGATCCAATCCAATGGTGGGATCTGGGGATGACGTTGGTGGAGAGCAAATCAAGCCGTTGTTGTCACTATTTGACGATGCTGGTTCAAAATAAACAGATCCAGAGAGACCTGTTGAGGTTTTACTTGACTTCACATTCAGTAAAAGACTGTGAACCTGGACTCCAAACCAGGAGTTGATGGCTAAATAAAATGTTAATGGGATGGGTGGATTGGCATAGAGATGAGTGTTTACAGTATATAACTGGGCCTTCTATAGGCCCAAACACCCTTACTCCTCATTAATATGCAACCTAGGCACCTCCCTCTGTTAACCCTCAATATAGATCTAGACAAAAGCCTGCCAGCGAGGGCAATGGTCGGTGACAGTCAGTGGCACATAAACCCAGATCCAACACAATGCTGTGGGAATGAGCTGTTAATATACTGTATGAGCACATCATGGGAATTGTAGCTACTTGCAATAGCACTGCCATAATAAATAAGAGCCATATGTTTAACACAGAGTCGAGGGCAGGGTTTATTCTCCGGAGAGAAGAAAGGCTTTCACACCGGCCACATTAATTGGCCTATTAGCATTTCTAATAGAATGTGCCTCAGCACTTGCCCTTGGTGTCTGGCTGTTTATAAAATCTGCATAGTTAATTAGATGATAACATTCGAGATGGTGCATTCATCTATTCCTGCTCATTCCTGCTCAATATGAGTCTGAATCAGTGACCTAAGCAAAAAATACATATATATTTTTAATACACTGCATATAGCCATTATTATTTTTCCCTAGGTCAGTGGGTCAATTAAAATTGCATAGAAACTTTTCATGTTTTTCTCCTCAATAAATAACACTCCCAAGTTACACTGATACTACATACTGCATAACTGACAAATGTGGGAATGTGATAATGTTGTCATTAACATGATGACTTTGACAGCCATGACTTTGACATCAGCAAGTCATGACCGTTGATGTGACCTACAATTATGTCAAACTGTCATAATGCAGTAGATAATACCAAGCTCAAAGTCATATGAATGATAACCTATGGTAGGAATTATGATACAACATTCAAATAAAGCATCACTAACAGTTGACTCTACATAAGACTAAGCTACAGCAGGAGGTCAAAGTAAAAATATCAGTTTTTGTTTTTGGGAAAGTGCTGTATCCTAAAAACATCCTACAATCAGCAGGGATGGTTTGCCGGTCCCTTGAAGACCTGATAGAGATCTTCAGCAGCACAGGGTCAACAGCCAGAACGCACCACGTGAGACTGTGAAAGTCAGTCATGACCGTGCAGGCTAGAGGAAGCCCACGCCTTCCCCTCTGTGCTCGGTCGCTCACATCTCTGACCTCCATGGCAGCAGCTCGCTCCATGTGGTACTTCCATCTCCCCTGCTCTGCACTCTGGGGGGCGGCTCTCATGTGGTGCAGGGCCCTCTGCCGTGATTAGTTCGTACATTGTTTTTACAAACTCTGAATGAACCTCCTTTGGCAGCTACTGTTTTTATTGCCTTCCTCATCCTTGTCATTAAAAACGTTTTGACACCTGAAGCCCACTACCACWTCACATTCTGACATAATTGGCACACACCCATTCACAATTCAACTACATGGAACCTTTTTTTGTGTGTGTGTGCTGGTTGGTATGGGTACCATTATCTTGGTGGGGGTACAGAGAGGCCCTTTTGAGGCCCTCAAAAATAAACAATTATTTCAGGTGTATATTTGTTCAGGCTCTCATGAACCTATAATAACATCCCCCAATTTAGATGAATCTAAAAGTAGGGTTTAAAAACTGAAGATGTTGTAGCCTCTTGTTTTTCTGGCCTGTTGTTCCAGGTATTTCACGGAACACTGTGGTGCTGAGCTACTGTGGTCAGTTGTGTGAGAATAGAGCTCATGCAGCAACAATGCAAGTTCTGTCCTTCCTTACACTCATCACACTACAGACCACAGCTGAAGACAACTTTCTTTCTCCTTTGTACGTTGAATGACTTAATCTCCACCAGTATGTAATTTTATCTGTCACTGTTTCATTCAATTAGTCCACAGAATTTCAGCAAGTCACAGCTGCAACTCATAGCCATGTCGTTGTATTCATTCAGACAAGGTTACCCAAAGAGTTTGGTGCACTTTTGAGAACTTTCCCTGCTTTGTAACTGATACAGTAGTAAGTCACGTGTGGGGCTGACATATGGCCACCAGGCATGTGGAATGGAAGGTGGAGTAGAGGGTATAGGGGTTCCTTAAATCTTTTGACTGAAGTCAATACAGCATCAGTTAGATACAGTTGAGAGCAAAGTAGATGGCCAAACGGTGGCATAAGTCTTGAGGATTGGGTTTCAAGTGCTTTGACTTTCTCCCTGGTACTTTGTGTTGGGGAGCTCCTCTCCTCTTTGTGTCTCAGGTTCACTGGAGTGACGGCAGTTGAAAGAACAGAAATCAGACACGGCTAGGCTCAACGGCACACCAAACTAGAGTGTGCACTGAACAACTCTCGCTCTCTCTCTGGGAATGGCCTTCCTTTAGGATATATGCCTGAGGCCTATACCCGAGAGCCATARCTACATGAATATAACGGAAAACAAGAGTATAAGTGCTTTGAATGTGACTTTCCATTTGGGAGAGACTTAACATGTCTAAATATTACAAGATATTAAATCATATTGAAAGCAGCATTATTTTTGATGATCTAAATGTAGATATTGAAAGCTCCTAATAGCAGTTTGGTATTCAAACTAATTGTATTATGCACAAAGTTGTTAGATTCTTACTTTACAAAGACTTTATTGTCTTCAAAACCCTTTCCACTGACAAAAGTTGCTCTAGGTAACATGCAGTACCAAAGACATTCCTATGTACTAGAAACACCAAAACTTGAGAATAAATGTTTGTAGGCAGGGCTATTTCACTGAATGCCCCCATCACCCTGGCAACAGGATCACTCCATCAGTTCATCCAACAGATGGTGGGTGTGCAACAAGCAGCATATGTTCCAATAAGCACCGGCTATTACTACAGATGGAGGGTGGGAAGGAGGCTGGCACTGAAACATAACCTGACATTTCCTCCTCATTTGGTGCTGCATTGTTACATACCACAAAGCGAGATTAGRCCTACGAGGTGAATAGCACTGGAGAATCTGAAGGCAAATTACTGACAGTCCATTGCATTTTTAGACTGAACGTTAACCAAACTGGGTTTGACAACTGGCTGTATATTACTAGGCAGGATGAGAAATAGGAGGAATGGTTTGCTCATGCTGACATACTGTATGTGTATATATTCACTTCCCCTTGCTGGGTTTTATAGCTCTGTAACAAGGGAGGGTTTCATGGTACAGATGTATGATCTTAATTTGATCAACCTGTTGCAGGGAATTTAAAACTTGTTGTCGATCTGAGGTTTAAAAAGGCTTCTGAAGTTTGTAATTTCCACTTTGGAATTTCAGACTTGATTATCCCTTAGGAAAAATGTATCAACCCCTACAAAAATGTCCATTAATTCTAATACACATTTACTGATACTGCGGGATTATTTTCCTGCTGTAGCAAACTGGCTCAAATTAAGATCCTACATCCGTAGGGTGACTTTGTTCAAAGCAACAGGTGACTTAACCAATTCCCATGGTTTGTTAAGAATGTCCTCTCTCTTTTAGTTCCTTCCTAGGACACGATTTAACCAACATACATTGAATTCAATGGTAGTAGGGCATCCTTCTAAAGTGAGTTGTCACATTAACACCAACTAAACCATGCTTAGTGTTGTCAGGCAGACAATACAGAGCTATTAAAAGAGCTGGTTTCAAAGTCAATACTATTACTCAAGCTATTTCGTATTACAGTTCACACTTAACTGTCATCATATGAACAATTGGAGCCATCGGCAGTCCTTTTTGTTTTAAATAATGGCTCTAAATGGGCTTAGATTCCAAATACAACAAAGAGAATACTGAAAGCTATGGGCTACAGTGTTGGCGAGGGCATGATACTGTTTACTTGACATGCACAAAGGCAGACTAGCACTCACACTCACCTCAACCCACTAAATATATGCCAACATCCAGCCAGCACACTACGTGCACGCTCTTTAGGTTGTGTTCTTTTTTTCTTCTCCATTGGTTTTTGACTTTGCGGAAGTCCATCCACAAATGCAGCATAAACAAATCTGGGACCGGTTCCAGACTTTTTAAAGAAAGGTGTCTATTTATTGTTCAGGCTGTAAATATCCCTGGCTATATTTGCTCACTTTGGCTCTTGCCATTTCAAACWATTTTGTTTTTTTACTATTGTAGTATTCTATAGTTGTCCTATCCCAGCAGCGCGTCATTTTTTATTTGTAAARTACTGTGTTTTGACTCAAGTTATAGGCAGTCCTAAAGGGGCTTATTATAGAAAACAGATTGGACATTCTATAATTATCACCAACACTATAAGTAAACATTTATTGACATTTTGATTGTTTATATTTTCTAAACATACACACAAAATGTTAAATTCAAGCCACAACTAACGGGTACTTGTAATCAACACCTTGATAATGACAATCGAGAGTAGCCAACCAACTGCAGTAAAGGCCCTTTCACAGTTTTTGGCACATGCTACCATCTTCACTATCCCCCCTCCCCTCTCTTCCCACACCCAACCGCCAAAACACAAAGTCAAACTGAAAACAGCAGTGTGCAGGCTTTCATTTCTTTGGGTACAGCAGTCTCGGGGCTCTGGAACGGTTGGCTGTGCCGCCGTGCCTGCAGGCCCCACCCATCCTTCTGTTCCATAGAGGAAACAGAGATGACAGTGTGCCAAGTCCTCTGGTTCCTGTGGCAGAGACCCGCTGCTCTTGCACTCCTGTCTCTCCCCCGGCCTGGCGCACAACAGGCGACTTGCTCCCTGTTATGGCCATGAGGATGGGTGCGCCCCGCCCGTCACGCATTCAGCCACCACAGCCCCCACGCGGCACCTTCAGTTCTGGCCCACTTGGCCTTGACCACAACCACAGAGCCTCTGGGGCAAAGAGACTATATTTACCATTAGGGCACATGAAGCCATGCCATAATTAAATGGGTAATTGGGGACTGTGAAACTCAAAAGGGAAGATGTGTTGCTGTTGAAGCTCCTTTGCCTCTTTCTAGGCTGCTTTTTAACTTACATGCACATATATGCTTCATTTAGCATGGTTTATGGGGGCCAGATTTAAAGACCTTGGTACCAAAATGTATCTTCCATAACTCCACATCTGAACCAGCAATCTTCCGGCTAATGGTCCTCCTCTAGGCTACCTGCTGCTACACCTTTGACATCATACTAATCGCAGCTAAGACAAACCCCTGTAGGTTACTCATGGATTCAGTCCACTGTTTTCCATAATCAGATTATATGAAAAAGGCTTGTGCAGTAGTGCTCTAACCAGCGGTTTCCTTTCATGGTGACTTCATAGGACTTTCATTGTATTTTGTCTAAAAGCCCATCTATCTCAGTATCATACTGAACCCTGTGACATCACCGTATCAACAACCTTTACTCCTTTCTTTTTTCTGTAGAAATCGATCGGATCCCTTTCCTGCTCAGTCTATATGTTGCTCTGCCGCCAAGGTCAAGACATCTGTTTATATTGCTTTGTTTTTCATTTTAGCATGTGCTTCATTTTCTGCAGATAAGAGGAAAGAGCTGTGCTTTGACCACTTTGGCCAGGGAATGTGGTGAATTACCACTTGTAGCAGGTGTTCTCCTTGTCAGGAATAGGGAGGCCATGCTTGGTACACCATGCATGTCATCACCCAGCTCGGATAGACCCAAACACTCTCTCCCCATGGGCAGCCCCAGAGATTCTCCAAGTGTAAGCCTAGCGCTGCTCGCTGCCTTCTCTGTGGGAATGTGGCAGCATTCTAAACACTGATAATGGCAGTGGAGCATGGCAGTTGATTTTGATAGCATTGGATGTTGCTCTTGATAGCATTGGATGTTGCTCTTGATAGCATTGGATGTTGCTCTTGTTCAGGGTCTATGACTTCTTTTGAAATGTGACATTTTGAAAATGATGACAATCACATCTGCGTGAATAATCACACAGTAAATTACATTGAAATTATAAAATACCCTAAGTGATACTTGATATAAATACATCAACAAAGTCAAGTAATCTCTCACCACATCTCTGAAGTGATGCTTTGGAGTTTGCTCAGATTCAGAGTAACTTGAACACTACCTCAGATCCCACTGGCCCCAGACTAACATCCTAGCAAYGGGAGAAAATGTAGGGGTAAGAAAGTGGTGTCAGTTGAGCCATTTTTAAACATTTATTCAGCATCGCTATCAAGGGAAATACCGTGTTCTTTCAAACAATGATCTACATATATTTCAGGAGATTGTGTATCCATGGAAATAATCAGAATTCATGTAAAAATGTAATAATTTGTCAAAAACAAAGTGCTCTCTTGGCACAATTTACCCCGGGTATGGGGTAAGTTGAGCCACAGGACAGGGTAAAGTTAAGCCGCCTACACATTTCTGTACCAAATTAAATATTACCACTACCCTTATAAAACAATGTCTATTTTTATTTCCCAAACACAATTCAACCCAATCACAGTCGCTTTAAAATAATTTAAAGCATATTTTAAAACACAGGTTTAGCACCTAACATACACTTTGTACTTGTTAAAACACTTTAAACATAGGCCAGGCCTTGTTGTTATCTCATATCCCAGCGATAATGCCTTGCATTACGCCAGGGAAGAAAATACTTACATTTGCTCAACTGGCCATTGCCTCAATTTACCACAACGCAAACAGTTTGACTATATTAGCCCACATAGCTACAAGGATGCACTTTTATGCTAGGTTTAGGACCTCATATTGAAGCTTATACAGACCTCAACTGACGTTTGAAACAATCTTAAAAGTATCTAGTTAGAAGTTACATGATGCTTGTATCTAAACCTAACACATTAAATAAATTTGACTWGGTGAAAATATTTTTGGAGGACCCAACTTGCTTACCACTTTTTCCATGTGGTTTCTTCCCTCACAGACTCCATTAAATGATGACCTCTTCCTAAACATTTGGTCAAATGACACATTTTGTGTCTGGTTTCCTAGAAACAAGGGAGGCTCAACTTACCTCTTTGGCTCAACTTACCCCACTGTCACCTATCCCTTGTTATTTTGGTATGTCAATACTTACTTTGGGATTTCAGATGCTAAACCAAGTGAAATGTAACTGCTCCCTCAGGTCTTCTTTCACTTGTTACATTCCTGTACCTCAAACAGTTAGTAAAAAATAAAAAAACATCCTACTAAGCCCTTATTCCTCTCCTTGTGACGCATATCCTCTCCTATTGCAACCAATATCTCATACAGTTACATGACCTACATTTCTCCAAGCCAATCCAACTGATAGTGAGGTTATGGTAACACAAACTGTGTTCACAAAGTTCAACACAAGTCGGCCTAATATCAGACATATCCCCTGAGTGTGTTGGGCTGTGCTGCTCTTAACAGGGCAATTCTGTAAGATGGTCCCAGCAAGGCATGTCCACTCAACACTGACAGTCAGGGGAAATCAAGATGGGGGTTCTGCCACCTACATTAAAAACAGAGGGGCAAGACAAATCAGAATATTTTCTTTTTCTCAAGGCAATGCAGAATGAATGGATGCAGCTTGCTCATGCAACAGTATAACAAACGCAGACACTCACCTAGGTGCCAGATGGTATCTCCTTCTGTTTGGACATGTTGATCTTGGTCTGTTATGTTCTGTGAAAAATATAAAATATGATTAATTATGAATGATAAATGATTATGAAAAACAGTTATTCAAAAACATTTAAAAAAACATTACGTTTTAGTCAGCTGGTTGAAAGTCATTCAACCAACAACAGAATCAAATTAGGTTGCTACTGCTTTGTTGTTGGCTGGTTGGAATAAACCTCAATGGCACTACGCCCTGGCCCAGGCAGCAACCTGCAGCTAGTGGCCTGTCTGTAGCCTACCATGTGCCTGTGCTCTAGGACCTCTGCTCTGGGGTCTGTAGTGTTGAGGAGAGGGACAATGCTGTCCTGATGGGGATCTGGTCTGGGGTCTGTAGTGTTGAGGAGAGGGACCATGCTGTCCTGATGGGGATCTGGTCTGGGGTCTGTAGTGTTGAGGAGAGAGACCATGCTGTCCTGATGGGGATCTGGTCTGGGGTCTGTAGTGTTGAGGAGAGGGACCATGCTGTCCCGATGGGGCTCCTCTTTGCCTCCACTGCTCGCTGTGATCCACATGCTTCCCTGAGGAAAACACCACACAAAATATTTAAATGCTCTTTTAATTATGAGTTTCAGAGACTTGGTATAAATATTTCGCTGTGGAGACGAAACATTAAGAATCACTCCAAACACAAACCATACAATTCTGTGCTCGCAAAGCGCCACCACCATCTCCCCACAACCCTTGGGTAATGATTACTGGTTGAGTCTAAGACATAAATTGAAGACATACCTTTGTGTACACTGAATAAAAGGAGTAAAAAACTTTTTTTGCAGCATATGGGATCTATAAACTCAGGACAATACTTGTATGAAAGACAGAGACTTAAAATGAACATTGGCAAGGAGACAATAAAAAATAAAAAAAGCCAGTTCTTAAACATCGGCCTCACACACACGCATGGTCGTGGTGGCTCTGTTTTTGTCTTGTTTTTACTTAGCCACTCTAATGATTAGAGGGGCCTCATTATGTTATTAGGGTCAGAATGTTTGTTTCACCTCAGAGGAACTCAATATTCTGGGACCATAACAATTTTTTACTGAAAACCATTGTAGGGTTTATTGTTGGGCTGTGARGATACCAATATCTCAATATTTTTTCCATGGCAAAAATGAAAACACGAAGCAGACGAAAGTCTTTGTTCCGTTTAAAAACCTGCTGTATGTCAAATATTGTGCGCTATAGCTTGGAAAATAAATACACGTGACTGGATGACAACATAACGATGTCTGTTTCCAACATTAGGCCTGTTTTCCTAAATAATTTAAATCAGCTTCGTGTTTTGTTTCCTTGCTACGATCCTAAAGAGTATCGACATCCTGCTATCYTCCTGGCCCTAGTAAGCATGACAGTTTTGGACAAGTTCCCACTCCCATCTATACTTCAACACTTATTTTGAGTTGTTAGATTTTGTTTACAGAACTAGTCYCTTATTCCAAACTTAAGCCCCCTTTCCACACTCAATATCTCACAGTATTTGTGGCCCACAGAAATAGGGTGTCATACATTAATTCAAATACTGTGTTTGGACAAAGAGCAGACATTACAAGTAAAATCATAGCAGCCKAAGCAAAACCAACCAAAGCTAAACAAAATGTAGTTCATATTTCACATGTTGTTCAATGTCAAGAGAACAAACAGATGGAGAACATTTTTCGTCCGGGTTCTTTTCATCTCCAAAGAGAACCACAGTACGCTGGATGCCAGATGAGCAGTGGGGGTTGAGGACTTTAACAGGCTGGTCCTGGGATGTTATAATTTGGTTGTCTTGTTATGTTACCTAATATAGATCACATCCTATAAAAAGAAACCCAGAATTATTCTTGTTATGACAAAGCATCTTGAGGAGCCAAAATGATCTTCCACTGGAACTTTGCCAATGGACTGAGGCCCAGATGGATCTTATTATAGACTGTAGAGACTACTGGGTAATGTTCCCCCACAAGGGGCACCAACAGTCCTACATGGTAGAGTACACATTCTCTCAACTATAATTCTTTCCTTTTATTCAGAACATATGGATAATAATGATAGGCTGACTCTCCGAGCGTGGCAAAGAGTAGCAATGTCTTTGCCTCAGTAATCAACCAACATTGCAGCATAACTTTGAGGAAGATCCATGTTGTCATGGATTTTTTTTAAACATTAGCCTAAACAAATAGAATAAGCATATAAAAATGTTTTGTAGATAAAGTATATTGAACAGTGATTACCCACTAACTGGGCAGAATGACCTATTAATGTGGCATTATTAGCACGAATGGACTGTGTTGATGTAAATATGTGTGCATTGTTCACCGACACTCGAACCTCAACATGTTTCATTAGTAAAATGAATGGGTCTCTCACCGGGATGTGTTATCCGTGGTCTGGACTGGATGCTCTGGCCACGCCTGCTGCAGATTCCCAAGACCAGCTCTCTCAGAAAACGAAACAGGGATACCCAGGATGCCTAAACAAGAGGATGAGCCAAGTTCAGTTCAGAAAAACAGTTCCCKGCTGAGTGTACACACAAGGTAGGGTTTCCCCTACATGATTTTGACTTCTATTGGTTTCAAAGACAACTTTGGAGCCACAATGTCTGGAAGTTGCTTTTGGGGCCTCATCTAAGGATAGTCACCACAGACATAGTAGCTAATAGCTATAAATCAAACCTACCACCAGTTATAGTAGCTCATATCTACACTAAACAAAAATATAAAACGCAACATGTAAATTGTTGATCCCATGTTTCATGAGCTGAAAGAAAATATCACAGAAATGTTCCATAAAGCTTATTTCTCAAATTTTGTGCACAAATTTGTTTATATCCCTGTTAGTGAGCATTTCTCCTTTGCCAAGATAATCCATCCACCTGACAGATGTGGCATATCAAGAAGCTGATCAAACAGCATGKTCATTACACAGGTGCACCTTGTGCTGGGYACAATAAAAGGTCACTCTAAAATGTGCACAACAATGCCACAGATGTCTCAAGTTTTGAGGGAGCGTGCAATTGGCATACTGACTGCAGGAATGTCCACCACAGCTGTTGCCAGATAATTTAATGTTAATTTCTCTACCATAARCCGCCTCCAACGTTGTTTTAGAGAATTTGGCAGTATGTCCAACCGGCCTCACAACCGCAGACCACGTGTAACCACGCCAACCCAGGACCTCCACATCTGGATTKTTTACCTGCAGGATCATCTGAGACCAGCCACCTGGACAGCTGATGAAACTCTGGGTTTGCACAAACGAAGAATTTCTGCACAAACTGTCAGAAACCGTCTCAGGGAAGCTCATCTGCGTGCTCGTGGTCCTCACCTGGGTATTGACCTGAGCGCAGTTTGGAGTAGTAACCGACTTCAGTGGGCAAATGCATACCATCGATGGCCACTGGCACGTTGGAGAAGTGTGCGCTTCACGGAAGAATCCTGGTTTCAACTGTACCAGGCAGATAGCGTGTATGGTGTCATTTGGTTGAGCGGTTTGCTTATGTCAACATTGTGAACAGAGTGTCCCATGGTGGCGGTGGGGTTATGGTGTGGYCAYGCATAAGTTACAGACCACGAACACAATTCCATTTTATCCATGTCAATTTGAATGCACAGAGATACCGTGACAAGCTCCTGAGGCCCATTGTCGTGCCATTCATCCGCAGCCATCACCTCATGTTTCAGCATTATAATGCACGGTCCCATGTCACAAGGATCTGTACACAATTCCTAGAAGCTGAAAATGTCCCAGTTCTTCCATGGCCTGCATCCTCAGACACGTCACTCATTGAGCATGTTTAAAATGCTCTGAATCGACAGCATGTTCCAGTTCCTGCCAATATCCAGCAACTTCGCACAGCCATTGAAGAGGAGTGGGACAACATTCCACAGGCCACAATCAACAGCCTGATCAACTCTATGCTAAGAAGATGTGTGGTCACACCAGATACTGACTGGTTTTCTGATTCACACTCCTACCTTTATTTCAAGGTATCTGTGAGCAACAGATGCATATCTGTAATCCCAGTCACGTGAAATCCATATATTAGGGCCTAATGAATTTATTTAAATAGACTGATTTCTGTTATGAATTTTATGAATAAATGACTAAATGATGTATACATTTAACTATAACTAATTGAATTCTACCCTGTTTTTCTATATTGATGAATAATGTTAGTTCATAAGAAAGAGATTATGTAGCATGTAGGGGGGGAGAAAGGAATGTCTGTGTGTGTCTAAAGAAAACTAAGTGGATCATTAACCTATGTTTGAGACCAGCTATAACTCTGTAGAGATAAGGGAAGACAGCAAGAGCCACTCTAGGTTTTCCGTATCTGGGGGGGGGGGGGGGGGSTGGAACTGTCAGCTAAAGGGTAATAAACTGTGGTGAGATTTCAGGAGATAATCAAGATAATAGTGTGTAAATGTATGTGCATTAGTGTGTTGGAATGAACTTTTGGTCAGCTTTGTCCTAGTTGGAGAAGAGGCGGGACCTTTTCTTAGCTATGACGCTGTGTGTAATATATAATGTGATGTACATGGTTTTTGGAGGGGAGATCTCTCGAGAATAAACGCTATTGATTAATTTGGACACGGGTCTATGTCTATTTTATGCAAATAAGGATCTTACAAATTCTTAGAAATGGACAGAGTGTTTGCTTTGTATAATTAAATTGGTTAATGAACATATAGGAAACAAATTCCTTCATCAATTTCCTTATATGAACTGTAACTKATTAAAATCTTTGAAATTGTTGCATGTTACATTTATATTTTGGTTCAGTTCCAGTGTATAATCAATCCTACCACCACTACCACCACTGTAACAGTAGCTATATCTATAATCATCCTACCACCACTGTACAGTAGCTAATATCTATAATCACTCTACCACACTGTTACAGTAGCTAATATCTATAATCAATCCTACCACCACTGTTACAGTAGCTCATATCTATAATCACGCGCCCCTTCCCGCG
>NC_036848.1:44454701-44503874 GCF_002910315.2 Salvelinus sp. IW2-2015
TATCTATAATCAATCCTACCACCACTGTTACAGTAGCTAATACTATAATCAATCCTACCACCACTGTTTCAGTAGCTAATATCTATAATCAATCTACCACCACTGTTACAGTAGCTAATATCTAATCATCCTACCACCACTGTTACAGTAGCTAATATCTATAATCCATCTACCACCACTGTTCAGTAGCTTATAGCTATAATTATTCTCCACACACTGTTACAGTAGCTAATATCTATAATCAACTACACCACTGTTACAGTAGCTAAATCTAAATCAATCCTACCACCCTGTTAACAGCACACAATTTGTTAAGTCGCCTGGATAAGAGCGTCTGCTAAATGACTTAAATGTAATGTAAATGTTACAGTAGCTAATATCTATAATCAATCCTACCCACTGTTTCAGTAGCATACATATCATAATCAATTACACACTGGTTACAGTAGGTTATAGCTATAATTATTCCTACCGCCGTTACAGTAGCTAATATCTATAATCCATCCTACTACCACTGTGTACACTGACTCACATTGCCCTCCAGCAGCTCCTCCTGTGGCCTCCCTGAGTGAGCCAGCAGGTACTTTGAGTGGAAGAGCAGGCCGTCAAAGGTGTTCCAGGGCATCAGCTGTTCCATGGGGAAGGGGCATCCGCAAGCACTGTTGGCGGCCACCAGGTGGGTCAGCCCTCGGACAAACAGAGAGCCCAGCTGAACCGCCCGGGGCTCCACATGAGAGACCTGCAGATTGAAATRGAATCAATAGAGCTCATATGATTCTCTATTCTACATGACAGACAACCATATCTGTTCTACACCAAATGTTTCTATGGGAGTGTTCTGTAATGTATCGTCCTAACTGTATGGCATGACAACAATAGAAGAGTATGCTATAGCACATACTTTATGGAGCCAGGCCAGTTACAGTAAATACACTCTGCCCCAGAGAGTTGATCTGCACAGAGAGGAGAGGCAGGGGTAGCAGCATGACAAGAGCAGTAGCTAGCTAGCCAACAGGCAGATGTTACCTGTACAATTCTCTACATATTAACTAGGACAGGAACGCTAAAAGGTTTAATTTGGCTCTGTACTCCAGCATTTTGGATTTGTGWTCAAATGTTTTATATGAGGTGACAGTACATAATGTCACCTTTTATTTGAGGGTATTTTCATACATATCTGTTTTACTGTTTAGACATGAAAGCACTTTATGTATCTAGTCCCCCCATTTGAAGGTATCATAAGTATTTGGACAAATGCACTTATAGTGTATTACATTTTGTCAAAAGTTTAGTATTTGGTCCCATATTCCTAGCACACAATGACTACATCAAGCGTGTGACTACACAAACTTGTTGGATGCCTTTGCGGTTTGTTTTGGTTGTGTTTCAGATTATGTTGTGCCCAGTAGAAATTAATAGTAAATAATGTATGGTGTCATTTTGGAGTCACTTTTATTGTAAATAATAATAGGATATGTTTCTAAACATTTCTACATTTATGTGGATACTACCATGATTGCAGAAAATTATGAATGAATCTTGAATAATGAATTGTGACAGAGGCCTAAATAAGCATAACCCCCAGAAAATGCTAACAACCCCTGTTTTGGTAATAGAGGTTAGCATGTTTTGGGGGCATGATCTTTGTGCATCTGTAATTTTACATAAAGTGCTTTAATTTCTAAATGGTAAAACAGATATTAAAATACCCTCAAATAAAAACTGACATTCTGTATTGTCACCTCATATGAAACATTTGATCTCAAATCCTAAATGCTGGAGTATAGAGACAAATTAAGTRTCAGCTTCACTGTCCAAATAAATACGTAGGGGAGTGTATTTACCCTCAGGTCTCACCTGGTCCCTCCCATAGGAGATAAGAGGGCTGATTAGGCCATGGCAACACATCAGCCCAGAGACCTGCCTGCCGCCTGCTCCCCATTCAAACAAATAGCCCAAGAGGACCTTGCCTCGTCTGCTCTCCATTCAACACACATCAGCCCAGACACCTGCCTGCCGCCTGCTCTCCATTCAAAACATCAGCCCAAGAACCTGCCTGCCGCTGCTTCTCCATTCAAACACAGCTTCAGCTAAAGCAAACTAAGAGAGAAGAGAGATCAAGCTAAAAAGGCTGTGGTCAGCAGCCTGTGCCTTCCAGGCACACTGCCCCTAAACAAAGCACTCATCCCATATCTAAACACACATACAGGCAAGCAAGGGAAGCTACTACTTTGGGGCTTGTTTAAAACAGAGTATAGGCCTAAACTGGCCAATTTGACACGTAGTAATTTGACAATGTGTGGCTACYCTTGTCCTGTTTATTGGTTGAAAGTGGCAGTTAAGTAGGAAACACATACTTGTGTGTGGGATCCCTGGCCAATTAGAAAACCAGTTACAATGTGTCTTTTTCTCTAAATGCTGAAGTAAGAATACTAATCTCCAGCCATGGATCCACCCTCAGTGAAGAGGGTAAAAGTTGGGAAGAGCCATGTCTTTAAGTAGATGGGTGCAGCTGTCCTCAAAAGCAACTTCCCCAAAGCATAAACATTCAAATCTCCTCCAACCAGACGCCTGAGACAGTCGACACTCCTGGGGGCACCCCTCTGTGTTTAGGACAACCGTCTCCTGTCCATTACACAAGAGAGGATCTTACCAGTGTATAATTGAAACAGCACCGCACATCCCATTCTGCTGTACAAGCTTAGACAAACAAGTGTCTCATGACCAGGGTTGCAAAATTCCGGGAACTTTCAATAAGTTCCCTGGTTTTCCCGAAATCCCGGTTGYAGGATTCCCGGAATACAGAGGGAATAAGCAGGAAATCTGGAATCCTCCAACCAGGATTTCTGGAAAACCAAGGAATTTATTGAACGTTCCTGGAATTTCACAACCCTACTCATGACACTAGTAGAAACTAGGAATGGTCTAATTTGGAGCCCTTGCTGTTGAATAAATGGGTTTATCGGTGTGAGTGTGGATGAGSGCTGAATGCTGGCTCCCAGCAGCTCCCTAATGCAGTGGCATCCCCTGATCCCCAGCCCTAGGCTGAATGGACATTCCCCCAGTATGAGAAAGCACTGCAGGGGGAGAGAGATTAGAGAGAGAGGAGAGAGATAGACTCTCCAGGGGCATCAGGCTGCTCCTGGAAAGTCTCCTGCCATCTGTCTCCCCCTCCTCCTCTCACTGACCCTCCCCACCCCTGGCCMTCTGAGATTTCAGGCAGATGTGACATACTTCCCGATGGGATGCAACAATGGTGMGGGGCAACAGGTGCGCGTGGAGCCCTGGAGTAGGAAAGGCAGACAAGCTTACACACACTCTGATCTGTCCAGCAGCAGGCTGTCCCCACCCCGCCCGGCACGTGTGCCTCTCTCGCTCCCTCCTCCAGTCCACCCATTCAACACCTGCTAATGTACACTTACTAAATAGAAATCTCCCCAACACAAACAATCACCCCATATAGTCTGGGATCTAGTGTTACACAAGCTGGAGTTTACTGAAGCTGTTATATATACCAACACACACAAAATCCTTACAATGTTCAATGATCACAAGAGAAAGAATGGAGAGTTACACATGATAGTGTCCACAGTGAGTCGATTTCTATTAATATCAGAGTAACAGTAACAATCCTGATTTGACAAGACCAGAGAAACTGACTGATTCTAGCTTTAAGGAGGATGCTATGGAGGCACTGTAAATCAGGAGGTGGCTTCCTGAATGTCTCCCACTAAGCTTTAATTTGTCATTGCTATCATCCATTATCTCTACTGTAAGGAGCCACTATCAACCCGGGCCCAGGAAAACCGCCGCCCGCTCTGGGCTGCTGGGGCAGAAATAGCAGGCATAGTAAGGTTTAAATTAGGGTGGGGAGCTGCAAATAGCTGCTGTGGTCAGTGTCAGGGACAGCTTGGAGTCCGTCGCCAAAGCATCGCTCTCAGGTTCAGGCCACAATTAGAGCAGTTTGGGCAGGAATGTCGCAATGCAACCCAAAATTACACCCCCACCCCCAGCAGTTTCTCCTGCTGCATCTTCTTGCATATTGAGAGAGTCAACCGAGTTTCTTCTGTGGGACTTGCTGTATCGTGGAAAAACATCTTCTTGAATATGCAATTCTCCCAGCCCCATTCTCTTGTTGTTGTCCTGGATGCGGTTAGGGATGTATTTGTTTGAATGTGTCTACACAGTTGTCATTTAAGTGAGTGAATAATGCCTGCCGGTGTGGAGACAAACATTCACAAGACCTAGGGTGGGTCAAATAAAATCAGTGCRCCCTACCTGCTATTGTCTCTCAGTCTGTTGTCAGTAATTTGCTATAAGCCAATCATCCTCCATCCGACCTTCAACACACACTCTGAGGCCTTTGTCAGGCCATTATTTTAAGTGGTTGTTTATTTGCAAACACCTCAATGACTGGGTAGGAGCCATATGATCATGGGCTATACACTATACACTCTCCAACCTTATTAGCAAGTTGTCCTCACATGCAAAATTAGAAGACTTGGATGAGTAGTATAAAGATGCAGAGCATATACTGGAAAGACTTCTATGCRTTCCGAAAAGCTTTCCAACTATCTTCAGTTTTTCGAAAATAAAAGGGTCCCACTTTAAAACAAACAACTTTAAAAGCTAAATGAAGTCTTCACAAACTCTTAATAAGGCCTACATAGATGCTACACAAATAATTTATAAGCAAATGTATAACTATATAAGTAACAGGTCTTTATATCTGACACTTTCAGAAATGTGATATAACCCTTTTATAAAGCATCTATAAAGACCTTAAATGGTTTGTCTGAAACAGCCAGAGGACACTAGCATATCTCACTCACCCTTGTGTGAAGCAGTTCTGTGTAGGATTTGTACCTGACACAGATAGCTTGGCTGAGATATGCATCTATGTCTTCCAATGAGAGGTGGCCCACCTAAAAACAAGCATGAGAAGTGTTCTAGTCTGAGGGTAATGGAAACACAGTCTTGTATACAAAACAAACATCCAAGAATGAGAAATCACTGAGAAAACATGAAAAAGGCATTATGCATAGAGCACCCTAAGTGCAGCAGTAGACATAACTATTGTTCCTTATCAGACGCTGATAGCTTCATTGTCTAGAGAGAACCACAGAGAAAAAGTTTCAATCAGAGCATCGGGGGGGGGTAAATTATCTATGTGATAATGTCAGTTCTCTTTTCATAACAAAGGTCAATAGTATGAGCTAGAGCAACGGCAACATTGTAAAACCCCAGAGGGGAGACTGGTTCATGTAAACTAACACTCTACTGAGACGAGAGACTGAAGTACAGGCATTTGTAAAGACAGACGAAAAAAAACACTTCACACTAAAACATTGTATTTTCRCCACCTGCATGGCAATGTAGGTCACAAGGCACAGCACAGCCATCAAAGAGCCATCCAGACGATCATGCTCCACTGAGAATTCATCCAACTCAAATACAGCCAAGAAGGTGGAGATGCGGAGGCATTTTGTTTCGGAGTCCTTCCCAAACCATAAACGCTTCAAATCTGGTTTTCCAACATGGCAAGGAAAATATTATTTCAAAGTGAGATAAATCTATCTACAGCACTTTGCATTAATATTCAATCAAATTCTTATTCCACATGAGTGGTTAAATTAATGTTAAGAATTCACAACATACCAGAGTGGTTCAGGGGCAAGGGAGAGACTACTTTGGGGTCCTTTAGTGGGTTTCCAGGAAAAACAAACCATTCCCTCACGGTTGGGGCCCGTCCACCACTGTCTGAGAAAAGATGCATGATAAATGGCAACCTGCTTCATTGAGTTTGTGCCTGGTAGTAAAACTGACAACAAATAAGAATGCAATGTCGTAATAACCATGTAATATTGTAATAACCACGTAATATACAATACCTGGATTTGTGGGTAACAGAATGCCGTAGATGCGTTCTCTGCAAGGTTGATACACAATTGCCTGTGGAGTGAGCTCAGCATCCTCCCTGTCTTCAAGTGTATTACTGCATTCCACCACACCATCATACAGTACATTGTATACCATAAAACACTCTGCTCGCATGTGCTTTTCTTTGGCTGCCTGTAAAACAGGATTCAACACTAACATCATATTGTTTGGGCTTTTTATGTTATTATCTCTTTAAAACTGCAACAYTGTATGTCTGTTTCTTCTATTGAATTACCTGGAGGATGTCAGGACTCAAGTAGCTCTTCATCAGACACACAGGGCTACGAGGAGAGGTATCACTAATGTCCCATAGCGGCTGTTGACCAGGAAGTAGATAGTACTGTACTCCTTTCTCCAGAACCTCTCTATCTGTTAGAGGCAGACAGCTAACACCATGGGCTCCCTCTCTGGACAGCTTGTTGCTACTGATGAAATCTGCTACAGCATAAATCTTCTCCCCTTGAGGTGGAGACTGTGGATGTTTCCTCCTGTAAGCTGCCAAGACATCGCTACGCAGCCGCTGCATCCGCTGCTCTGGCACCACGTCATTACCAAGGAGACACGCGAGCAGAGGGAGCTCACTCTTCTGCAGCTGGAGGGCGTGGCACAGTTTGTCTGTGGAAAACAGCACGGTGGTCATGGTGTCTAGCCTTAGCTGAGCCACAGACAGATAGGGGACTGAGTCATAGATGATGAAGTCTGTGTCCTGCCCCAGGATGCCCATACAGTTGTGACGGAGGGCAAAGCTGGCGATCTCATAGTCGGCCTCGCGAACAGAGCACCAGGTCTCCTGGCCCAGAGACTTGAGGGCAAAGCGAGAGAAGGTGGCCAGCCCTGAGGGGAGGCAGAACAGCTCCCGGCCAGGCTGTTGACCATGATACTTTAAATAGTGGAACACCCTCGCAACCTCCTCGTTGACCTTCAGTCGCCGATTCACCCACTCCACACGTTTTTCTTCTTCCACTACCCCGTCGAAGAAAAACACAAGTCGGATACCTGCAGTCATGAATGCACCCACAAACTCCTTCAGGCAATGCATATACTCTTTCCACTGACCACCATACACCCAGGCTTGACAGCTGTACCAGTGCCTCAGACAGGCCATGCCATCCACCACCAGTGTAGGAAGAGTGGTGCTACTGCCCTGTTGGTGGCTGTTGACATGCTGCCTTGCCATCTCCCTGAAGTCCACCATCACACAGGTTTCTGGACAACATTTCTCCATAAAATACTGCAAGCCTTTTACACCCATTCCTGATACAAAGACAAACAAATTAGATAAATACGTTTTAAATAGTGTGCTGAGCTATTCCGAAAGGAGCAATATTTTACACAAGTTCATACCAGTCAATGTATATCATTCAAGTGAATTAATGACTGACTAAATGGGTAATGCTCACAGAATATTCAGGGAAATAATTTTCACAACAATTGAAACAGTTTCAAAMGTGCACGCTCACTTTGCGCGCGGTTAGATGTGCCTCACTGTCCATGCATTTCAGTCTGCAGGACTTGCATGTAACAGTTGCTACCTAGCAAGCTAAACAACCCCTGGGCCTGGCAAGCAACTACGGGTTTGCACTGTATCTGCATTCAATGCATTGCAGTCTGCGTAACTGTGTGTACGTGATGCACCAAATAGCATTCCTTAATGTGGTCTTACTTACTTCGGCGTTAAGATAACGTGGCAGCATGAGTGCTAGCTAGTCTTCAGCAGATAGGATCACTTCCTGTTTTGAACTGGACGCGTAGTTGCGTCAGCACGTAAGAGCCAAAAACACACGTGCGCGCAGGGATACCTTTTGTTTAACTTTTACACWGTTTTTWWTTTTWTTWTTTTTTTTTTATTTAACCTTTATTTAACTAGGCTATTCAGTTAAGAACAAATTCTTATTTACAATGACGGCCTACACCGGCCAAACCCGGACAACGCTGGGCCAATTGAGCGCCTCCCTATGGGACTCCCAATCACGGCCGGTCGTGATACAGCCTGGATGTAGACTGTAACGTTCTGCAACAAGGTAACTTGGGTCTGCAACATTTGTTTCGGTTTTTGAAACATCACCACAGTAGCCGTTAGGGATCTTGCAACATAAAGCTTTAACCTGTTTAATAAGAAGTAGGCCTAGGTTATGATTCAGGCCTAGCTTAAATGTTGTCCCTCTTCATACCCTAATAATTGTTGACCCTTTTGAAATAAAGTTGAGGAAAGTGTTTAATCAATAGTGAAGTTGGTTAACTAGGCATAATATTGAATTGATGTTAGGCCTACTGCTGTTGAGGAGAAATAMATCATCCAGGAGTTATATTACTGCGCACACAAAGCTCTATCTTCTATTGTGGCAGTGTCTTGAAAAGTGTGAATGGGTAAGAGCATATGCGGGCTGTCACCACAGGTGCTTACATCTGTTCATCTCTGGGCAGATGCTCCAGGGACATGGGGAGCCATTCTAAAGGGGCACCGCCCCGTTAAATCCACCATTCAGTGGGATGGCGTTGTGTCGTAATTCAGATTGCCTTGCTACAGAATTGGGGTGAGGGGCTCATAACAACGGTCTGATGGTATTTTATCACTGGAGCTCATCCTGTGGGTGAAATAGCGAGGGTGYTTGGTTTTATGGGGGTAGGGATGCAATTGGCTAAAAACAAAAAAGACTGRGGCAAAGTAACAACAATATTTCCTGCTAATTTATTAGGCCTATTTTAGCCTACCTTAGGCTATGTATTTATTTTAGTTCATAATACAACGATGCAAACTATTTTGCAGTGCATACTTTAGTTTGTAGGCCCAGAGGCCTTAATGTATGCTATACGTCTAATCCATTGAATATGGGGTTTTCTTATGGTCATATGCTTAAATGACTAGGGTATAGACCTAGGCCTACGTCTTGATATTGCAGTGTGGATCACCTCTAACCTTTTATTGACTTTCTTCACCCCCCCCCCCCTACGTCTAATCCATTGAATATGGGGTTTTCTTATGGTCATATGCTTAAATGACTAGGGTATAGACCTAGGCCTACGTCTTGATATTGCAGTGTGGATCACCTCTAACCTTTTATTGACTTTCTTCACCCCCCCCCCTCCCAAGGACCCATCCTTGACACGCAAGTTTTTTTTAAATACCCAGAAGAGAGGCAGATGTTCTCGGTAAAGCACGCGACTGCCCACCACTAAAGAATTCAAGAGTGGCTCAGCAGTACAAATCCGTCCTAAAGAATGCACACAAATACAGGCACGCGCGCACGCACGCTCTCACACACAGACCCACACAAACAAAGTTACCCCAATCTCCCCCCATGACCCCAACAACATACAGGGCACAAAAAACGACCTCTTTGAAATGTGTTTTTGTCCACTCACAGAGCAGCTGGCCAGAGTAATCGGACTTCTTGAAGACAAATGAATCCCATCTCGTTCATAGAATCACAGGTAAGAACACGGGTAGGCTATTGTCATTAAAATAGGGGTAGGGCCAAAGCGAACAGATGATTTGCTATTGAGTTTCTGTCGTCATGGGATTATGCTCCGCTGTTGCCTATCCTTCATCTGGAAGCAATCGAGCCACGCGACAGATTCTTTATCATTGTAATCAACACAAGCCTTTTGCAGCATCACATAGGATGCCGACGAGAGATCCATTGTCCTAAAATAAATKTAGGCCTGGAGGTTCAGCGCACTAAACAAACCTCGTCTTATGTCTGTACTCCCGTTCAGTTATATCACTGAGCGAAACGATGGAGAAGAGATGCCTCAGCACATCTCACCTGTTGCCTGCATGCCTATTTGACAAAGCAAAACTTTAGACACTTKTTTTATTAACTGGTGTCTGTTGATGTTGTTCAAAACAATATACATTCATGTATTATTTACAACTAATAACATATTTATGCAACACAGTTATAACAGCAGGTCATCCTTTTGATCCAAAGGAGCAATTGCCATACCGCGGTACTTCAAATAAGGTCCTAAATTGATGATTAGGTTGTAGAAGTGTACTGTTAACATAGCAACTCAGGCGTTGGCCTATCTGGTCGTTATGGTGTGATGTTCACAGTGTTTATGTTCCCACGAGCAATCTATCCAGAAAAWGTTCTGGCTTCCCTAACCATATGGTCAGAATCATACCGTTGCAGTCTCTTTAACATGCTTCCAGTCCAATTTGGATGAAGACTGCAATATGTAGAGAAACAGTAGAGACATGCAGTTGAAGTTGGGGGGGAAACGCCATTTGGTGAGGAGCAGATGGTTGGCTTGGGGGGCTGTCCGCGTCTAAAGGCGTGTCGTGCCCTTCAGATAGAATCCCCAAGGGCTCCCCCTTGTATTCAAAATCAATGAAAATTAAAGCGCAAAGAAAAGATGAATAGTCAGACCTCGAGTCCCTCCTTTGTTCATTGGAGCTACTGGTGGGCAGGAGTTAAAGTACAACAGCCCCCTATAGAAACACTTAAGTTAAACAGTCTCCCCATAGTCCACCTTCAGAAAGAAGGGGGAGTTCGAATAAGGAGCTTTCTGCTTGATTTAACCAAGACAGAATCGCGTGGCATAAATTAAGTTTGAAAAGAATAAGTGTAGTGAGCATGATTCTGAAGGATTTCACCATGCCTTTCAGTTACGCTTTGCTGCAGTAATCGAGAAATGTGTGCCACGTCAATATAATAAATCCCTGATAGAAGACCGATATGATGATAGAAGGGTTGCGGGAAGTGGTGAATGCGTAAACCTCAAGCACGCGGAATTGCGCACACAGCAAAGACCTGTAAAAACGTGGAGCCACATCCTTCGGATTACTGCATTGAATCAACTGGTTAAATACAATTCAGATCTTAGAACACATATGGCCATGTAGACACATGAATAATGGTATTAGTCATAGTGTTTAAATGTTTTCTCTCCTACTTTTCCTTTGGGTACAAAGGTAGGCACCTATTCCAAATCTTTATTTGGATGTGTCATATCTTGAACATTATAAGGACTGTAAACAAAAAAACACCAGTCAGACATTATGCACACAATGTCTTAGTAAACTCAAGAGTAGATTAAAACACACGAAACAAAAACTTAGCATAATTGCGCATGGGATCAACGCTTTCCTTGTATTTAAACTCCGCTCAAAAATGTAAATGTCGTTGTTGCCACCCGCCAGAAATTGAAATGCCGTTTCAATTAGCGTCCTAATTAAGACCACCCCGACACACACACACACCCTCTCAGTGTCACCAGAGAGAGGCAGAGTAATCAGCTTAGAGCCACCAATACAAATGATGTCCTCTTTCACATGACACAAATCTGTTTCTAAAAGTTTCAGCAATGAAAAAGAATYGACAGTTTACCAGATTTGATAGGCTAGGCCTAGTTGTTGAATAATATCGAAATAATCAAAAAAGGGATGACTTTTTTTCTGGAATAGKAAACTACTTGTTTTTTTAACTGGACWTTGTTGTAGGGACGGCAGCGTGCGCCGAGGGGAGCTCTTTCTCCCTAGTACATTGTGGAGAGAGCAGGTGCTGCTGCCTGAATTAACATACAGCTGAGAGAAACAAAGAAGAAACTTATTCTTACCCCCGCACAATAACAAAGTGCCTTAATGACAGCCACGCGAATGACACACACCAGCTCAGTTTTTACTGCCCAGTGTATAAGAATGGAAAATGGAAAATCTACACATATATGCCTAAAGTCAACACAATATTTACAGTTGTAAAAATAAATAAAAATGAAAGCATTCACCTGTTGATGCTAAAAGTTTTCAAAACTCATAAAAGTGTTGAGGAAACCCATTGTACATGCGTAAAGTGCAAGCATCTACATTTATGTAGTTTGGTTATATTGAATTATATCGAGATAATATCCTTAGTTTTGGGCAAGATTTTTCAAGAGCTATGGGAAAACCTGTTTAGGCTATAGTTGATCGATTTTTRCTTTTGATTACATGTAAATTCATGTTGACCATTAGTTTTACATTATGGTTAAATAAACTAATTGTAATGGTGTGAACAAACAGTTTATGTTGGCAAACAATAACAACATTTAAAAAATGAAATAAAAAGCAAAGTTTCAGAGAAAATGGGGATGAAAAGCTGAAAAAGAAGTTTGAAATAATCTTACATTGGAGGCCTGAGCTATTTGGAGCGGGTACATGGTGCCTACATGGGTCTTACGATGTGGAGATGTTCTGTGATGTAATTTGAGGTTTATGTCAGAGAGGGATGTAAAGGATTCTTGAAGGTAAAAAATTTGTTGGAATGTAAATGTAAATGAGAATGTTTTGTTTTGTGCCATGGGGAAGGAGGGTTGCACATTTTACAGCTCAGTGACCATTTGGCGATCTTTTGAGAGGGAGGTTTTGAAAAGTGTCCCTTTGTGACAGCTCGAGCCAGATTGGGGAGTAGCTCATTTGCATCTCATTACTCTAGCAGCGCAGTCTGTATATAACCAGCCGCAGGCTGACTGGGATATCAGACACACGCATAGCTACATAGGGAGAATAACTGAGAAAGCCTTGGGGAAGTGTTTTGGATCAGTACAACTTTTTCTCATTATCAATCAAGGGGAAATAAATAAAACACAAGCAACCCTAAAACTGGGTTGTCTCCTTTGCACCCTCAAATCAGAAGTTGTATTGAACTGCATTATCTCATAACTGGATTGGAATTAACGCCTTGGCACGGAATTTCGAGTTCATTCCCACATTTTTCGTCGGGATTTTTTCGWCACCAGCACCACTGTTGAGGATTACATTGTACTGTAAACTTTGTTCATGAAGATACACTGAGAAGCATCGAGATAAACTCCAGTTCCATTCAAAACGTCTGAAGACCGTACTCATTTTATAATTGGGAATTTTGATAACGGAAAATAACTTTCTCGATGATTTTCTGAGCTGGGTCATACATAAATTGCCCTGGCTCGTGGACATTTAACTATTTATTGAATATTCTCACCACAATGGGACGCCAGTCGCTCGCGATAGCTGTCATCCTTTGTATCTTGATATGCCAGGTATTGCGAATTTGACTCTCCCTTGAATTGATTTGTAATTTAAGTGTAGGCATATTCATTAGTCATGTGTACATATAGAAAACATATTACAACCTTAATGTTTTTATTGTGTTTTTACAGGGTCTTGGTTCAGGCGTTTTCGAGTTGAAGTTACAAGAGTTTCTCAACAAGAAAGGAGTGACAGGCAATACAAACTGCTGCAAAGGAGCCTCTGGGATTCAGCAGTGTGAATGCAAAACGTTTTTTAGAATCTGCTTGAAGCATTATCAAGTTAACGTAACACCGGAACCCCCTTGTACCTATGGCGGTGCGGTGACTCCTGTCCTCGGATCAAACTCCTTCCAAGTGCCTGAAACAACTGCAGAAGCATTCGCCAATCCTATTCCATTTTCTTTTGGATTCACGTGGCCGGTGAGTGTTTCAGCGCATTTTTGTAAAATGATACAATGTCGGCTTTGTCAGCATGCTCAGGGCTCACCACTTATGGGGCATTGACAATGTCAGTAACGGTCGTGAAATGTAGCCTATATTAGGACAGGAGGGGGACTTGGGCACGTTTAACAAATGCTATCAGGGTGGGAAACTTCACATCCTCATAGATGGCATATAATTGGCAGCTCTGCGTGAAATTCCGAAACGTTTCATTTTACAGCTATGAGTAAGTGTGAACSTGGTTGAATTAAGTGTGAAGCCTAAAGGTGGCACACCTCTATTATTAGGCCTAACAGACGCCATCCTTCACATGTGAAATAGCCTGATGTTTATGGACAGTGGTGCCTCAGCATCTTATAACCCTTTGGCACAGTTGTTCATTATTATATTTTTTCCCCTTCTTTTTTTTCTCAACAGGGGACATTCTCTCTGATCATTGAGGCCCTACACACAGATTCCGATGATGATCTTTCAACAGGTAAATTCCATAGAGTGCAACAGGTCACCAAACAAATGTATATCGTCARTAATTGTAAATATGTATAGGGATATATGTACTAATTCCTGTATTCACCATTTTCAGATAACCCTGAACGTCTGATCAGTCGCTTCACCACTCAGAGGCATCTGACAGTGGGAGATGAGTGGTCCTCTGATTTACAGACTGGTGGAAGAACAGAGCTGAAGTACTCCTACCGATTTGTTTGTGATGAGCATTACTACGGGGAGGGCTGTTCTGTTTTCTGCCGTCCACGAGATGATGCCTTRGGTCACTTCACCTGTGGGGACCGTGGTGAGATCATCTGCAACTCAGGATGGAAGGGAACCTACTGCACAGAACGTAAGTAGACTGCATCCTCCTTACTTTTCCTTTCCCATACTTAGCCTACTTTAACATTTGTTGATCCGTTTTTCTTTTTCTTTGACAAAAGTATTCTTAATGTGGTTAATTTGCAGTCTTTAGTCAGAATAAATTATGTGTTATTACCAAATAGTTTCACTTATCAAACATTTGGGTTGCAACAGGTGTCTATGCTACTGTTTAGGCAAATTTAAATGAGAGAAGTTTGCCGAATAATCACACGCGTGCCATAGATTAAATGTAATGCCTGATTGGCTACTTGGCAGTGCGCTTGGCGTTGATTGGCTTAGTGCGGTGAGGCATTGTTGGAAGCGGGCAGCTGCTGAGTGAGAGTAGACAATGGAGCAGCTGTCCTGCACTGGCACCATGTACACCAGCTGTCCACTCTTATCTGCACAGACTCGGGGACATTAAGGGGAGGGGCTGTATGAGCAGAAAGGAAAAAAAGGGACTTCTGACCCATAGTTAGGAGAAAAAGAAGCCTTTGTGTGTGAATCTTTTGTGTGGGAGCAACTGTGTTAAGCAGAATGTTGGTCCCCCTGGTGACAAGGGGAGCGTATTTTCTAGGTAATGGCTAATGGGGCCACCAGCCCACTGAAATGAATTAGCCAGTGTTTACTGAAAAGGGCRCATCTGAAAAGAAGCTATGCTGGTATAAACACATGTTCCAATGAGTTAGATTCCCATGATTCACGTGTGATGGTTTCTTTCATTACAGCGATCTGTCTTCCTGGTTGTGGTGAGGAGCACGGGTTCTGTGACAAGCCTGGTGAATGCAAGTAAGTCCCAATGACCTGTCCAGCTCTGTGTTAAACACCAGTCAACAGGATCACAGTTTGGTATAGTTTCATATATGCCAGTATCTAACCATTTGCATTGTGTGTGGTTACAGGTGTAGAGTTGGCTTCAGTGGGCGTTACTGTGATGATTGCATCCGCTACCCAGGATGTCTTCACGGCACCTGCCAGCAGCCATGGCAGTGTAACTGCCTGGAGGGATGGGGTGGCCTCTTCTGCAACCAAGGTGAGTTCTGTTTATCTCCCATATGCAACTAACTAGTGCTCTTCTGTCATTATCCACCATATTCAGACTCTACTGGTTTTGAGACGGCATGCAGTATCTGTTCTTTAAGGCACTATACCAATCAGGTTCAGAGAATAGGACACTGCAATCCGAACTTGGTGAAAACATTGGTGAGGTGTGCTTTCTTCGCCTCAAAATAAGTCGTAGAACATCCTGGATATCACTGTACATTAACTCTCAGAAGACTAAGCCACATGTGCCATTGTCTGTTTCAGATCTCAACTACTGCACACACCACAAGCCCTGCATGAATGGAGCCACTTGTACCAATACTGGCCAGGGTAGCTACACCTGCTCCTGTAAACCCGGCTTCTCTGGGGCCAGCTGTGGGATTGAGGTCAACAAATGTTCCGACAACCCCTGCCGGAATGGGGGAAGCTGCACTGTAAGTAGTTTGGCTGAGCTGCCACTCATTAGTTACATTAGAAAGCATTTCTCAGTGATGTAATGTCACATAGTGTGTGGTTCTTCTATGGTAGAGCTGGCAAGCATTCCTTCTGGTGAATGTAGCATGTTGATAACAAGTTAATAACAAGTCGTTAGGGAGTTGTAACTTTTGCTAAGCAAGTGCTTTGTCTTTCCTCTGACAGGATCAAGAAAACACATACAAATGTACCTGCCCCCCTGGCTTCTATGGCAATAACTGTGAGCTCAGTGCCATGACCTGTGCCGATGGGCCTTGCTTTAATGGCGGACGCTGTGCTGACAACCCAGAGGGAGGATACTATTGCCAGTGTCCTCTTGGCTATGCCGGATTCAACTGTGAGAAGAAGATCGACCACTGCACCTCCAACCCATGCTCCAACGGTAAGCTGAAACAAAGTTCTCCAGTTCTGTGTTTACCGGTTGAATCTTTCTACTGTAAGTATGAGGACATGAATGAATACTGGAACAGACAGTTAACATGTCTTTCTAATGTCTCCAGGTGCTCAGTGTATGGACCTTGTGAACTCCTACATGTGCCAGTGCCCTGAGGGCTTCTCCGGAGCCAACTGTGAGGACAACATTGATGAGTGTGCCAACTACCCCTGCCAGAATGGTGGCACATGCTCGGATGGCATGAGCGATTACACCTGCACCTGCCCACCTGGATACACCGGCAAGAACTGCAGCTCGCCCATCAGCAAATGTGAGCACAATCCCTGCCACAACGGAGCCACCTGCCATGAGAGGAAGAACCGCTACGTGTGCGCCTGTGTGCCAGGCTACGGCGGCCATAACTGCCAGTTCCTCCTGCCAGCGCACCCCCAGGGACAMCCCGGGTTAGAGGGAGCTGATAAGAGATACTCTGATGACCAGGACCAAGGCACATTCCCCTGGACCGCGGTGTGTGCTGGGATTATCCTGGCCCTGCTGCTGCTGGTGGCCTGTGCCATGCTGGTAGTTTACATACGGGTCAAGGTGCAGCAGAGGAGTCAGCAGGGAGACAACCACAGTGAGAGTGAGACCATGAACAACCTGGCCAACAACTGTCAACGACCTGACAAGGACCWATCTGTCAGCGTGATCGGCACGACGGGGGTCAAGAACACCAATAAGAAAGTGGACTTTCACTCGGACAATGCTGGAGGAGAGCAGAATGGCTACAAGTCCCGATACTCGTCAACGGATTATAATCTGGTGCATGAGTTGAAGCCAGAAGATGTGTCGAAAGAGGACCAAGAAAAGASCGTGGCAAAGTGTTCCGAATCAAATTGTTCCGAATCTCTGTGTTCGGACAGTGATTTCGAAGATAAACACAGAAAAAGTTTAAAGAGGTGAATATCTACACATTTGGATATAAATMATGTGCTACATATGGGAGTAGTCATGCTTGTGTCTGAAGAGTCTTGGTGAATGTTGATGTTAATGTATTTATTTTTCTTGTGTTCRCAGTGACGCCTCAGAAAATAAACGTCCAGAGGAGTCGACGTGCAACGAAGCATCGATGTGCAATGACACAAAGTACCAGTCAGTCTACGTCATATCAGACGAGAAAGATGAATGTATCATTGCGACTGAGGTGAGTTGAGTTGGCTCTTTTTCACCACTGCTAATATCTCTTTTCAGTTTGCATATTTCGTTTTCACTGGTCCGCGAAAAGCTCAACACTCTGAAACTAAAGCATCTTTGCCTCTTGTCTTCCCCAGGTGTAACACCACAGCTGAGGTGTAGCTCGTCTTCTCTACAGGAGGTTTTACTCCGGTGAATGCTGCTCAAACCCAGGGGYAAGGTTTCCCTTCGTGTGACTGCTGCTGTGAGACTAAGACATTGAKAGTGATATTCAGAATGAGCTGGTTCTCGACTGAAGTAAGCACAGTGACTGCAGATAAAAAGGATGTTGGACCACACTGGCCCGCGCTCTCACAAGTTATGTTTCCCAGGAACGTGCGTAATATGGACTTGTTGCACTGCTTGTGAGGACAGTTTTTACCTCATTGCACTATGGAGGGTTGCTTTTTAATATGTATTTAAACATACACATTTGAGTTAATTACTGTGTATAATGAGTATGCACTGACTGCAGTGTATATTTGTAAATCCTTTGAGCCAGTCTTCTGAATTGGTTTAGAGAGGGGAAAACACTACCTTCAAATTTGTTAAAATACTGTTGCTTTTTTCTCAAAGATGTATTCTTTTAATTTAATTACATTATGTGTTCCATTTGTTTGTGGTTTTTGTAGAGTACATTTTGATATAATTTAAGTTCATTTTGTTTGTTTTGCAAATATGTATAATGTATATAAGGCACTTCAGGTCAATGTGACTTTGTTTTCCAACATAAATGTATTTAAGAAGCATTGTACAGAAGCTATTGGAATTGTTTTATCACTGTTGCCCATGAAGGAAATCAACAAAATATTTTTCCAAAATAAATAATGTATGAAATAATTAACATAACGTAGAAGTGTCTTTGTGATATRCACATACACCATAACATGTCACCCAAAACATCCAACATTGAATACTAGAGTTACTTCTCTTGCGTTTTCTCTTTGACATACATGCACACAATGTTTGACCTCAAGTTCTCTAAGTAGTCTCACTGCAAACTMTGTGAGTATTCTTGGCCTGATGCAAKATGCAACTGTCTCCCTGTGGTACCTCAATAAGTGAGACAAAGACACACCCGGTAATCACAAATTACTACCCTCATCTTGATGGCAATTTATTTTTAGGAAGAAAGAACCCTCTGTCAAAAAAAGAAACCKCCCCTGGAAAATGTGCTGGTCAGAGTTTTCCAACTTAGTTTAAACCTTATCTCAATGTCATTTAGTAAAGCTGTTAGTGGTAGTGTACAAGTAACTTGCCCTTTGTACTCGTCAAATACTTATTTGGTCCATACTCAAGGAGAAACCAAACTAGCATGACAAATGGTTACAAATATACACTTTTGGGAAAAAAGGTGCCATCTAGAACCTAAAAGGGTTCTTCGGCTGTATCCAAAGGAGAACCCTTGGAAGAACCCTTTTTGGTTCCAGGTAAAACACTTTTGGCTTCCATGTAGAACCCTTTCCACAGAGGGTTTTACATGGAACTCAAAAGGGTTCTACCGGAACCAAAAAGGGTTCTACATGGAACCAAAAAGAGTTWACCTATGGGGACAGTCGAACAGCCCTTTCGGATATGAAAGCAGGAAGAAAATACATCATTACTATATGCACAGTATGTAAGTCTTTCTTTACTCATTCATAATCAGTCTTTGAAGCACTGAGTGAGCAGTGGACAGCTGAAAACTAGACTGAATAACACATTGACTTGCAGCTGTCCAGATGGTGACTAGAGAGACACACCATTCCAGAATTGGGGAGTATGAGGCAGATACAGTATACTGTACCAGTGTATAAGCACAAGAGAGCCAAACAATAATATTGACTATAGAATGCTGATCCAGAGTTATGTTTATGTTCAATCCTTTTTCTATTTGATAAATAYCATCCATCTGTTAACATGCTACAGTAAGATACCTAAGAAATGTATCAGTTAACTGACACTCTAAAGGTTCATTCTAAAGTGAAAAATGAGCTCCTCTAGTTCGCCATCTGAACAAAGATCTGACTGCAGCAGCATATAGATTTTATATTCTGACCAGAATGTGTAGTTGAATGTGTACTGTCAGGTTACTCACTGAAATGATAAACAAGCTCTTGAATCAAACAGCTGTGAGAGTGTTGGCGTCTTTTTACTAGCAACTTCAATCAGGGACGAGGAAAGTCAACCTCATGTTCTGACCATTTTAATGATGTGGTACAGCAAATGTTTATCAACCAGACCTGCTTTATAAACCTGCTATTTTAATCACAGTATTTCCCCAGGTTATTGGTAATGTATGACAAGCAATCTTTTTGAGAACTCACTTTGTAGTTCATTTTGATTCTTTCTTTATTGCGAAAGGGATGCTGCTGTCTTGAATAGGGTTCAAACGAGGGAAGGTCAATAGCAGCATTGACCCTCTTTGGCATTACAATTCTAACAACAATAATGAAAGTGTAAATATTATTCTCTTCCCTGGAATATGCTTTCAAATACAAAGCAGAGTGTGTCTCTAAATACATATCTATTTTGTGCTTTATAAATGTAATAGAAAGTCTTCTTAGCCTTGGTTAAAACGTTACAGACCACTTCCATGTGCCCATTTTGTTTGCAAATTAAATTATTTCAACTTTGTTTTAAAGCCAGCCAGAGAGGAGCGGTGAGAGAGTTTGCCCTGTGAATGCAGGGAGAATATAGTGGCTCCGATAGGGACCAGTGAAAAGTATTTGCTAGTATTACACAACTATTGGACAGTTGTTTCCACATACCATGCTAAGCTTTTAACTTAACTTTTTTCAGTCGCACAAAGGCTTTTCGCTGAGTTGGAAAATATCAGGAGACAGGCCTAAAGCAGCCCCTTTGTTTCTTCATTCAGTGTAGTCCTGGTCCACGGCTCTGCGTCCAATGGGGAATATCTTCTTTTTAATCTTTTTTTTCTTTTCAGTTTTGTGTCTATAATCAAACAAAGGTCACCGATTAATGCCAATATGCCAGAGTGTTTTGAATGCAGAACTTTGAAGGTCTTTGATCAGCATGAAATAAAGGATTGTTAAAAAGGAAAGAAGGATTTTGAAAGTATGATTTACTTTAAGTTATGTTTGGACTTACACTAAACTAACTTTTTTTTAAAACTAACTGTTTTTTTACGAAAGATTCATTCTCTTACTAAATGTTTACTTTTGTTTCCTACATTTTAAACTGTGTACCCTACATCTGATTCATTCTAACAGCCTGTATAAACGTATAAACGCTATAAATCRGTGTGGAATGCATTACACACAGAAAATCTATTACATTATAATCATAATCATAATGTTTCTTTTAACAAAACTATACCTATACATGCTTATAAATGTATTTGTAATGCAATACACACAATATAATGGATGTGTACGTGTGTGTACTTCTTGCGTACTTGTTCATGTTTAGGCAGGATTCTACCTTGAACACAATTCATTCACACACAAAGCTCAATCCTCTTCCCATTCCATAGCAATGATCAGAGCATTGGTTTTGATGGAATCACGCAGGGCAACTGTCTGCTTTTCAGCTATTAGTGCTGGATTCATCCTTAGGATTTGCGGCTTCTATTCATCCACTGGGGGTGGGGGGGAGCGGGTTGATCCAACTATATGTTTGGAATCTGGTGGGATGCCAAATGTTTGTGTGGGCATTCTTTTCTTTTGAAAAGATGCACATAAGCTCTAGCTCCTAAACATCTTCCCACCGCCCAACAGGACTGAGATCCCCCTGAGAACACTGAAGTTTCAACGGTTCCTGAACGTTTTGGCGCCATTCTTCAGATACATTCTTCAGATTTACATGAATGATATTTGAAGTAGATGTCTTTTGTCAATGGTGTTGATTGGATGTGACACTATCAAGTAATCAACTCACACAATATAGCCGCAGGATCTTTTTCAGAACTTTCTGTCACTGTGTAATGTACTGTACATCCAAGAGATGCCCAATGGTGGTGTTGCAACATTTAAACTTTTACTTAAATGTACCCAATTGTTTCAGGCTACGGCTAACAAGCTGGCTTTGTTATCTGTAGGTTATTTCTTAAATCCACACTGGGACCTCTGTGAAGGCAGAATTAGTTTGGGCCTAATCTATATTACCATGACAAGAGAGCAGTTAGTGTTCTGGTTAGTACAGTCAATGACTTGTTTAAGTGTTACTTTCCCATGATCTTATTAATCTGGTCACAGATATCCCCCTTTTTCTTCATCCGTATTTCTTTTTATTCTTTTTCAAGTAAAAAGGAGAGATGCTGGTGTTGTGGACCCCCTTTGGAKGAGTCTCTATGCGCACTCTTACTTCTGCATGGATTAGTCAATATAAAGCTGTTTTCTGCTGCCAAGCCCCTCAATGGCAAGTACAATTTTGACAGATTGTGGAGAGAGGGGAACATGGGTAGAAGAAAGGGGATCCTGGTCCGACAATGAGCCATCCTTTGTTCCTGTATAGTGGTCACCTGTCACTCCCCACAATGTGGAGCCACCCCCCTTTAGAACTACTGCAACCTGGAGCCTCAGATCTCATTCGACGAGCTACGGATAGGATTTAGGGTTGTGCCAGGGAAGTCTTGGGAAACAAAACTGTTTCATGCAGGACAATGGAAAGGACACAAAGGAAAGCGGTGGGTGTAAAAGCTAGTTTGTCATCACACAAATCCCCACAAAGGGGAATACTGTTTACACAACACTCTCGACCAGTCCCCACACCGCACACTTTAAACAGCCCACTCCATGCTCCATTCACTATAGACCGGGGACTAAACTGAAGACATTTGTAGATAAAGTTACTATGCAAAATTAAGAAGCTATTATGCAAAGGAATGAAGAGGACCACTGCTTGAAGTGAGGACGTAGTTGATAATGGACCGGCTGATATGTCCTCCTAATCACAGCAATACAAATGTTTAATGTAAATGTAGCTAAATGGATCAATTTGACAAAATAAACCCAAAGCTAGTGAATTAGATCAAATAAATAAAGGTACAAATAGAGAAGGAATTCTTGCCTCAGCCTAACAAATGTGGTAAACTCAAAATATTTACAACCTGGTCTGATCATCTTTCCATTGGCATGAACCAACATTGATGACCATTCAAGACAGGAGAGGCATGCCTCCATTCCATTAGTGCTACATAGGTGGAGTAAAGTAAAATTCCACATGTAGCATAATGCCCATACCKACTCTGGCCCTTTGGTGCCATAGTGGGTATGGTCATTATGGGACAGAGCTTTCTAATGATCATTAAGGGACAGAGCTTTCCACCCTCTGATACAAAACTCAGTGATCCAGCGAGCATAACAATCTCTCTTTGTTTTCTCTACGCATGTTGTAGCTGACACTTTTACTGTCCGGGGACGGCCAGCACCCTTTCGGAGATTGTTGGTCCTCCTGAAAGCCTCTGCAGGAATCCAAGGGTTCCACATCCCCTTAGTCATGGAAAACAGACAAGAAGTCAGGCCTAGCTCCTCATCTGTCCAAACAGAGATTGTGTCAACATGTCAGGCAAATATGGCCGAGTAATTCGGGCAAAGGTAGTAAACAAGCTTGAGAGTGGAGGTAGAAATTTATTGAGAAGAGCTTATTAAAATCATTTAATTTGATTGAACATGTTTGAGAATCAACGTGAACTTTGGATGAACTGTGAAATGCCAGCATCTTGGTATGCCTGAAAATCCAGCCAACATCAATACATAAAATTGTCCTGAATGCACTGAGTACTGAGTTTATATTTTCTGAGTGCAAGATGGACGCATGCACAAAAAATGCAAACAAGCGACTTACATCAATTACTTTATTGATAATCAACAGACCAGCAGTTGACATTATTTACATGTACAGTTGAAGTCAGAAGTTTACATACACATAGGTTGGAGTCATTAAAACTCGTTTTTCAACCACTCCACAAATTTCTTGTTAACAAACTATAGTTTTGGCAAGTCAGTTAGGACATGTACTTTGTGCATGACACAAGTAATTTTTCCTTCTAGGCAGAGTTGCAAAGAAAAAGCCTTATTTCAGACTGGCCAATAAAAAAAAACGATTAAGATGGGCAAAAGAACACAGACACTGGACAGAGGAACTCTGCCTAGAAGGCCAGCATCCCGGAGTTTCCTCTTCACTGTTGACGTTCAGACTGGTGTTTTGCGGGTACTATTTAATGAAGCTGCCAGTTGAGGACTTGTGAGGCATCTGTTTCTCAAACTAGACACTCTAATGTACTTGTTCTCTTGCTCAGTTGTGCACCAGGTCTTCCCACTCCTCTTTCTATTCTGGTTAGAGACAGTTTGCGCTTTTCTGTGAAGGGAGTAGTACACAGCTTTGTACGAGATCTTCAGTTTCTTGGCAATTTCTCYCATGGAATAGTCTTAACTTCTCAGAACAAGAATAGACTGATGAGTTTCAGAATGAAGGTCTTTGTTTCTGGACATTTTGAGCCTGTAATCGAACCCACAAATGKTGATGCTCCAGATACTCAACTAGTCTAAAGAAGGCCAGTTTTATTTCTTCTTTAATCAGAACAACAGTTTTCAGCTGTGCTAACATAATTGCGAAAGGGTTTTCTAATAATTAATTAGCGTTTTAAAATGATAAACTTGGATTAGCTAACACAACGTGCCATTGGAACACAGGAGTGATGGTTGCTGATAATTGGCCTCTGTACGCCTATGTAGATATTCCATAAAAAATTTGCCATTTCCAGCTACAATAATCATTTACAATGTTAACAATGTCTACACTGTATTTCTGATAAATTTGATGTTATTTTAATGGACAATAAATGTGCTTTTATTTAACAAACAAGGAKATTTCTCAATGACCCCAAACCTTTGAACGGTAGTGTACGTCAGAAACTGTAAGACAGTATAATTATGAATATTTTCTGTGGTCACAAACACATTTGTTTTATAACGCACAGCTTGTCTGAAGAGCAAACACTCGCTTAGGTGCCAAATGTTATTCTTAAGTGTGGCAAAAGCAAGCCTCTTTTGTGGTGTGGCAATATCATGCAAGTCTTTTATGTTGTCTGCAGCTTAGCAGGCTGCGAGTGAAACAGACCAATGGCAGTCATCCTGAGGAGGAGGACAGTGAGCAAAGTTTATCATTAACATCTGCTGTGTCTTCCCCACCAACCCCATGGTGGGCTATTATGTTGTGACACTGTGGACATTGTCAGGAGTTAAAAGTCGGTCCCTAGGGACCAAGCTTCTTTGAATCCCTTGTGCTCCCAGAAGGGGCTCTTGGAAATCGTACCAGCTGACAGATACACCCCAGGAGACAGGGAATCCACCAACTCAAACCCCAAACCCAGCTTTTACAAATCTTTTAACTGACCACATTGGACAGATAGTTAGTTCTAAGTTATCAAAGCGTGGGTGAAAAAGACACATTTTTATAGGTTCACTTTATTTTCTTTAACATTTTTCTGTGCRCATTAACTTTCCAGTTCAGTATAAATTTCAGCAGTTCCTCCTTGATTACCGATGTCATTAAGCTCATCTTTTCAAAAGTGTATTTTTTTTCATGCCTTCATAGTAAAAGTGACGATCACTGCGCAGAGGCAATGACAACAGGTTTTTAATCATGGCAATAACTTCCTTTGCACGATTCGTGGGAACCGCCTGCGGCAGACAATGATTGAATTCACAATGGTGCATACAAAGGCCACCTTTGGGAGAAACCATATCCAACAGCATGCTGGGAAAGGGGAGCAATGGCAGCAGATGTTGTCAGAACTATAAGCAACAGATGCCTCCTTGCAAGTATTCAGCCCTGCGCACAAGCCAAGCCGAAGAGCTCAAGAATGGGAGTGCACACAAATAATAGTGGATGTCTCTGTTTTGGTGGAGAGTAGGAGAATGTGCTGYGATCAAGATACGATTGATTTGTGATTATTTAAATTTTATTCAACGCTGGTTACTTCTTCTTCTTCTTCTTTTWTAAATCATGCCAAAATAATAAAGATGTCCAAAAAATGATGGTTAAAGTCAGTAACGTGCATCTTTCAGACCAGGAAGACAAGTCAGTCATTTATATTTATCAAATGTTCAGTGAAATGGTTCTCATATCCATATAACATTATCATGAAATAGATTTTTTTTTAAAGTAAATTAACAATGATTGTGTTTTATAAGCTGTGAGTAAAATAAATGGATCATAATGGGTTTTATCTAACAGACCCATTTTGAATAAAGCATCCCCTAAAAGGCATATGTTCTTTATTTTGTTTATAAAACCTAAACCCAGGCTTTGAAATCACTGGTGATCCAGTCCCTGCTTGGTGTCTTTGCTTTGCTAACTCATAGACTTGCTGAAAATGTCTATGTGTAATCACAATCAGAATGATCAACCCTGTATCACAGAGAAGCCACAAGGAACTCAGTGGCATATATGAGTAGCAATTATATTGCTGGGAGTTGATTACAAATAGTGTCAATGACTCTAGTTGCATTTATTTTGTGAGTTGCTGTTGTTGTTCCCAATCAATAATCAATGGTGTTTTCTTCTTCTTTCCTCTGTTTTGTGTTGCCTGTCCTTGTGGCCCATGTGGGTTCTGGTCAACATGGCTACGTCAGGCCATAGAAAGTCACACAGAGCAGCTGGCTGTGCTTGTTTGTMTGGATCCTCTGAATATGAGTATTTTCTGAGGGCCCCTCCCTGACCTATGGGGGTCACAGGACACAGGACCTTGATCCCAGGCACCATAATCGACACAGTTCCAGAAAAAAGCCACAACACTTCAATAAATAGTGTGCCCCTGTCACATGTGAGCAAATATATAACGTGTATATAAATGCACAGCACCTCGACTCTCGTGCTCGGAAAGCTCCGGGTTGCCAGGTCTTCTCCATTGAAGCGAGAGTGGGGCGTGCCCCTTGGAGACAGTGTTCAGTGTGGGGTGTGTGGGAATGGACCTGTGGACTGACGCCTGATTAATGACCACAAACACTGAATGCTCTGCTCTCTTGAGATGATAATCATTTCAAATGGCAGATGGGTAGGAAAGTTGAGGTTAGGCCACAATCAACTCGCAATGAATGAAAATCCCTTCGGTTGAGAACAAAGGCGAAAGTATCCCATGTTTTTCGTTGGCCTTTAACTTAAGGCCAATTACTTGGGGGAAACAAGAGATGGGACCGATGTGTGCTGTTCACTAGATTAACAATGAGGAGGCATCTCACTGGGATTATTGTGACTAGACATGTTAGATGTGACTCATCGTTTCTGTTGTTTATTTTTATTAATAAGTATGGATAGTTACAATCGTGAGAAAAAAACAATTGAGGGAGAGGAGTAAATTATGTCATTTGAAATAGTACTGAAGTAATGGAAATAAATCAAATATGTGTRAAGGTAAATAACTCATCCATTTCCAGAGGAGCGTTATCCAATGTTGTTCTTCAAATTTATGCTCCAGAATTAGTAGGGTAGCAGTGGGCAGAGAGATGTAACAGGTGCTATGACTTGATGCCACCTCACACACCCCTCTGACTTCTCGTACGCCTCTAAAGCACATTCATCACTGGGCCTCTATAGCTGTAATGCACTGCTGTCATCCCTAACACTGAAACTGTATCTGTGAGCCTCCACTGCTGACACAAAACCTAGAGAAATTCAGTCTCACATTCAGACTACTGACAATAATGATTATTATATTATAGTTCCTTTCCACCTACAGTAGGTGCTCAAAGCGCTTTACATAATAAGGGGGGAAACTCACCTTTTCCAGTAACAATGTGTAGCACCCACTTGGGTGATGCACGGCAACCAWTTTGTGCCAGAACGCTCACCACACATCAGCTATCATGGTGGAGATGACACAAGACGCAGTGTGAGTATGCAAAGTCATGGTGGGGGATGGATGAATCCATATACATRAGTGCTGAACAGCCCCTATCTCACCCACCCATCCCCCGAGTGCATTGTCCCTCTCCTCTTGTGTCTGTGTCGGACTGCTCTAGCCAGTGGAACTCTAGGGACCTCACTCTGGCTCCAGTCTGTGATGCCATGCGGCTGGGAGTTGACACGTACGCCTCGCCTCGCCACTCCGACAGACAGATGGTGAGCAACACCCATTAATGGGCTGAGCAGCATTGCTTCGTCCCTGCCCTGGTAACTGCCGGCATGTGCTGGCATTTTCTCATCCCTCTTCTCCAGCAGACTTGCCAGGCCCTGGCTGGCTTGTCCCACACTTCTCTCCAGAGTATGTAAATAACCAGACAGAAAAGGCCTGCTTTCATCTGAATATGAATAGAGGAAAAGAGGAGGCTGAGGGAGAGAGAGCAAGAGAGAGAGAGAAAAGGGGGGTAAACCATAGCCCCCRACCATCGCCCCTTATAGACTTCATTATAAAAACAAAACTCAGACAGGACACAATCAAACTGATTAAAACAATGAGATATGCCCCATTGTGTTCCAGCGTTTTTTCTTCTTCATTGTGTTTAGCATAACCATAACAATAATAATTGTTATTTTGGTCATTTACAGCAAACAGTTTACTTGAACAGAGAATTGAATTTGGTTTGTGATTAGTCTCATTCTTTGAAAGGAGTAACTTCTGAAGGGATCTAATGAGTGAGCTGAATTGACCCCAGTCTCTATGAATGAACACGCACATCAGAAAGTCTAATCAGAGAGCAAAGCAAGTCCTAACGCATGGACAAATGGCAAAACACACCCTGAACCACACTAATCAAAATGASACAGATCACTGAGAAAATGTGGGTGAATTAGCTATGTTGTTATGTACATGTAAAAATGAATATTKCACACACACTAAAATGTTTATTCTATTCTACTGAGTCATTTACTTTTTGTTCGTATTCTTATCTTTTATTATTTCTTATTGTTGTTGCATTGTCCAGAAGGAACCTTCAAGTAAGCATTTCATTGGACAGTATATACCATGTGTATCCTGTATATCTGACCAATAAAACTTGAGGTATTAGTCACACGGTAACAAGTGTGATTGACCTAGGTTTCATCCCTGCCTTTCTCCATTGACACAGTACCGTAAAGTGTGTGGTTGAGCATGATGATCAGCTTGATGTGTACTGAACAAGCCTAAATACACTTTTGCCAAAGGATAATTACACTTTTTGAAATAACATTTACATAGATGAGATGTTTTCCTGTCAAGGTCCAAAGTTAATTCATCTTTTGAATTTAAAGAAAATATTTGTGCTCCTTTTCACATTGAAGTACTAAAGAGACTGGGTATCAGTTTTGGAAAATTCATTTGTATCTATGCAACCCCTATTGGAAACTACAATATGGTTCAAACTAGAGTGTTCCTCCCAGACCAGGGAGGTAGAGCAAGCCTTCAAGGCAAACAACGATGCTTCCTCTGCTGGTAGGATAACAGAGAGTTGCTGATTAAGAATGTGTTGGCCGAGGGGGGATCGCAGGCTACCAGAGTTATTGCAGCAGGAAACTGTGCCTGCTTCCTCCCAGGAGTCCCCTGAATAGAGCAAAAACAAGTGATAGATTTACACTTGGATTAGGAGATTAACACGTTGTACATGTTAATTGGTCTAATTACTGTTAAAAAAACAGCATTAAAAATTGTTATTTTGTTCCCTTTGATTGTCCATCAATTGAGCGCAAAGTTTTTCAGATAGTTATGAACCTGTCATAGACATAGGTAATGAGGAATGCAACTGCAGTTATGTCGTTGTAATAACTGATATGATAACAATTTGACGGGAAAGTAGCACAATAACAGCATTGTCATAGAGTTGTTTCTTTTCCATGTCCTTTCCGTATTCTGTATTTGAACCTTAACCACAAAGAAACTCATTGCCCCTCAGTACGAGGGAAATTTGGGAGCAAACTGTGCATTCTGACTGGACAGAGAACCATTTGSTTAGGATACAAATCTCTTCAATAGCTTCTCCCTTGTCCACATGGAGGGGGACAACCTCTCTGCCTGTCATCTACTCCAGTATAATCAAACTAAATCAAACTCTCTGCAATGACAGTCAACACGAGACCCTAAAACAAACACAGAACACACTTTCCCTTCCCAAGTTATCGTGTCAGAGCAAATAAAGCAGCCACGTTCCCCAAATGTTGGCATTTCTTTCAGAGAAGCCCGCTGCTAGCTGTCAAGTGGGATGAACGTTAAAACCGTTTCGGGCCGGCCCAGTTAGCCACTGAATGGGGCTTTCTGCCTGGCCTGCCTAATGGGGCGCCAGTGTTAAAAGCAAATGTGCTGCTGCACAGGGTTTACCGCATGCCCGGATTTGTCATTTGTGAGATTTCATTTGTCCAAGAATGAGCCCGAGTCAGAGGTCAGTGGGCAGGAGAGCAGACCTGCTGACAAGTTCACCGTGCACTGGGGACTAATGAGAGCGCTCCGCCAAGTAAACGGAACAAAGGCAGACGGATTACATGAACTCATTTGTTGACTGGAATCAATAACACTAGTCACTTGGACTCACATTTTCATCCTACGGTCGCCACTGGCCTGGCAAAGGCGCCCATTCAGAAAGCGTCACATGTCGTCCTCTCGCCCCATGCGCACGCCGGCTCGCGTAGCAGCGGGCGACATCGATTTTGTGTCTCATTCCACTTGGCTTGCAGCATTGTCATCATCCTTTTGGTGGGGAGCAGAGGAGGGGTAAAACAGAGCTAAATACAAAATGATCACTTTGACAAACTTAGAAACATTATTTGCTCTGGTTAAAGCTAATTGGGCAAGAACAGTTTGTGTGTATGTGTGTGTGTGTGCATGTGTGTTCCAGAGGAATGCTTGAGATATTTTTCACACAGATGAGGTCTGGGCAAGAGATTTACTGAGGAAGTGCATAGGGACCAAGAGGAAGCCCTTGCTAGTATCCGCCCTCTATCTGCTGAACAAGGAAAGGGAAATAGAGATGCTAGTGTAAACAGTGCTACAGCAGTAAACCATCTGATTATACCTGAAACAAAGTAGAGAGTATTTACTTTTTAACTCCAACATTGATTGATTGCTGCTGGTTGAAATTACATCATGTTTGTGCCCATTGATTTAATTTGGTGTTTCCAAAAACAGATGATAAAAGCAGAGAAATTGGCTGTCCACATATGGAGCAGCAGATTATCAATTGGGTAGTTTTATCCAAAATACCACTAGCAAGTTTTTATATTCTTTAAAGAAATTATTCCAATGCAGCTGCAACAAGCTTACTCAGATGTGCAAGTGTTTTTCCTAACCCCCTGACTAGACCGGCCACGTTGCACATTCATGTGATTCAATCATTTCATCCACACTGCTTGCGTGCATTAACGAGCATCTGTGATGCAAGAATGCTAACGGTGCTGATTAACTGAAGACAATGTGGGGCTATGAAACAACGGAAAACATTCACATTTTTGCAAATGTATAAAAAATACAAAACTGAAATATKACATTTACATAAGTATTCAGACCCTTTACTTAGTACTTTMTTGAAGCTTCCCGAAATAGCCCGGCTGTTTTCAGTTAGTGTGCGAACCATCTGGAGGCGAATGTCTGAGTATTGATGTAGTCACCTCYTACAAGAACTTGGGAGTATGGCTAGACGGTACACTATCCTTCTCTCAGCACATATAAAAGCTGCAGGCTAAAGTTAAATCTAGACTTGGTTTCCTCTATCGTAATCACTCAACCCAGCTGCCAAACTAACCCTGATTCAGATGACCATCCTACCCATGCTAGATTAAGGAGATGTAATTTATAGATCGGCAGGTAAGGGTGCTCTCGAGCGGCAAGATGTTCTTTACCATTCGGCCATCAGATTTTCCCCCAATGCTCCTTATAGGACACATCACTTCACTTTATACTCCTCTGTAAACTGGTCCCCAAAGCACACACATGCCTGGGTCGCTACTCTTTTCAGTTCGCCGCAGCTAGCGAAAGGAACAAGCTACAAAACACACTCAAACTGGACATTTCTTAATTCAAAGACTCAATCATAGACACTCTTACTGACAATTGTGGCTACTTCGCGTGATGTATTGTTGTCTCTACCTTCTTGCCCTTTGTGCTGTTGTCTGTGCCCAATAATGTTTGTACCATATTTTGTGCTGCTACCATGTTGTGCTGCTTTTAAGTTTTTAAGCCTTAAAACAGCAGCCATCTCCACCGGCGCCATTCTTTCAGATTCGTCAATCCTTGAGAGAGGTAGCCATAGAGCCTCTAGGCCTGCCAGTCTTTGTTTTGTTTTAGTTAACTTCTTTAGTTTTGGACCATTYTAAATATGTATATTGGTCATCCTTTTGAACAACAAACAATAATTGGCTTGGGCTTGCCGACCCATATGAGTCAGGACGGAGGTCATACATAGCTATGTCCCRGAGTTTGGTCACGGTGTAAGAAGTATTTTGTCAGCAATGAATTCTGCATTGATCCTTTCATGTTTGCTTTCCCACAATTTAGATGTATTGATATTGTTAAAGTAGATCATAAAAAGTGTATTTATGGTGAAATGTCATTATGGGTCTATCTACAAATCATGTAGTATCATAAAATTATCTGCAGCTCTGCAAGTAAATACTGTAAATGTGTGACTTTTATCAACAGACAACCTAGACAACAGTGCTGATACGAATATACCAATGACATTAGATAGTTCTCAGCTAATTGTATGTCCTAGTTGGAATTTGACACATTGAAGAGAAACTTCCTTTTCTGTGATGGTATGTGAATTTCCAAGGAGCTCTGACCTAGGCTACCGTTGGAGCCCTTAGAGGAGTGACACTGAGAAAACGTCCTCTGAGACAGACAAATGGCTCTTACTTTCACCTCTTTGGCGACTCAGGATACAGTAGCAACAGAGAGAAAGTGCATTTCATGGCAAAAAACATTTGACCGGAATAAAAAATAKTTTTTTTCAAACAAATAGAATACTACTCTAAATGTTTCAGAGACAAAACACCATTTCCAAAAGTAAAACGTTCATAATTAAAAAGAGACCAGTGAAAGTGTTATGTTGCCCCAGTTTCCCTTTCTGCTGCAGCTGAGTTATGAGTATGAGGATAAGGCACTCTTGCCAATATTTACTGACTCAGTCAGGAAGTCCTGTACAAAGTCATTATCATTAATCTGTCGAACAATTCGCCTGACAACAATACAGTGAGAGACACTAATGCAGAGCAGTTCAGAGCAGTGTGAAAATGGACTCTAATCTCAATCCATTTATCATACTCACGCATGTCACAGTGATATACAGCAGGGGTAAATAAACTGGAAAGTTACATTTGTCTCTCTTAATCTCATAAAYCACATATTAAGTATGAAAGAGTTCATGAAGTTTATACACGTGATCATAATTTAAAAAAACCTGCAAACAAGTTCTGAAAGGATTTGCCTTTGTTTATCACCAATATAAACACTAACTGTATGTAATCACCGTTATAAACACTAACTGAATTCATGTAATCAGCATTATAAACACTAACTGAATTAATGTAATCACCATTATAAACACTAACTGAATTCATGTATGAGTATGGTCCCGCGTGGCTCAGTTGGTAGAGCACGGAGCTTGCAACACCAGGGTTGTGGATTCCTTTCCCACGGGGGGCCAATACAAAAAAGTATGAAAATACACTACATGACCAAAGGTATGTGGACACCTGCTCTTTGAACATCTCATTTGAAAATCATGGGCATTAACATGGAGTTGGTCCCCCTTTTCTGCTATAACAGCCTCCACTCTTCTGGGAAGGCTTTCCATTAGATGTTGGAACATTGCTGCGGGGACTTGCTTCCATTCAGCCACAAGGGAATTAGTGAGGTCGGGCACTGATGTTGGGCAATTAGGCCTGACTCGCAGTCGGTGTTCCAATTCATCCCAAAGGCGTTCGATGGGGGTTGAGGTCAGGGCTCTYTGCAGGCCAGTCAAGTTCTTTCACACTGATCTCGACAAACCATTTCCTTATGGACCACGSTTTGTGCACGGYGGTATTGTCATGCTGAAGCAGGAAAGGGCCTTCCCCAAAKTGTTGCCACAAAGTTGGAAGTACAGAATTGTCTAGAATGTCATTGTATGCTGTAGCATTAAGATTTCCATTCACTGGAACTAAGGGCCCTAGGTCGAACCATGAAAAACAACCCAAGACTATTATTCCTCCTCCACCAAACTTTACAGTTGGCACTATGCATTGGGGCAGGTAGCGTTTTCCTGGCATCCATCAAACCTAGATTCATTAGTCAGACTGCCAGATGGTGAAGCGTGATTCATCACTCCAAAGAACGCGCTTCCACTGCTCCAGAGTCTAATGGCGGCGAGCTTACACCACTCCAGCTGATGCTTGGCATTGCGCATGTTGATCTTAAGCTTGTGTGAGGCTGCTTGGCCATGGAAACGCATTTCATGAAGCTCCCGACGAACAGTTCTTGTGCTGACGTTGCTTCCAGAGGCAGTTTGGAACTAGTTAGTGAGTGTTGCAACCGAYGACAGATGWTTTTTACGCGCTACGCGTTTCAGCACTCGGTGGTCCCGTTCTGTGAGCTTGTGTGGCCTACCACTTRGTCGCTGAGCCGTTGTTGCTCCTAGACATTTCKACTTCACAATAACACTTACAGTTGYCCAGGGGCAGCTCTAGCAGGGCAGAAATTTGACCAACTGACTTGTTGGAAAGGTGGCAACCTATGACGGTGCCAAGTTGAAAGTCACTGAACTCTTCAGTAAGGCCATTCTAATACCAATGTTTGTCTATGGAGATTGCATGGCTGTGTGCTCGATTTTATACACCTGTCCTCAATGGGTGTGTCTGAAATAGCCAAATCCACACATTTGAAGGGGTGTCCACATACTTTTGTATATATAGTGTATATGCTCTCACTACTGTAAGTTGCTCTGGATAAGAGCGTCTGCTAAATTATGTAAAATGTAAATGTCATTATCCAAGACATTGGGGACCAGGGGGGCTGGTGAGCGTGTGGCTTGGCTGTGAGGTAGGCTACAGGGCCCTTCCACTCTGCCACCCTCCTCAGGGACAGAAAGAGACCGCATAAATTCCCGTCCAGGGAAACGTGAACAAATTGTGAGTTTGTGCCTTACCCTATAGGGTTAAAGATGCAATCCAGGATCCTAAGCACAACGAATTCTCAACAAATAGTACAAATTGGATTCGTTACATATCATACGAATTGTATGATGTAACCATACGAAATGGATGACATAGTACACAAAAAACGGGGAGCACTTTTGGCTCATGAGCGSCACTTTCAGAACAACTGTCTGAAATTARACAAAAGTTTGAGAGTGCATTTTTAACTGAGCCCCTCAATCTCTCATTTTTATTAATCAACCCAAAAGAACATCCAACCGCTGGTTGTTAGATGAGACGCTTGTTTGAGTGTGTTTGTCATTTCAGCTAATGATACCACATCAACTAACCATGTTGTGGTTTAAAGATTCACCTATTGCTTAACTAATACTGCGCCTGTCACATCCAGCAGAGTTCGTGTAGCAAATGGTGTTCCAGTAGGCTACCTGTATTATTTCAATTGTAAAATGTATTGTTGATAGCCAAGATATGAGGTTGTGATAGAAACCATAGGCTAATTTGGAACTCGAAGCAATGGGATCCCTTCTTCCTCATGACTCACGTCATGTCCCAACAGTCTTGCCAAAGATATTCCTCAACACAGTAGTGGACTCCTCTCCTCTGTGACCTGTGCTGTTCCTGCCCCTGCTCCACAGTACTGTCCAGACAGATAGACAGACGGACGAACAGCACTGCTGAAGGGAGAGGCTGGATCACAGAGTGCCTGCCCAAATGATTAGTCAGGAACACAGACAGTTTCCTTGGAATCAGTGCCCATTTTCTATTCAAGCTAGCTGAGAACAAGTCTTTCCTTACTCGGGCCATTACCCTCCCATATCCTGAGCCCACCCTTTCCAACCGCCACGCTTGTTACAAACTTAACTGTTTCAACACCCTTAAAGGAACAATGTTCAACTCATTGTCTGGAGCCTTGTCCCAGATCTCTGCCTGCACCCTCCCCTCTATTCTATCTTGTCATCGCTTTTGAGACGCAGTTATTTTAGGCCACACTGACCACCACCATGTGTATACTGCATGTATTTAATTTTGAACTAACCCAAAATTATATCAAGTTCTATACAGTGGTATAAGTAAAGTACTTAAGTAAAAATACTTTTTTGGGTATCTGTACTTTACTTACCTATTTAAATGTTTGCTAACTTTTACTTCACTACCTTCCTAAAGAAAAMAACATACTTTTTACTCCAATTTTTTAACCTGACACCCAAAGAACTCGTTACATTTTGACAGGAAAATGATCCAATTCACACACTTATCAAGAGAACATCCCTGGTCATCCTGGGAACCTAGAACCCCACATAGAAATAATAAACTAGACTAAAACCCCTAGTCACACCCTGACCTACTCTACCATAGAAAATACAGGCTTTCTATGGTCAGGAAGTGACACATCCCTATTGCCTCTGATCTGGCAGACCCACTAAACGCAAATGTTTTGTTTGTATATCATGTCTGCTTTCTGGAGTGTGCCCCTGGCTATCTGTAAAAAAAAATTACAACTATTTATACTTTCACTTTAAATTTTTATTCCATTTACTTTTGATACTTAAGTATATTTAAAACCAAATTCTTTTAGACTTTTACTCAAGTAGTATTTTACTGGGTGACTTTCACATTTACTTGAGTCATTTTCTATTAAGGTAGCTTTACTTTTTCTCAAGTAGGACAATTTAGTAGTTTTTCCAGCACTGGGTTTATACTTGTTGACACTTTTCTAAATTACCATTTGCATGTTTGGCTGTAATTTTAGGGTTCTAAATTTGTCTGGTAATAAAGGTGCATTACACAACATACACTTCTGTTCAACATTTTTTTACATAAAGGCCATTATAAACCACGTTTCCATCCACAGTTTTTACGTGAGTAAAGTCATACCGTATATAAATAAATCAAGACAGCTGCAATGGAAACAGGAAGTCAAATCAAATCAAAGTTTATTTGTCACGTGCGCTGAATACAACAGGTGTAGACCTTACAGTGAAATGCTTACTTAACCAATAGTGCAAAAAATGTATTAGGTGAACAATANGAAAAAGGGAGGGTTAGGGGGGGGTGTCTAGTGTCGGTGGCGGCTCTGGTGCGGGGCGATGTACCCGCTCATCCGCCAGCATCGGGGGCTGCTCTGGTGCGGGACGAAGTACCCGCTCATCCTTTGGATCCAGCCATGGACCTTGAGGTTCCGGACCGTTGACCGTCTCAGGAGGTTCCGGACCGTGGACCGCCTCAGGAGGTTCCGGACTGTGAAACGTCGCCGGAAGCTCTGGACTGGGAACTGTCGCCGGAAGCTCTGGACTGGAAACTGTCGCAGGAAGCCTGGTGCGTGGCGATCTTCGCAGGAAGCCTGGTGCGTGGGGCCGGCACTGGTGGTACCGGGCTGGTGACACGCACCTCATGGCGTGCGCGAGGAGCAGACACAGGACGTACTGGACTGGGGAGGCGCACTGGAGGCCTGATGCGTGGGGCCGGTACAGGTGGCACCGGACTAGTGACACGCACTTCAGGGCGAGTGCGGGGAGGAGGCACAGGACGTACTGGACTGGGGACACGCACTTCAGGGAAAGTGCGAGGAGCAGGCACAGGACGTACCTGACTGGGAAGACGTACTGGAGACCTGGTACGTATAGCCGGCATAAATGGTACCGGAACTTTAACACACTTCGCACGGCAAGTGCGAGGAGCTGGCACAGGACGTACTGGATTGTGAAGGTGCACTGGAGACCTGGTGCGTATAGCCGGCATCAATTGTTCCGGAACTTTAACACACTTCTCAGGACGTGAGAGAACAACTCTCCCATTTCTCTCTCCTCCAAATTCTCCCTCTTCTCCCAGACTGGCTCTGGTTCACTCCTCGCCTCCGCCGACTGCTCCATGTGCCCCCCCAAAATTTTCTTGGGGTTTCTGTGGCCTTCCTCCACGACTTCGTCGCTGTCCCTCCTTCGCTGCTTCCGCCTGCTTCCATGGCAGGCTCTTGTCTACTGCCATTATTTAGTCCAAAGTCTAGTTCTCATGTTCTCTCCCTGATCTCCTCCAAAGACCAGGATGCCATCTCCTCCCGGGCATGCTGCTTGGTCCTTTGTTGATGGGATATTCTGTCACGCTGTTCGTAATAATGGTCGGACTAAGGTGCAGCGTACTTTGAGTTCCACATAATTTATTAAAGAAGTGAAACTTTAGAAAGACAAAACAATAAAGAATAAACGAACCGTGACAACAATGCAGTGCTAACAGGTAACTACACAGAAACAATATCCCATAACCCACAGGTGGAAAAATTGCTACTTAAGTATGATCCCCAATTAGAGACAGCGATAGCCAGCTGCCTCTAATTGGGAATCATACACAAACACAGAAAATTAAACCTAGAACCCCACATAGAAATAATAAACTAGACTAAAACCCCTAGTCACGCCCTAACCTACTCTACCATAGAAAATACAGGCTTTCTATGGTCAGGACGTGACACATCCCTATTGCCTCTGATCTGGCAGACCCACTAAACGCAAATGTTTTGTTTGTATATCATGTCTGCTTTCTGGAGTGTGCCCCTGGCTATCTGTAAAAAAAACTATTTATACTTTCACTTTAAATTTTTATTCCATTTACTTTTGATACTTAAGTATATTTAAAACCTAATTCTTTTAGACTTTTACTCAAGTAGTATTTTACTGGGTGACTTTCACATTTACTTGAGTCATTTTCTATTAAGGTAGCTTTACTTTTTCTCAAGTATGACAATTTAGTAGTTTTTCCAGCACTGGGTTTATACTTGTTGACACTTTTCTAAAATTACCATTTGCATGTTTGGCTGTAATTTAGGGTTCTAAATTGTCTGGTATAAAGGTGCATTACACAACATACACTTCTGTTCAACATTTTTTTACATAAAGGCCATTATAAACCACGTTTCCATCCACAGTTTTTACGTGAGTAAAGTCATACCGTATATAAATAATCAAGACAGCTGCAATGGAAACAGGAAGTCAAATCAAATCAAAGTTTATTTGTCACGTGCGCTGAATACAACAGGTGTAGACCCCTTACAGTGAAATGCTTACTTAACCAATAGTGCAAAAAATGTATTAGTGAACAATAAGTAGGTAAAGAAATAAAACACAGTAAAAAGACAGGCTATATACAGTAGCGAGGCTATAAAAGTAGCGAGGCTACATACAGACACCGGTTAGTCAGGCTGATTGGAGGTAGTATGTACATGTAGATATGGTTAAAGTGACTATGCATTATATGATGAACAGAGAGTAGCAGTAAGGTAAAAGAGGGGTTGGCGGGTGGCGGGACAATGCAGATAGCCCGGTTAGCCAATGTGCGGGAGCACTGGTTGGTCAGCCCAATTGAGGTAGTATGTACATGAATGTATAGTTAAAAGTGAACTATGCATATATGATAAACAGAGAATAGCAGCAGCGTAAAAAGAGGGGTTGAAGGGGGTTGGGGGGGGCACACAATGCAAATAGTCCAGGTAGCCATTTCATTACCTATTCAGGAGTCTTATGCTTGGGGGTAAAAACTGTTGAGAAGCCTTTTTGTCCGACTTGGCCACTCCGGTACCGCTTGCCATGCGGTAGCAGAGAGAAACAGTCTATGACTAGGGTGGCTGGGGTCTTTTGACAATTTTTAGGGCCTTCCTCTGACACCGCCTGGTGCAGATGTCCTGGATGCAGGCAGCTTTGCCCCAGTGAATGTACTGGGCAGTACGCACTACCCTCTGTAATGCCTTTCGGTCAGAGGCCGAGCAATTGCCGTACCAGGCAGTGATGCAACCAGTCAGGATGCTCTCGATGTTGCAGCTGTAGAACCTTTTGAGGATCTCAGGACCCATGCTAAATCTTTTTAGTTTCCTGAGGGGGAATAGGCTTTGTCGTGCCCTCTTCACGACTGTCTTGATGTGTTTGGACCATTCTAGTTTGTTGTTGATGTGGACACACAAGGAACTTGAAGCTCTCAACCTGCTCCACTACAGCCCCGTCGATGAGAATGGGGCGTGCTCAGTCCTCCTTTTCCTTAGTCCACAATCATCTCCTTAGTCTTGGTTACGTTGAGGGAGAGGTTGTTATTCTGGCACCCCCGGCCAGGTCTCTGACTTCCTCCTATAGGCTGTCTCGTCGTTGTCGGTGATCAGCCCTACCACTGTTGTGTCGTCTGCAACTTAATGATGGTGTTGGAGTCGTGCCTGGCCATGCAGTCGTGGGTGAACAGGGAGTACAGGAGGGGACTGAGCACGCACCCCTGGGGAGCTCCAGTGTTGAGGATCAGCGTGGCAGATGTGTTGCTACCTACCCTACCACCTGGGGCGGCCCGTCAGGAAGTCCAGGATCCAGTTGCAGAGGGAGGTGTTTAGTCCCGGATCCTTAGCTTAGTGATGAGCTTTGAGGGTACTATGGTGTTGAACGCTGAGCTGTAGTCAATGAATAGCATTCTCACATAAGTGTTCCTTTTGTCCAGGTGGAAAGGGCAGTGTGGAGTGCAATAGAGATTGCATCTCTGTGATCTGTTTGTGCGGTATGCAAATTGGAGTGGGTCTAGGGTTTCTGGATAATGGTGTTGATGTGAGCCATTATCAACCTTTCAAAGCACTTCATGACTACGGATGTGAGTACTACGGGTCTGTAGTCATTTAGGCAGGTTCCTTTGTGTTCTTAGGCACAGGGACTATGGTGGTCTGCTTGAAACATGTTGTTATTACAGACTCAATCAGGGACATGTTGAAAACACCTGCCAGTTGGTCAGCATATTCACGGAGCACACGTCCTGGTAATCCGTCTGGCCCCGCAGCCTTGTGTCGTCGGCTACGGAGAGCGTGATCACACAGTCCTCCGGAACAGCTGATGCTCTCATGCATGCCTCAGTGTTGCTTGCCTCGAAGTGAGCATAGAAGTGATTTAGCTCGTCTGGTAGGCTCGTGTCACTGGGCAGCTCGCGGCTGTGCTTCCCTTTGTAGTCTGTAATAGTTTGCAAGCCCTGCCACATCCGACGAGCATCGGAGCCGGTGTAGTAGGATTCAATCTTAGCCTTGTATTGACGCTTTGCCTGTTTGATGGTTCGTTGCAGGGCCTAGCAAGATTTCTTGTAAGCTTCCGGGTTAGAGTCCCGCACCTTGAAAGCGGCAGCTCTACCCTTTAGCTCAGTGCGAATGTTGCTTACCGGAGTGTGTTGTCCTATCTTGCCGGTGCAGCGTATATCCCGCTAGCTGAATATCCATATCGTCATTCAGCCACGATTACATGAAACATAGGATATTACAGTTTTTGATGTCCCGTTGGTAGGATATTCGTGATCATACCTTGTCTAGTTTATTGTCCAATAATTGCACGTTGGCGAGTAGTATTGACGATAACGGCAGCTTTCCCACTTGCCTTTTCCGGGTCCTGACCAGGCATCCGGCTCTTTGTCCTCTGTACCTGCGTCGCTTCCTCTTGCAAATGACGGGGATGTCGGCCCTGTCGGCCCTGTCGAGTGTTTGGAGAATGTCTTGTGAGTCTTGCTTGTACAATTTCAGAAATGTTAACAGACAATTTGTTCGTTCAACATTGCTTACTTACTTAATWATTTTTTTCCCGGGTGGGACATAAGGCTGYAACAATCTTCTGCCACTGGAGTATGTCTTTGGCCACAGTTTGCATCCCGAGAGACACATCACTTCCAGCTCAGCCACCACTGTCCGTCGCCATGTTGTTTTTGGKCTGCCTCTCTTGCACTTCCTCAGCATATGGAAGTGCAATAGGCATCCTCAGAACATGACCAGGCCAACGTAACTTGCATATTTATTTTCCAGGACAATGTTTTTACAGCCCGTCCTCCTATACAGGTTCTCATTGGAGATCTTGTTTGGCCTTGAAATGTTGGAGTTCTTATGGGGCAACTATTGTGGAAGGCATTAACRTTGCTCATCTCACTTGACTACCCTCAAGCACTCAGAACCATATAAAAGCAGCAACTTCCCATTGCCATCATAGAGCCTGATCTTAGTTTTGAGGCTGTATACTTTTGAGCTCCATATGGGTCGGAGTCGACTGAAAGCTCCTCTGGCTTTGTTTAGTCAGGCCTTGATGTCTTTTTTGGATCCGTTGTCGCTGCTGATTAGGCTTCCAATGTAGGTGAAGTTGTCGACATACTCAAGTGTAATTGGAGGTGTTGGTGTTGTATTAATGCACATGACTTATGTTGATATGGAGACCAGTCTGTTTCGCGTATATGCTGAGTCTGTCTGACTTCTCCTGGAGGTGGATGTATTTGGATCAAATAGAGGCCAGATCATCAGCAAAGTTGAGGTCCTCTAGATGGGAGAAGAGGGTCCAATGGATTCCTTGGGCATGGTCAGATGTTGTTTAACACATTAACCATTTATTGGTAATAAGAAAAAGGATTGGAGAGAGGATGCAGCCTTGTCTGACACCAGACTTAACTTGAAATGGCTCTGTAAGAGAACGATCAAGCATGATGCTACATTTAACGTGCTCATAGTACTTCACAAGGAGGTTGACAATCTTGGGGGGTATTCCGTGGGCTCCAAGGATCCTCCATAAGCTCTCATGGTGAACACTATCAAATACCTTCTTGAAATCAATAAAGTCGATGTAGAGGGGTGCATTCCACACAAGGCACGGCTTGATGCCGTTGCGCAGGGAGAATATCTGGTCTATGRATCCTCTTCCTTTGCGGACAATTATGCCTGGATCTTGCAGCTAGCTAGCTGCTATCCGTGTGACTATTGGCTAACGTCGGTCCCGGAGCAAACATCAATTATTCGAGAGCTAGCCAGCTGAAGAGTTCCATCAGCCACTCCTGGGCTACAATCACCTATCCGGACCCGTTTTACTGCTGATGCGGAGCCCCACCGGGCCTTCACGACTGGACTACCGATGTTATCTGCCCGAGGGAGTTATCCGACTGGCCCCTCCGTTGCGACGTAACCTGAATGCCCATCTGCGGCCCGCTAATCGTTAGCTGTCTTATCGGCTGCTATCTGAATAGGTCTATCGGACAATTTTCTTGGGCCACTATAACTATAACTATTTTTGCCAGATTGGATTTGTCCGGTCCCCCTTCTACCACACAGGAAACCCCACTTAACTCGACCGACGGGAAACGCACGAGGTGGCTAAAAAAGACTCCATCCTCTTCCAACTTGCTACCTCATGGCCCGGCTAGCTGTCTGAATCGCCGTGACCCCAACCAACCTCACTACTCACTGGACCTTTTGATGACTCGGCTAAGCATGCCTCTCCTTAATGTCAATATGCCTTGTCCATTGCTGTTCTGGTTAGTGTTTATTGGCTTATTTCACTGTAGAGCCTCTAGCCCTGCTCATTATACCTTATCCAAACTTTCAGTTCCACCACCCACACCATGCGATGACATCATCTGGTTTCAATGATGTTTCTAGAGACAATATCTCTCTCATCATCACTCAATGCCTAGGTTACCTCCACTGTATTCACATCCTACCATACCTATGTCTGTACATTAAACATTTTGAAGCTATTTTATCGCCCCCAGAACCTGCTCCTTTTACTCTCTGTTCAACTTCCTAGACTGACCAGATTCTATATCTTTTAGCTGTACCCTTATCCTACTCCTCTCTGTTCCTCTCTGGTGATGTAGAGGTGAATACAGGCCCTGCAGTACGTAGCTCCACTCCTATTTCCCAGGCGCTCTCTTTTTGATGACTTCTGTAACCGTAATAGCCTTGGTTTCATGCCATGTTAACCATAAAGCGCCTCCCCTAAGTTGTTTTATCACTGTCTTTAGCACACTCTGCCAACCCGGACGTCCTAAGCCGTGTCTGAATCGCTGTTACTACAACATTTTTAGACAAGATCGGCAAAGGGGGCGATGTTGCAAGCTACTGCAGAGATAGCCTGCAGAGTTCTGTCCTACTATCCAGGTCTGTACCAAACAATTTGACTTCTACTTTTTAAAAATCACCTTCTAAAAACAAGTCTCTCACCGGCCGCCTGCATATAGACCCCTCTGCCCCAGCTGTGCTCTGGACACCGATATGTGAACTGATTGCCCACCATCTATCTTCAGAGCTCGTTGCTGCTAGAGTGACCCTAAACTGTAACAGGCTTAATAACACCCAGCCGATCCTACAATCTAAGCTTGATGCCCTCAATCTCCACAAAATTAATCAATGAACTACCAGGTACACCCAAGCCGTAAACATGGGCACCCCATGATATCATCCTAACCAACTTGCCCTCAATAGAATACACCTCTGCTGTTTTTCAAGCAAGATCTCAGCGATCACTGCTCATTGCCTGCATCCGTAATGGGTCAGCGGTCAAACGACCTCCACCTCATACTGTCAAACGCTCCCTGAAACACTCAACGAGAGACCTTTCTAATCGACCTGGCCCGGGTATCTGGAAAGATATTGACTCATCCCGTCAGTAGAGGATGCCTGGTTATGTTTTTTAAATGCTTCTCACCATCTTAAATAAGCATGCCCATTCAAGAAATGTAGAACCAGGAAAATATATAGCCCTTGGTTCTCTCCAGACTGACTGCCTTAACCAACACAAAAACATCCTGTGTCGTTCTGCAATTAGCATCGAACCCCCGTGATATGCACTTTTCAGGGAAGTTGAAACCAATATACACAGGCAGTTAGAAAAGCCAAGGCTAGCTTTTTCAAGCAGGAATTTGCTTCTGCAACACAAACTCAAAAAGTCTGGGACCACTGTAAAGTTTTTCTTACGGCTGGCCATGCTTCCACCTGGCTACCCCTACCCGGTCAAACAGCACTGCACCCCACAGCAACTCGCCCAAGCCTTCCTCATTTCTCTTCTCCAAATCCAGTCAGCTGATGTTCTGAAAGAGCTGCAAAATCTGGATTCCTACAAATCAGCCGGGCTAGACAATCTGGACCTTCTCTTTCTAAATTATCTGCTGAAATTGTTGCAACTTTATAGCCTGTTCAACCTTCTTTCGTGTTGTCCTGTACTAAGAGATTCCCAAAGATGAAAGCAGCTGCGGAAATCCCTCTTCAAAGGGGGGGACACTCTTGACCCAAACTGCTACAGACTATATCTATCCTACCCTGCCTTCTAAGTCTTCGAGCAACAAAACAGATTACCGACATTTCGAATCCCACCGCACTTCTCCGCTATGCAATCTGGTTTCAGAGCTGGTCATCGGTGCACCTCAGCACGCTAAGGTCTAAACGATATCTTCACCGCCATCGATAGAAACAAACTGTGCAGCGTATTCATTGACCTGGCCAAGGCTTTCGACTCTGTCAATCACCACATCCTCATCGGCAGATCAATTGCCTTGATTTTCAAATGCTTGCCTCGCCTGGTCACCAACTACTTCTCTGATAGAGTTCAGTGTGTTAAATCGGAGGGCCTGTTGCCCGGGCCTCTGGCAGTCTCTAGTGGGGGTGCCACAGGGTTCAATTCTTGGGCCGACTCTCTTCTCTGTATACATCAATGATGTGTCGCTGTTGCTGCTGCTGGTGAGTCTTCTGATCCACCTCTAGCAGACGAACCATTCTGTATACTTCTGGCCTTCTTTGACACTGTGTTAACCCCTCCAGACGAGCTTCAATACCATACAACTCTCTTCCGTGGCCTCCAACTGCTCTTAAAGCAAGTAAAACTAAATGCATGCTCTTCAACGATCGCTGCCCGCACCTGCCCGACGTCAGATCACTACTCTGGACGGTTCTGACTTAGAATATGTGGACTAAAATACCTAGGTGTCTGGTTAACTCTCGCTTCAGACTCACATTAAGCATCTCATCCAAAATTAAATCTAGAACCTATTTCACAACAAAGCATTCTTCCTTATGCTGCCAAACTACCCTCGTAAAACTGCTACCTGCCGATCTTGACTTTGGTGGATGTCATTTACAAATAAGCCTCCAACACTCTACTCACACAATTGGATGCAGTCTATCAAGTGCCATCCGTTTTGTCACCAAAGCCATATACTACCCACCACTGCGAACTGTATGTCTCGTTGGCTGGCCCTCGCTTCATATTCGTCGCCAAACCCACTGGCTCCAGGTCATCTTATAAGTCTTTGCTAGGTAAAGCCCCCATTATCTCTCAGCTGACAGGTCACCATAGCAGCACCACCCGTAGCACGCACTCAGCAGGTATATTTCACTGGTCCACCCAAAGCCAATTCTCCTTTGGCCACCTTTCTCCATGTTCTCTGCTGCCAATGACTGGAACGAATTGCAAAAATCATGAAGCTGGAGACCATGTCTCCCTCATAGCTTAAGCACCAGCTGTTAGAGCAGCTCACAGATCATGCAAATGTACATAGCCATCTGTACTATAGCCCATTCAACTACCTCATCCCATACGTTATTTATTATTTATTTTTCTGCTCTTTGCACCCAGTATCTCTACTTGCACATTCATCTTTTGCACATATCATTTCCAGTGTTTAATTGCTATATTTGTAATTATTTCGCCACTATGGCCTATTTATTGCTACCTCCTATCTTACCTCATTTGCACACACTGTATATAGACTTTTTCTCTATTGTATTATTGACTGTATGTTTGTTTATTCATGTGTACTCTGTGTTGTTTTTTGTGTCGCACTGCTCTTGCTTTATCTTGGCCAGGTCGCAGTTGTAAATGAGAAATGTTCTCAACTAGCCTACTTGTTAATAAAAGGTGAAATAAAAAATAAATAATAAAAGACCTGCGACCACGGAGAGGTAAAAACCCGCTTTTTATGGAAAATTGCCCTGATAACTCCTTAGTCATATCTCAGTTTACTCACTTACTTGTGGCGCTGCCTACTACTGATGATTTGTTTTTCTAATCATATGAGCCAAAGAAATATTTGCTTTATTGGGACGCTAAACCAGACAATAAGCATGCTATCTATATAATGAATAGGGTGGGTGAGATTATTAAATATTAAAGCACTAAACTCTCTCTAAAGCTTCACTTATTCAAAAGTTTTATTTGAAGCCTAAATGGTTCTCTAGTAGATTATTAAAAAGCTCATCCGTTGTTTAAAATTGCCTTTTTGCCTTTGTGCAGATTGCCATGTCTCATTTTCGATCAATTGAAATGATACTTGAAAAAAGTTATCTCTCTTTTTTCAAACAAGCATTGCAGAGTGGATACAATTTCAATTCATCTACTGAAAAAGATAGAACAAAAATTACAACACATATTATGGCTGAATCAATGTGCTGGTTGATAAATACCTGTATTTATGGGAAAGATGTTTTGAAAGGATATATTTTGCTCTTAAAAGACATTGTAAATTGGAATGGTAGAGTTATGTCGTTATGGAGTATCAGAATTGTACGGGAGGTCGTCTCAACTCAAGAGTCAACCAATTGATTACAGGATTACCCAAAATGGAGGAGGCAGGGGGCAGCGGGAGGAGGTAGGGAACTGGTCTGTCTGCCAATATATAGGATCAAAACTGGCGGAGGAATAATAATAAGCATAAATAGGAAAGTATACCAGTTTCATTTGAGGACCAGGGATGTTGAAACTGTGCATTACAGATGGCAAAATAGTTGAGAAGAGATTTGTCACCGTCTGCTCCTCCCTCCTCGTGTACGACTTCGCCAGAGTACTAACCACGGTCTGGGATTCATCATTACGCACACCTGTTAATCATTATGATTCAACCTGGACTCCATACCTTCATCATTCTCCCTTTATATGTCACTCTCCAGTTGATATTGTTCTTGTGTATTGGCATTCTGGCTTATGTTAGTGTCGTGTCTTGGTGTTGTTGTTTTACTAAAATGTTTCACCTGCTTCGGACTCACCGCCCATTATTACAGATTTTTGATGTCCCGTTCCATGGTACAGAGGTGTATGAGTTGATATATTTAAAATGACGCAAGATTCGATTTGTGCTATTTCAGCTAAAATTATTATATAGAATTCTTGGGGCATAAAATCCTCGAAGCTCTGCAGATTTTGTTGTGAGGATACAGAATCAATAGACCATTTAATTTGGTATTGCCCTCAGGTAGCCTGTTTCTGGTCTCAGGTTCAGGAATGGCTGAAAATGCATAAAATMGATCTAAAATTGACCCTAGAAATAGTACTGGTGGGAGATCTGGAGAGACCAGGTCAGTCAATTACTAATATATACTAATACTCTTAGTAAAACAATTTATATTCAACTCGCAATCTGTGGATTCTATTCATAGATTGAAATTGCACGTTAAACACAGCATAGTTGAAAGATATATGTTGCATAGAAATCTGAAGAGGGTGGCCAGCAGAGATAGGTGGGATGGTCTGAGGGTTGGGATGTGGAATTYGAGACAAGTGGGAGTGGAGTTGCTGGGCAGGGGGATAGAATGGTCAAAGATAAAAGTATAAAAATAAAGTCAAAATAAAACATAATAAAAAGTATGTTTGAATGACACTGAGTGTTTTTTACAGCTAATGCCGTTTTGCCCGAGGCTGACGCCGTGCAGGTGTTTGTACACATGCATATACACACACTCTCATTCAAATGCACACATACACGGACACACACACACATGTAAATAGTGCCAGACATGCACTCAAACATATACAGTTSGCCTTGCTGTTATGWTTTTAGTTCCTTTGTTTTTTTGCATTGTTGTTTTCCTTTTCTGTTTCTTTTTCTCTTTAGTTCATTTTTTGGTTTTTTGTGCATTGGAGGGGTTATTGGGGGTGGGGAATGGAATTATTATTATTTTTTACTATTTTTGTATTTTTTTCTTGGGGGGGGGCTGTGGGAGGGGTCTCGGATGGTTAAGGGACAGCTCTTGGGGAGTTGTGGGGGAATATTGGAGGGTTTGGGTCCCTGTCTTTGGCCTTGTGGGAGATCTGTCGACGTGCCCTTGAGTAGGGCGTTGACCCTGGATGCTTCTGTGTGTTTCTCTGAATGGGAGTCTGTTGYWTGACTGGTGTGGTGTAGTTGTTGAGCGGSTTCACTGCAAGTATATTGTATGTATTGGATATTCAATAAATACATATATATACAGTGGGGCAAAAAAGTATTTAGTCAGCCATCAATTGTGCAAGTTCTCCCACTTAAAAAGATGAGAGAGGCCTGTAATTTTCATCATAGGTACACTTCAACTATGACAGACAAAATGAGAAAAAAAAATCCAGAAAATCACATTGTAGGATTTTTAATGAATTTATTTGCAAATTATGGTGGAAAATAAGTATTTGGTCACAGGCATTCACTAAGGTCCCCCCGTGTGGTTCTGCGATTTTTTGCTCACCCTTCTTGTGATCATTTTGACCCCAGGGTGAGATCTTGCGTGGAGCCCAGATTGAGGGAGATTATCAGTGGTCTTGTATGTCTTCCATTTCCTAATAATTGCTCCCACAGTTGATTTCTTCAAACCAAGCTGCTTACAATTGCAGATTCATCTTCCAGCTGGTGCAGCTCTTTGTCTTGCCATAGTGGAGTTTGGAGTGTGACTTTTTGAGGTTGTGACAGGTGTCTTTTATACTGATAACAAGTTCAACAGGTGCCATTAATACAGGTAACGAGTGGAGACAGAGGAGCCTCTTAAAGAAGAAGTTACAGGTTGTGAGAGCCAGAAATCTTGCTTGTTTGTAGGTGACCAAATACTTATTTTCCACCATAATTTGCAAATAAATTCATTAAAAATCCTACAATGTGATTTCTGATTTTCCCCTAATTTTGTCTGTCATAGTTGAAGTGTACATATATGAAAATACAGGCCTCTCTCATCGTTTTAAGTGGAGAACTTGCACAATTGGTGGCTGACTAAATACTTTTTGCCCACTGTATTGGGTGTACTCTATAAA
>NC_036848.1:44507331-44586837 GCF_002910315.2 Salvelinus sp. IW2-2015
ATAACAAAGTTTTATCTCAATACTTTTTATATACCCTATGTGTGCAAGACAGAGTGCAAACGTTTTCTGAAGTCCACAAGTTTCACACACTGTTGTGTTTGGCCCATTCCTCCATGCAGATCTCCTCTAGAGCAGATGTTTTGGCTGTTGCGGAACACGGATCAACTCCCTCCAAACGACTAGTTGATCTGGAGACTGCTAGGCCACTCCAGGACCTTGAAATGCTTCTTACGAAAGCCACTCCTTCGTTGCCCAGGCGTGTGTTTGGATCATTGTCATGCTGAAAGACCCAGCCACGTTTCACTCTTGCCTGATGGAAGGAGGTTTTCACCAAAATCTCACGATACATGGCCATATTCTTTCCTACACTACAGTCGTCTGGTCCCTTTGCAGAAAAACAGCCCAAAGCAGAGTGCCACCCATGCATCAGTAGTATGGTGTTCTTTGGATGCAACTCAGCATTCTTTGCTCCAAAACACGAGGTTGAGTTTTTTACCAAAAGTATATTTTGGTTTCATCTGACCATATCAAACCCCAATCTTCTTCTGGATCATCAAATGCTCTCTAGCAACTTCAGACGGGCCTGACATGTACTGGCTTAAGCAGGGGGACACGTCTGGCACTGCAGGATTTGAGTCCTGGCGGCAGTAGTGTGTTACTGATGGTAGGCTTTGTTACTTTGGTCCCAGCTCTCTGCAGGTCATTCACTAGGTCCCCCGTGTGTTCTGGATTTTTGCTCACCGTTCTTGTGATCCATTTTGACCCAAGGGTGAGATCTTGCGTGGAGCCCAGATTGAGGGAGATTATCAGTGTCTTTGTATGTCTTCCATTTCCTAATAATTGTCCCACAGTTTATTTCTTCAAACCAAGCTGCTTACCAATTGCAGATTCACTCTTCCCCCGACCGTGGTGCAGCTCTTTGGTCTTGGCCATAGTGGAGTTTGGAGTGTACTGTTTGAGGTGTGGACAGGTGTCTTTTATACTGATAACAAGTTCAAAGGTGCCATTAATACAGGTAACGAGTGGAGGGACAGAGGAGCCTCTTAAAAGAAGAAGTTACAGGTCTGTGAGAGCCAGAAATCTTGCTGTTTTGTAGGTGACCAAATACTTATTTTCCACCATAATTTGCAAATAAATTCATTAAAAATCCTACAATGTGATTTTCTGATTTTTTCCCCTAATTTTGTCTGTCATAGTTGAAGGGTGTGATACATTAGATGAAAATAAGCTGTAGAAATAATACATTAGTTTACAAGACCTGTTCACAGAAATTATAAATTGTCACAAGGGCCTGAGATCAGTCAARATTCAGACCACTAGGGGTCAGTGTTTTTAAATAGGATGTCCAGTAGGCCTCCCTCTGTAATAGTAGGAGCTCGATGTTAACTCCTCTCCTTGGTAGAGCAACATGCTCAATGCCTGTGTATTTATTTGAGGGAGGAGATGGAATGGTTAGCTTCAACAAAGTGAGCTGCTACTGCATAGTCAGTGTTCTTACACCTGATTGAGCTGTGGTGTTCAGCTATGCGTTGTTTGTAGGCTTTCCCTCATGTACAGGTGATGAGATAGATTACTGCCTTTCAAATCAAATCACATTTTATTTYTCACATACACATGGTTAGCCTTTGTCTTGCATTAGATGATACCCCTAACAGGGATTTTTCTACCTGTATGTGGGTGTCTGAAGAAGGATGTTTTTGTAGTGCTATTGCACTGTGCGCATGAGKCACATTTGTAGTTCCCATTTGGAATGGGTGTCAAGAGAGTCTGAGTGGGCTCAGGGGGCAGGTCAGATCTCACTAAGCTATCCCCGATATTGAGTCCACGCTTATAGACCACCAGTGGGGGTTGCTTGAAYAGGTGTGCAATTTATTTGTCTGATTGCAGAATATGCCAGTGCTTTTTCAGGATTGCTTTCATTTTCTCTGAACACTTGGTGTACTTAGTGCAAAACACTGTTGTGTTTTCTTCTTTGGTTTAGTTTTTTAGCAATTCCTCTGTTGGTTTTTGAGATATTTTCATCATTGCAGCATTAAGTGTTTTGTCCTTGTTGCCTTTCATTTTGAATTTATCTGTCATTTTCTTATTATAAAAAAATATATATACAGTGGGGCAAAAAAGTATTTAGTCACCAAGTGCAATTCCTCCCACTTAAAAAGATGAGAGAGCCTGTAATTTCATCAAGTACACCAACTATGACAGACAAAATGAGGAAAAAAATCCAGAAAATCACAATGTAGATTTTTTATGAATTATGCAAATTATGGTGGAAAATAAGTATTTGGTCAATAACAAAAGTTTATCTCAATACTTTTTATATACCCTGTTGGCAATGACAGCGGTCAAACGTTTTCTGTAAGTCTTCACAAGGTTTTCACACACTGTTGCTGGTATTTTGGCCCATTCCTCCATGCAGATCTCCTCTAGAGCAGTGATGTTTTGGGCTGTTGCTGGGCAACACGGACTTTCAACTCCCTCCAAGATTTCATGGGGTTGAGATCTGGAGACTGGCTAGGCCACTCCAGGACCTTGAAATGCTTCTTACGAACCACTCCTTCGTTGCCGGCGGTGTCTTTGGGATCATTGTCATGCTGAAAGACCCAGCCACGTTTCATTTCAATCCCTTGCTGATGGAAGGAGGTTTTCAATCAAAATCTCACGATACATGGCCCCATTCATTCTTTCCTTTACACAGATCAGTCGTCCTTGGTCCCTTTGCAGAAAAACAGCCCCAAAGCATGATGTTTCCACCCCCAGCTTCACAGTAGGTATGGTGTTCTTTGGATGCAACTCAGCATTCTTTATCCTCCAACACACGAGAGTTGATTTTTACCAAAAAGTTATATTTTGGTTTCATCTGACCATATGACACTCCCAATCTTCTTCTGGATCATCCAAATGCTCTCTAGCAAACTTCAGACGGCCTGGACATGTACTGGCTTAAGCAGGGACACGTCTGGCACTTCAGATTTGAGTCCCTGGCGGCATAGTGTGTTACTGATGGTAGGCTTTGTTACTTTGGTCCCAGCTCTCGCAGGTCATTCACTAGGTCCCCCCGTGTGGTTCGGGATTTTGCTCACCGTTCTTGTGTATATTTTGACCCCAAGGGTGAGATTCTGCGTGGAGCCCCAGATTGAGGGAGATTATCAGTGGTCTTATGTCTTCCATTTCCTAATAATTGCTCCCACAGTTGATTTCTTCAAACCAAGCTGCTTACCAATTGCAGATTCACTCTTCCCAGCCTGTGCATCTCTTTGGTCTTGGCCATAGTGGAGTTTGGAGTGTGACTGTTTGAGGTTGTGACAGTGTCTTTTATACTGATAACAGTTCAAACAGGTGCCATTAATACAGGTAACGAGTGGAGGACAGAGGAGCCTCTTAAAAGAAAAATACAGGTCTGTGAGAGCCAGAAATCTTGCTTGTTTTTAGGTGACCAAATACTTATTTTCCACCATAATTTGCAAATAAAATTCATTAAAAATCCTACAATGTGATTTTCTGGATTTTCCCCTAATTTTGTCTGTCATAGTTGAAGTGTACATATGATGAAAATTACAGGCCTCTCTCATCGTTTAAGTGGGAGAACTTGCACAATTGGTGACTAAATACTTTTTTGCCCCACTGTATGTTCCCCCTGCTGATGATGCTTATTATGCATTATGGTTGAACCAAAAGATTACATGTAACAAAAACATTTAATGAAATTTGAAATATTTAAATATATAGGGGAAATTAAATGAAACAATGAATGTTGATGCTAATGTTATGCTAATGCTACTGATAACAATGGCATAATATATTCAATATGCTGTAGGCTATTGTCTTTCAACAGTTTCGCTCAATTCATTCTGATCAACCTAGCAATTACGACACACCCCTCACTATTGTCATTGGTTGCACTAATTGGTTGTTTGTCTACATAACCTGGTTCAAGCATTTATGACATTACCCTGAAGAAGGCACAGTGATGCCGAAACATTGGTGGTTTTTAACTAATAAATGACTGGGAGGTTATACATATGGAGTGTGCGACTGTTTTTATAGCTTACAGTGTATTCACCATTAGTCAGCACCTCTACACTAAATAATTTTCTCTGGGTGTGCACCAGCTCAAGTTTTTTTTACTTAAAAAAAAAAGTGAAAAACAGCGCAAAAAACACACAAAATAGCACAATTGGTCAGGAGCCTGTAAAACYGCGGCCATCCCCTCCGGCGACATTCACAAAGATGAATCAATAGAGCGGAAAATGCAAAACACATCAAATGTTTTTTATTCGGTACATGAGAACTTKAGCACAAAAGTGTGTTTTATGTGCAATACATCATCACGCACATCCTTTTATCTGCAACAAGTCAGTTTTGATGGAAAAAAACCTCTGGTGGGAAAATTAGATAAAAAAAAAAATTCAGATTTGATTATATTCGCATTGGTATAATTGAATAACTTGTTTTTTTATACTTTACATCATTCAGTACATTCCATTTTCCACCATGTGTTCTTCATAATGTCAAAAACGGTGATAAATTATTTATTTACATTTTTATCTTGAAATTCCATCTCTCAAGCCTGCCAATAAAAGTTGTTTTGTTGAATTTTTTCTTCCCACCGGCCAAATAGAGAAAAAAGTTGAGGATGAAAAAAAATTAAAGGGGGCTTGTCACTTGTGTATGGTTGGCAATGTGGACTGACCGAGTGAGTGCTGGGAAAAAAAAGTTTGGGAGCGTGGCCCACATGCTGGCCAGCGACAGCGAGCTGGCCCGGTTGGGTTTATGAAGTGGAAAGTTTAATGAAGTAGCGAGCGAGGGGATGGTTGGGACAGTTCTCCCTGCACAGATGGCCCTTTGTAACTCCTGACACCTGCCAGCTGCTCCGGCTTCAAAATGATGGCGCTGGGGGGAGCAGAGTGAGCACGGAGAGGGCCCTGCCTTCTAAGCTGCCTACAGTGGCTGGGGCTGAACCCCTGACCCCTGGTGTCAGACAGGGCCACTGAATGTTTTCTCTCCTCTCAGTGGGTCTCCAGCCCCTGTCTATGGCGCCTCTCTCTCACCACAGTGGGCTGCTTGGGGGGACCGCCCCCTTCGGCCACCCGTCCTCAGCCACACCACGGCAGATCGTTTCTGTTTGGTCACTTCTTTCTCTGAGACAAACTGGATGAAGAGTGTCTTGAGACTGAAAATCAGACTGCTGTTGGATCTATTTGGATCCAAGCTCACTAAATGGCCAACAATTAGTTAACTTTTCAAACATTTAATGTATTTTATATGAATGAAAAACATCCAAGAAATACAAGAGCTTCATTGGTTTTTCAATTGTTCCAACAGATATGACACAGTATTGTTGAATAAGGCCTTGTCCTTCTTAGAGATAAACTATGTGTTCTCCAATTTCCCCACCCTTCTGACATCTTGAAATACAGTGCATTCGGAAACTATTCAGACCTCTTCCCTTTTTCCACAATTTGTTATGTTACAGCCTTATTCTAAAATGTATTAAATTAATTTATTTCCTCATCAATCTACACACAATACCCCATAATGAAAGCGAAAACAGGTTTAGACATTTTTGCAAATGTATAAAAAAGCAAAAACAGAAATACCTTATTTACACTTAGGTTGGAGTCATTAAAACWKATTTTTTCAACAATTGTTTACAGACAGATTGTTTCACTTATAATTCACTGTATCACAAGTCCAGTGGGTCAGAAGTTTACATACCCTAAGTTGACAGTGCCTTTAAACAGCTTGGAAAAGTCCAGAAAATTATGCCATGGCTTTAGAAGCTTCTGATAGGCTAATTGACATTATTTGAGTCAATTGGAGGTGTACCTGTAGATGTATTTCAAGGCCTACCTTCAAACTCAGTGCCTCTTTGCCTGACATCATGGGAAAATCAAAAGAAATCAGCCAAGACCTCGGAAAAAAAATGGTAGACCTCCACAAGTCTGGTTCATCCTTGGAAGCAATTCCCAAATGCCTGAAGGTACCACGTTCATCTGTACAAACAATAGTACGCAAGTATAAACACCATGGGACCACGCAGCCGTCATACCGCTCAGGAAGGAGACGCGTTCTGTCTCCTAGAGATGAACGTACTTTGGGGCGAAAAGCTCAAATCAATCCCAGAACAACAGCAAGGGACCTTATGAAGATGCTGGAGGAAACAGGTACAAAAGTATCTATATCCACAGTAAATCGAGTCCTATATCGACATAACCTGAAAGGCCGCTCAGCAAGGAAGAAGCCACTGCTCCAAAACCGCCATAGAAAAGCCAGACTACGGTTTGCAACTGCACATGGGGACAAAGATCATACTTTTTGGAGAAATGTCCTCTGGTATGATGAAACAAAAATTTAACTGTTTGGCCATAATGACCATTGTTATGTTTGAAGGAAAAAGGGGGATGCTTGCAAGCCGAAGAACACCATCCCAACCATGAAGCACGCGGCTGGCAGCATCATGTTGTGGGTGTGCTTTGCTGGAGGATGAACTGCTGCACTTCACAAAATAGATGGCTTCATGAGGAAGGAACATTATGTGGATATATTGAAGCAACATCTCAAGACATCAGTCGGGAAGTTAAACCTTGGTCGCAAATGGGTCTTCCAAATGGACAATGACCCCAAGCATACTTCCAAAGCTGTGGCAAAATGGCTTAAGGACAACAAAGCCAAGGGAGAACCTGGAGGAAACCTGGCACCATCCCTACGGTGAAGCATGGTGGTGGCAGCATCATGCTGTGGGGATGATTTTCAGCGGCAGAGACTGGGAGACTAGTCAGGATCAAGACAAAGATGAACAAAGCAAAGTACAGAGCGATCCTTGATGAAAACCTGCTCCAGAGCGCTCATGACCTCAGACTGGGCCGAAGGTTCACCTTCCAACAGGACAGTGGCCCTAAGCACACAGCCAAGACAACGCAGGACCGGCTTCGGGACAAGTCTTCTGAATGTCCTTGAGTGACCCAGCCAGAGCCCGGACTTGAACCCGATCGAACATCTCTGGAGAGACCTGAAAATAGCTCTGCAATAACGCTCCCCATCCAACCTGACAGAGCTTGAGAGGATCTGCAGAGAAGAACAGGAGAAACTCCGCAAATATAGGTGTGCCAAGCTTGTAGCGTCATACCCAAGACTCAAGGCTGTAACCACTGCCAAAGGTGCTTCAACAAAGTACTGAGTAAATTGTCTGAATACTTATGTAAATGTGATATTTACATTTTTTATTCTGAATAAATTAGCAAACATTTTTAAAAACCTGTTTTTGCTTTGTCATTTTGGGGGTATTGTGTTAAGATTGATGAGGGAAAAAACTATTTAATACATTTTAGAATAAGGCTGTAACGTAACATGTGGAGGGGTCAAGGGGTCTGAATACTTTCCGAATGCACTGTATGTTTGTGTGTTTTCGTTTGCTTGTTTACTCTACTTTCCAGCCAAGTGTTTTTGTCCCTGCTGAGCTACATGTTTTTCTAATACCTCGCATGGCATACCAGACACAGCCTGGAAAAATACACTTTGTTATTCCCTAAGTAGCCTAATCATGTCACTGACACACAGAAGCCTGTTTTACCATCCACATGAAAGATAATAGTATGTGCCTTACTTCTGGATGAATCACACCACATACTAGCCCCARTGGCGGACTTACCATTAGGCAGAAAAAGKAATTGCCTCAGGCCTCACATCATCAAGGGGCCTCATGAGCTGGGATTTAAAAAATGTAATACAAAAATGTAATATATTTCTTTCTCCGCTTGAGGCCCTTTCATGCTCCAGTCGAGGCATAATGAACAAAAAACGAATTCCCATTCAAATCTGTTTAAGCTAGAGATACTCTCTCTGTTTTCTTGGCATGGGCTGATTCTCCATCCACTGCATCCACCAATGTGGGCCTTGTATCTGCGATGGAAGGTGGCCGAGCTACAGCTGTGTTTGTCAGACCAGGAGACATCCAGAAAATCGGTCTTCTCACGAAAACGTCTGTAGCGTCGAGCAGTTTGGGCTACACACTAATATGACCCCACTAAGATGAGACTCTCATGAACACGATGGTCTTCTCCGTTTTGCTCTACAACCCCCACAAGTGTCACGGAACTCGTCTGAATGTAACCAGATACTGGGCCAAAAAATGAATGATAGTGAATAGGGCATTTCCAAACATACTTCCTTTTGATTACATTTTTGACAATCTGTTTTTCCATGTATGAATCTGTTATTCAATGAGTTTCTATGGGATAATAGCAGTAAGGCCAAATTCAATGTTATCAAATATTTAATTTGTAATGATATTTTATTCCTACAGTGGTCTTAAATTCCAAATCAAATAGCTAAATGATCCTTGGTATGACCATCTTAAAACAATTCCATATGCTAATTCCAAAAACCCAGCCCCGGGCACTTAGGCTCTAGGGAATACAATATGCATTTCTTAGTAAAAAGACAGGTGCTGCTGATAACACTGCAATCGTTGTTGAGGCAGAGGATGTACAGTACGTGTAGCCCATGTATCTGATGCTGTCTGGCCAAAAAGATTAAGGCATGTCATACTCTTTTTGGCCATACGGCATCAGATACATGGGCTACATATAGTTAGACAGAGGGGCGCTGTTTTGCTCACTCGGATGCTTTCTCCGGTGAGATAGTTGGTGAGTGCACAGTGCACTGTTCGGATGCTGGAATTATTCTGGATGAACTTGTGAAGGTAACCTACTTTTTGAAGTTATTTATGGCACATTAAAAGGTAATACATGTTTACAGTAGCGCTGAGCAATTAACCAAAATGTTAGTTCTTTTTTTGTTTTTTAAACCAAAAATMGCCCATTTTTTTTCTTTGATCTCAATGTGCACATTGTGCTGCAGTTTCTATAGAGATAAATCAGATCATGCCCGAACTGTGCGATGTAGTAGGGAGTTGTAGTTTCCAAGTGGCCTCTGCCTYGGGCCCCAAAATTACAAAGTCCGCCCCTGACCAGCTCTACTGGTAGCCTACTGTAGTTTAAACTGTTTATTTTGTTGGAAAAAAATCCTGCAGTAGCCTCAGACACGTGATCATTTGTCCAGATCAACTAGCATGTGTCAAACCATAGATTTCGGCGCRGACAAAGATGGCTGCCTCACTTCGCGTTCCTAGGAAACTATGCAGTATTTAGTTTTTTTACGTGTCATTTCTTACATTGGTACCCCAGGTAATCTTAGGTTTTATTACATACAGTCGGGAGGAACTACTGAATATAAGAGCAACGTCAACTCACCATCATTACGACCAGGAATATGACTTTCCCGAAGCGGATCCTGTGTTTTGCCTTCCACCCAGGACAATGGATCTGATCCCAGCCCGCGAACCTAAACAACATCGCCGTAAAAGGGGCAAACGAAGCGGTCTTCTGGTCAGGCTCCGGAGACGGGCACATCGCGCACCACTCCCTAGCATACTACTCGCCAATGTCCAGTCTCTTGACAACAAGGTTGATGAAATCCGAGCAAGGGTTGCCTTCCAGAGAGACATCAGAGACTGTAACGTTCTTTGCTCACGGAAACATGGCTCACTCGAGAGACGCTATCGGAGTCGGTGCAGCCAGCTGCTTTCTTCACGCATCACGCCGACAGAAACAAGCATCTTTCTGGTAAGAAGAGGAGGGGGGGGGGGGGGGGGGGTATGCCTTATGATGAACGAGACATGGTGTGATCATAACAACATACAGGAACTCAAAGTCTTCTGTTCACCTGACTTTAGAATTCCTCACAATCAAATGTCGACCGCATTATCTACCAAGGAATTCTCTTCGATTCTTATCACAGCCGTATATATTCCCCCCCAAGCAGACACATCGATGGCCCTGAACGAACTTTATTTGACTCTATGTAAACTGGAAACCACATATCTTGAGGCTGCATTCATTGTAGCTGGGGATTTTAACAAGGTAATCTGAAAACAAGACTCCCTAAATTCTATCAGCATATCGATTGCGCAACCAGGGCTGGTAAAACCCTGGATCATTGTTATTCTAACCCGCGACGCATATAAGGCCTCCCTCTTCGGAAAAGCTGACCACGACTCCAAATTATTGCTTCCAGCCTACAGACAGAAACTAAAAACAAGAAGCTCCGCGCTCAGGTCTGTTCAACGGCTGGTCCGACCAATCTGATTCCACGCTTCAAGACTGCTTCGATCCACGGGATTGGGATATGTTCCGCATTGCGTCCAACAACAACATTGCGAATACGCTGATTCGGTGAGCAAGTTTATTAGAAAGTGCATCGGCGATGTCGTACCCCAGCAATTATTAAAACATTCCCAAACCAGAAACCGTGGATTGATGGCATCATTCGCCGCGAAACTGAAAGCGCTTTTAACCAGGGCAAGGTGACCGAAACATGACCAATATACAAACAGTGTAGCTATTCCCTCCGCAAGGCAATCAAACAAGCTAAGCGTCAGTATAGAGACAAAGTAGAGTTGCAATTCAACGGCTCAGACACAAGAGGTATGTGGCAGGGTCTACAGTCAATCACGGATTACAAAAAGAAAACCAGCCCCGTCACGGACCAGGATGTCTTGCTCCCAGACAGACTAAATAACTTCTTTGCTCGCTTGAGGACAATACAGTGCCACTGACACGGCCCGCTACCAAAACCTGCGGACTCTCCTTCACTGCAGCCGACGTGAGTAAAACATTTAAACGTGTTAACCTCGCAAGGCTGCAGGCCCAGACGGCATCCCCAGCCGCGTCCTCAGAGCATGTGCAGACCAGCTGGCAGGTGTTTACAGACATATTCAATCAATCCTTATCAGTCTGCTGTTCCCACATGCTTCAAGATGGCCACCATTGTTCCTGTTCCCAAGAAAGCTAAGGTAACTGAGCTAAACGACACCGCCCCGTAGCACTCACTCCGTCATCATGAAGTGCTTTGAGAGACTAGTCAAGACCATATCACCTCCACCCTACCTGACACCCTAGACCCACTGCAATTTGCTTACCGACCAAATAGGTCCACAGACGACGCAATCGCAACCACACTGCCACTGCCCTAACCCATCTGGACAAGAGGAACCTATGTGAGAATGCTGTTCATCGACTACAGCTCAGCATTTAACACCATAGTACCCTCCAAACTCGTCATCAAGCTCGAGACCTCGGTCTCGACCCCGCCCTGTGCAACTGGGTACTGGACTTCCTGACGGGCCGCCCCCAGGTGGTGAGGGTAGGTAACAACATCTCCACCCCGCTGATCCTCAACACTGGGGCCCCACAAGGGTGCGTTCTGAGCCTCTCCTGTACTCCCTGTTCACCCACGACTGCGTGGCCATGCACGCTCCAACTCAATCATCAAGTTTGCGGACGACACTACAGTGGTAGGCTTGATTACCAACAACGACGAGACGGCCTACAGGGAGGAGGTGAGGGCCCTCAGAGTGTGGTGTCAGGAAAAAATACCTCACACTCAACGTCAACAAAACAAAGGAAATGATTGTGGACTTCAGGAAACAGCAGAGGGAGCACCCCCAATCTACATCGAGGGACAGTAGTGGAGAGGGTAGTAAGTTTAAGTTCCTCGGTGTACATCAACGGACAAACTGAATTGGTCCCACCACAGACAGAGTTGTAAGAGGCGCAGCAGCGCCTCTTCAACCTAGGAGGCTGAAGAAATTTGGCTTGTCACCAAAAGCACACAAACTTCTACAGATGCACAATCGAGAGCATCCGGTCGGGCTGTATCACCGCCTGGTACGGCAACTGCTCCGCCACAACCGTAAGGCTCTCCAGAGGGTAGTGAGGTCTGCACAACGCATCACCGGGGGCAAACTACCTGCCCTCCAGGACACCTACACCACCCGATGTCACAGGAAGGCCATAAAGATCATCAAGGACAACAACCACCCGAGCACTTGCTGTTCACCCCGCTATCATCCAGAAGGCGAGGTCAGTACAGGTGCATCAAAGCAGGGACCGAGAGACTGAAAAATACAATTTGATTTGATTTGAGATTTATGGTAAACCACTCGATCCTGTCCATCTATAGGCCTATCACTCATCACCTCTCTCAAAAGTTTAAGTAGCCACACCTGTGAGAAATTCTCTTATACACATCTAGATGTGTATAAGAGAATCCTGTCCATCTATAGGCCTATCACTCATCACCTCTCTCAAAAGTTTAAGTAGCCACACCTGTGAGAAATTAAATAGTCAGGGGTTTAGGGGCCTTATAGARACATTAAAATAGGGGAAACATGTCATTCATTCCAATATGCTCAGTGGAAAATGTTCCACTACATGAAAGTGCCTTCTGGAAGTTAACACTTCTATTTGTTCCATTTCATCCCATGATCAAAGATCACCCCATGGTATACACCTATAACCAAAGAAGCACTCATCTCCTGTGTCTCTACAATGTTAATATAAAACTGAATATTCCAACAATTTAAAAAGTGTTTTAATTGAACCTGTAATACCTTTCTGTATATTATACCTCAGCAACAGATAAACAGATAACTCATAGCAAACGGATCAGTGTCAGGGATGATAATACCTTATTCCCTGTCAGTGGATGGTTTGGAGGACTGTGTCTCTCCAGGACTTAGTATTGTAAACGGCTCAGGTTTCTGCCCACACCCAGCCCAATGACAGACAGACACATCAGAAGCGGTAGGACGTTGGTTGATGTCTGTAAATACTGGCTACTTGAATTACTGCACAGACAGATACAGGTCTGGGATGTGACGTCAAACCTACAGCTGCCCGTTCAGGGGACTGTAACAGGGATTGTTAAGTGAAAGAGGGCAGACAGAGAGGGAGAAGAATAATGCACCCCAAACAAAAGTCAGGTTGTTTTGGAAAACACAAACCTCAACTCGCTGCCACATAAATTATTGCATAAATACAGGCAAGAAACAAACTTGAGAAACACACTATATGTACACCAATAAACATCACACCCATACATTTTGTCGTTATTTCTACCCCATCAGTTTGTACCAAAAGCCTAAAACAGAAGACAGCTATAGAGATGGCTAACACAGATCGTCAGGAAAATGCTTTGGAACMGTTGCTCTGCCCTCAAAAGGGCCTGCCTTCCTCCCTGAGAATGGCCAAGGAAACACTGGAAGGGAGTTCATAGTGACAGCTGGTTGGCTGCATCCCTTCCTGCAGATTCCATCATCTTCTCCCTGGGCCCAGAGTAAATGAGTGATCCCATAGGTCAAAGGTAGCACTCTTTTTCCCAGGAGTCCACCCAGCCAGAACAACATTCCCTTGAAACAGGAAGGGAGGGCAATGTCCATATGTTGTCTTCACTCACAGGGATCCCAACAGTGCTTCAGCAGCTCAGTGACAAGGCGGGACCACTGTTTGGAACAGGACTGTGAAACTATCCCAGCGGCCGGAGAAACTGTAATGAGCTGTAAAATGAAGACTGCCCACCCACCTCCAAAGCAGCAGCACAGACACTCAGGGGAGAGAACAGGGTTTACATCAAAGTCTAGCTTATTACAGAATGTGGTGGAGGAACAGGTGTTGAAAATGGGAGATGGTCACTGACTCACCTCACGGCTGGTATGTATGTCACAGGCAGGACAGCACATCTAGGTGTTGTGTAATGCTTATACCGACACTAAAAACAATTCCCATTTCAAATGAAATTTTATGTCACATGCGCCGAAAGAACAGGTGTAGACCTTGCCGTGAAATTCTTACTTACAAGCCCCATAACCAACAATGCAGTTCAAGAAATAGAGTTAAGAAAATATTAATTTACTAAATAAACTAAAGTAAAACMTTTTTTTTTWAAATAACACAATTAAATAACAATAACGAGGCTATATACAGGGGAGGGGGTACCTGTACCGAGTCAATGTGCAGGTGTACAGGTTAGTCGAGGTAAATTTGTACATGTAGGTAGGGGTAAAGTGACTATGCATTGTTTAATTGTTCAGCAGTCTTACGGCTTGGGGTAGAAGCTGTTAAGGAGCATTTTGGTCCTAGACTTGGCGCTCCGGTACCGCTTGCCGTACGTTAGCAGAGAGAACAGTCTATGACTTGGGTGACAGGAGTCTTAGAATTTTTCTGGGGCCTTCCTCMGACACCACCTAGTATATAGGTCCTGGATGGCAGGAGGCTTCGCCCCAGTGATGTTCTGGGCCATACGCACTACCCTCTGTAGCGCCTTACGGTCAGATGCCGAGCAGTTGCCATACCAGGCCGTGATGCAACTGGTCAGGATGCTCTCAATGGTGCTGCTGTATAACTTTTTGAGGATCTGGGGACCCATGCCAAATCTTTTCAGTTTCCTGAGGGGGAAAAGGTGTTGTCGTGGCCTCTTCACAACTGTCTTGYTGTTTTTGGACCATGATAGTTCGTTGGTGATGTGGACACCATGGAACTTGAAAAGTATTGACCCGCTCCACTACATCCCCGTCGATGTTAATGGAGGCCTGTTCGGCCTACCTTTTCCTATAGTCCACGATCTGCTCCTTTGTCTTGCAAAAAAAAGGGAGTGGTTTTGTCCTGGCACCACACTGCCAYGTTTCTGACCTCCTCCCTATAGACTGTCTCATCGTTGTCGGTGAGCCTTTGTGTCGTCACAAAACTTAATGATGGTGTTGGAGTCATGCTTGGCCACACAGTCATGGGTGAACAGGGAGTACAGGAGGGGACTAAGCACGCACCCCTGAGGGGCCCCAGTGTTGAGGATCAGCATGGCAGATGTGTTGCTGCCTACCCTTACCACCTGGGGGCGGTCCGTCAGGAAGTCGATCCAGTTGCAGAGGGAGGTGTTTATTCCCAGGGTCCCCTAAGTGATGAGCTTTGTGGGCACTATGGTGTTGAATGCTCAGCTGTACAGTTGCCCCAATATTAATATGCATTCTTAACACCCTGAGGGATATTGTGTGTACTAAAAATGTATTTGATCATACAGCTGAGTACATTACATTATATGTGGTATTCAGTTACATGAGGTTACCGCTGAAGCCCAGCATTCAGGCCATAAGGTCTAAAACTGATACATGAATTCATTACACATTATCTGATACAGGCTGCAGGACTGAAGGGGTGAAGTGGCCACCAGTGCTGAACAAAACATCTGCAGTCTTCTGTGCTGAGGGGGGACCATATGCGAAGCTTCGTAGTGAGTGTTGGCTGTGCAGCCGGTCACTAAACTCACTCAAGCATGTGGTGCAACTGGAGAGCAGCTGCAGCCAGCTGTTGGTCTGAAGCAGTGAGTGGTGAAAACTGGAGAAGCCCTGTCTAGGTCCTATGTGGCCCTGACAATAACATACACAATCACACTAGTTAGCTGACTGCTACTCAGACTAGATTACAGAGATCAGAAGGTTGTCAATGCAGATTAATGTCCTAAAGGTCCTGTTCGTCAACCAGAGTGCACTGTACCCGGGAAGGAGMGCTTTTCACCAGGCTTCTAGATTTGCTCAAGTGTGAAAATAATATTGATAAGTGTATCTACATTCGCACAACATTGAGCTGGCTTGATAGATCATGATTGAACCAGACAGACTCAGGTCAGGTGTGGCACTGTCACACCAGGGCCGGCTCCAGGCATAAGCAACATAAAATTGCTAAATGTTCTCTCCGCCCCATGGCAAAATGTGTAGAACTGCAGAAAACTAGCTTTAAAACTGCAACATTTTCTCTACACCATGGCAAAATGTGTAGTATTGCAGGAAATTAACTTTGAAACTTGAATTCTCTCTCCACCGTCAAGAGYGGGGCCCTCAACCAAATCTCACTTAGGGGCCCCAAATGGCTAGTGCCGGCCCTGTGACAAACAAAACATTTAACACAGCATAGAGATGGAAATTAGTAACCTACACAGACACACCCCAGTCAACACCAAAGACATCAAAGGTAGATCCACCAACGCTTCAAACACCTCAATTATTAACTCTGTGGTTTATCATCAGTTTAGGCCTTATTCTGGTAGTACGATATAACTGGTTAAAGATACCTCACTGGAACAAAACCAGCAAATGCCCTCCATTCATACACTCCCTTCTTTACTCCCCTCAAATGACACCCCTCCATTAACTGCTCCATTCCAGCCTGGTGAGACGGAACGGCGGTGAAAGGTGCCTACTGCATGGCCAGTCTCCACTTAAGCAGCTTGTCCACCGGGGCGAAGGCACTCTCCTTGTGGATGGGCAACAGGTGTGAGGCAGGTGCCCCGGCTTAAAGCCTTCTCTAGTCAAATATGCATGAGGATAGTCCCATAACCATGCTGCTGTCTGCGCTCAGCCTGGTTTAACAGCCTGGCAACAAGAGAGGATCATTACATCCTGAGCCTATACRCACTCCAAGTCAAAACAGCAGAGGGGCCTTTTAATTTAAAAGCCCTAATGAGTTTGTATTTTCCATTGGCATGCTGATTAATAATTGATACATAATAACAAGTGATCCAGCGTTTGTTTTAGGGTTGCAAAAATCTATACATTTTCTGGTTTTCCCAAATCCCGGTTGAAGGATACCTGGAATAAGGAGGGTATACGCAGGAAATACAGAATCTTCCAACCAGGATTTCTGGAAAACCGTGGAAAGTTCCTGGAATTTTGCAACCCTAGTTTTGACCCAAGGGACAGAAGCAAGCCATTTGAGGGATGTATGAGAGCCTAGCAGTGGCGTGTATTCATGGATGTCAAGGGAAGACAGGTTTCACAAAATGATTGACCAAGAAAAAATGAACAATTATGTATCTCTAGACTCTCTGTGCTTCATACTTTTCAAATTAATAACCAATTAGCATTGAGCTAAACTGAGTGAGCTCAACTGTGAATGGTCCTGGCGCACCAATTTGTTTTTTTGAGATGTTGCATCTCATTGTATTGTCCTCCAGTGGCTAGCTAGCTAAAATTGGCCCTTTCCTAAATTAGCCATTGATGGAGGTAGGGATTTGGACTTGTGGATTTACTTAATTCTCCGTACTAGACAATGTTAATAACAGCAATTCTGATCCAACCATACATTGTGCCCCTGGCCTGAGAGGATGGAAGTTCAATATGTAGCTATGTAGTAGGCTAATGTTAACTAGCTGGCTCATCGTTGCCCATGAAAGGAAGTTAGGCTACCTGACTAGCTAACCTAAGACAACAAAACCTAAAAGTGTGTACTGTATGATAGTCAAAGACCGTTTCGGCAACATGAAAGAGAGGATGGCATTGGCGTTTCTCTACAAGTAGGGTGAGTCAACATGTTTTTTTCTAATTATGGACACACACAGAGAGAAATTAATCAGTACCATGGAAAGCTACATGATATTTAGCTTACATTGATTTGAATAAATAGTTTAAATATTTTAGGTGAAATGGTGCTGGAATAGCAGTGGCAGCTCCTGATTTTTTTGTGACTTGCTGTAACTCTCTAGTGTTCTAAAACAATAGTTGTTTAGTAGTCTGAAAATGTCAGAAACATTTAACTTGATTGACCATGCTGTAGGTCATGTAACTGTTTGTTACATGCAATATCCTTCGTGGACTCTACCGGATAGATGTTGCTCTCCAGTTTTGTGATGAAACAAAGGTGTGGTTGAAAATATTCTGCCACCGTGTCTTCTTATTGTCTCTGCCTTCAGCCTATATACAGTATATGACGGTCAKAAGGCATAGGAACTAACAGGTTATAGAGCAAACAACGATATTATCACAACACATTGGTTGTAATATGCCATTTTTTTTCTGGCTTGGCTTCCCCAGTGATTGTACCCATGTACCACTACTGGAGCAGAGGACACAGGAACGAGCAGAGTGGAGGTTCCCAGAACAAGCGAGGGTCAGACACAGCCACASCATTTTCATTCCAACTAGGGATATTGAAGGAAAGCAAAGGTGTCTCAACGATAGCTCTTGGCTTCCATCTAGTGGTAATTTCAGATAAAGCACAGCAACTTTTTACTGCACCCTTAATTAAGACCAGCATGCATAAAAAACAGAATACTGCACATTTCCAGTATTCCTCTTCTAACCCCAATTTTATTCATTTATATATATATTTTAAAACTAATGGCTGATATACATTGCAAATAAGAGGGAAATTTACACAATTCTCATTGTTCAACAGACCAAGCCAGGCTTCAGTTGTTGAACGCTGTTATGTTTACTGACTGGGCTCCACAAAATAAACACCGGCTGTTGAGTGGAACACTGGCCTTTTAATGCCAAGCGGCAAGCGTTCACACGCGTATTGTTACAGTGTGGCTCGCTGCTGTACCCAACTGCCCATTGTACTCCACACCTATCAGATGACAGGGACATGCATGCGTCTGTCACTTAGTGTAGTCTACCTGGTCGCCACGTGGCAGCTGCTATATGACTTCACAGCATCACCTGGGCCCAAAYGGACAGTAAGAGGCAAGCTGATCCCCTTTGACTCTCACCTGGACAGATGCTACACAGGGCCATGCTCTCCAGGTGACTAATTGGTCGCTTTAAAGCCAGTCCTTGTCAAATATGCATGAGGAGCTATTGTGGTGCCTGCTGTATGTCTGGTTCTATTGACTATGGCCTTAGAAACTTCACATAACATGTTGTGGTTGATTTAGCATTCTATTGTAACTGTCACCTGAGAGGAATAGGCTGTAAATAAAGAATCTTGCGTCAGGACTTTGATAAGCACTTATTGATCCCTCTTTCCCTTTCCCTTATTGGAGACATAATCTGTGCTGTAATGAAACATCAGGGCAGTCATGGGTTATTAAAAAAAGCTTTTACTGGCAAWWWTMTTTACTTCAGTGGCAATGACATTTCAAATCCAATTGTGACAAATAAATCCATATATACAGGATTACCAAACTTAATCTTAACAATCAAAAGTACAAAAAGTATCTTTAAAATTGAGTATTAGCTTGTTGAGTTGATCATTGTCRGTAATCACATTCTATTTGTGTGCAGATTTGGACTTTTTGTGTGTTTTTATTCCTCCTTTTTTCTTGGGCGTTGAGAACTCCTTGATGCAACACTCACAAACCCAGCAACCTGAGGAGAAAAAACTATGATGTTACATATTACAGAAGAGCCACATCAAACCAAAGGCTAAAAAGAGACTGCATTGTGGGATCCTTCAGCCTAAAAGGCATCTGACAAAAAACAGCTATTTCTAACATTTGATTTCAACACTTATAAAGCACTTTGACCACATTCCAAACATGAACTTTCTGATGTTTAATGTGCAGCTACACTAACTATAGCAAATTGAGGTAACAAACAACCTTCCTTGACTGCACAAAAAATAAAAAACTTAATTGGCAGTCTTCACCCCAAGCCGAAAAGTAGTTCAGTTGGCTAAGCAAATTAATAATGCTGTTTCACATAAAACCAGCTAAATTCAAATCACCACAAAACTACATATGAGACTACATAAAAGAAAGTGAGAGAGTGCGCGACAGAGTCCCTTCCTTCCATGAAATAATCACTGATCTAACACACGCATTGATAGGAGTAAGCAACGATTCCATCACAAAGATTTCACCAAGGAAAGAAGTAATGATGCATCCTTAAAGTATTTGAAAAGACCCAGAGAGAGAGCTCACCTAGAGGGATGGAGTCTAGGCCCACGCAGAAGGTGTGGAAGCCCCGGTCACACTTGTCACAGAACATCATCTCCTCCTCGTGGTGGGGCTGCTCACACACCGTGCACGTCTTACACTCCATACACTGCCACGGGTAGGTCTTAATCAGGCCCACCAGCTCCTCACTCATATCCAGGCACGATGGGTGACCTGGGACACACACACATACACACAGGGCATCGCTCGCACCACAGCACTACTCCAAAACACACTGCATAATCCCAACTTGTGATCACGACTAGGCTAATTGAACTAAGTAATTTTGCTCATATTTTAGAAGCTGTATTTTCATTGTGAACAATGCTATGTTGTAAATGAAAGCTAGTGTGATTTGTCAGTTTTAATTTAAAAACAAAACAGAAGTTCCACTTACCACTGTTCTTGCACTGTGAGCAGTGAATGAGAGCTTCTGGCTTTCCTTTCTTGTTGGACTCCTTACCCTTCTGGCAAATGCCACAAATAGCATTGGGTATGACCTTAGGCTGCAAGGGCAGAACAATGCTATAATTTTTAGCAACAAGTCTTAGTGCACCATGTGACAAAGGGCTTCTGAGCAACACGCATWATACTGTACAATATGTAAAAGCCTAAAAGGCCTGATAGGATGTATATATACACATGTATTTTCACTCGCAATTGATCCAATCTTGTTAGGTGCTTCTTATTTCACCCCCTCAAATAAGAATGACTAAAAAGAGCCTATTGTCTAATTTTGAGAGCCTCCCACATCAAATCTTTGCTTGTAGTCATCACTTATATATAGTCATGGGGACTGGGAGACTACGATACTTGGATCTCAAAAGCGCCAATGGCAAAAACCAAGAGGTCAAGTTGATTTAAGATTAAGTTGGATGTGCCATGCTGTCCCCCATCACCGCTCATAGCAGGTTAAACACTTGAATGTCCCTCCTGAGGAGACCGAGGTGTTTCCACCCATTGTTAACCCACATTTATAAAAAGGCAGTTAGCCAAAGACATTTCTGACAGGAGGAAAACTCCTCTTTCACCGCAGATATATATTTCTTTACAGGACCTCAGTCTGTGTGCTGCTAACACAATCAAAACATCTCTGTACAGTCTATTTGTTTGAAATCTTTATTTCAATGGTTAACTGTGTCTAAATACTGACACATCAAACGATTTCCTACATAAAAAGTATTGGATTAGATAAGAGCAGTTAAAGCCTTTCTAAGAAAGAAACAACGAAACGTGGGAGGGCAAATCGGAGATTAGAGACACACAGTTAAGTTAATAAAGGACATAGCTAATTGAATACAAGAGGTCTTCACAGAAAGAGGAGTGCCAGCTAAACTAGGAGAACAAAAATAGATATGACAATCAAAAGGGACACCATTATGCCATTGCACTCAAATCAAACATGTAAGACACATTAAATTCTGAGCGTGAAAAATATACAAATTGAGCTTTGAAGGATCAACATAAACTGTACCTACTTAGGTGCGCAGTCTGCACAAATATTGGGAATGTGTGCAATCAATTGGGAGGATACAGCCCATGAGTATGAAGTAGGCTGTGTGTTCATGGAAATATCACCTATTTTCAAAATGTCAACCCATTTGATGTTGCCATCCTGAAAATTTTTCATTTGACTGGTGCAAAACATAAGAAAAGAAAAGGTTACATATTTTCTGTTAGGCTTCAGATGGCTACCCCTGCAGTGTAGTGCCAACACAAGCAATTTATACCACTACGATTATGAAAATAATAATTTCTTGTAGACCCTGAACTCTACTTTAATGCCATGTTTTCTATGGCGACATTAATAGGTTGAGTACATTTTTCTGCAAGTATTGTATCTGTATTGGCTTCAGTCTTAATTCAATGAGCGCCGATATTGGAAAGTTATTGTTAAATTCCGAACACATCTATGACGCATTACATACTAACAATAAAGAGAGGGTAAGTAGACAAAGGTTTAACAAAGTTTGCTTTAAAAGTGTGGTGTGCACTCAAAACAAATAATTCTAAATCCCTTTGGAAACATGCTGATTGGAGACATAACAGACAAATCCATCCCTGTGGAAAGTTATGACCTCTCCACATCAATCAATGAGCAAATCCTGATGTATGATATGGTGTTTGTGGTGTAGTAATACGTAATACTAGTCATGCCATGACAAGCTATGTATATTTGTGCTTACTGCTCTTGCTGTCGGTTTTGGCAAACTAAATTTGATCAATTCTGCCATGTTTCCCTTGCAGTAAAACAGATGAGTAAATTGTCAGAAGGTAGATCATGTTGATCCCAGAAATGCCATTCTCTTATCAAACAATTTAAACTTAACACAACAATAACTTTCAGAGGCAACCGAAAGTAAAAAAGCCAACATATAGAATGTGTATTAACAGGCGTCTGACACACTGACATTGTGTTCTCCAGTTTCATAATAAACAAAGAACAGTCTGTAAGGTTATATCAAACAACCGTTATAGAATAACGGCACAAGAATACTGGTTTAAAAGCATACTAAATATACACAGACATAATTTGAATTATAAAACTTTTAAACACTCAAGTATTAATGTAATTTTAGTGCTACTACTAAATAAAATGTATGCTACTACTAAATAAAATGTATGTATCTTATAAAGTATGTATCATAAGAAATATGTTGTTTAAAAACAATGAATCTAGCAGCCAAATATACTGTAACTGGTCTCTTGTCTTAATTAGTGTGTTGCCAAGTACACAGAAGAGAGGTATATTAAGACATTCAAATAGGGTAAAAAATGTACAAGTCTTTAAGACCAATCAAAAGTGCAGTGAAGAACAAGTCCTAGATGTGACAGAACTACTCCAAAATGTTATTGCTCATAAATTCTGATACGGAACTATCAGTGTATTACCATATGTTTGGTATAGAACCATCACTGTTTTAAAGAGACTTTCCGGAAGATTTGCATACTTTATAGCCAGTAGTTCTGAAAGTAACGCTGAAGAGCCAAAACAGGTCCCTAAAATTGCTTCCATGCAGTACGTCATTGCTCGCTGTGTCACTGAGTCGTTGGGCCCGCCCTGCAACCTCATTGGATAACGCTGGGCAGGCCTGGGCCAGCCTTCTTCTTCTCTCACTGAGCAACTCGTCAATGTGSATCTTGCTAGCTGTCACTCAAATGGCAAAGGGCTGAAGCAGATTGGCTGGAACTCTAATTGCAATGGGGCTTGCCCACGTGGGCCAAGCTTGCATTGCTCAAAACACAGCTTCCAGAAAAGTTGTTTTCAAACTAGGGATTTTGTGGCTAATTGAGGTAAGACAATAATTCTACTCATAGACTATGCATGTATGAACTACACATTGCCACATCCAGCCCAAAGCGGGAGGTTTAAAAAAAATACTTAAGTAGTCGTCAAAGATCCGGAACGTCTCTTTAACCATATGGTCGGTTCACAACCAAACTGGACCAAGTGGAAGAGGGAAGGCAGAGTGTTGCCCCAAGAGAGAACTATTGCCACCTGGTGGAGTGTGTGTGTTAGGAGTGACAGGGCCAGAAATCGGGGTGGGGACAAAGGAGGGTCTCTCTACTGAAAGTGCTGAAGAAGCTGGAAGAGGTGGTGGAGTAGGGGAAAGGGAAAATAAGTGCTGTTGGAGAAAGTCAGGGGCTTTTTTCTTCTACCTTGTACCCAGGGACAGATTTGTGTTGGTTGAGGCGTGGGGTGGCATCTTTAGCCGGGGTGGCAGTCCTGTCCTTGGCCTTGCCCTTTGACTGCACTCCACTGTCCTGACTGTCCCCATCTGAGGTGTTTCCAGATGAGCTGTCCTGTAAACACAATTCAGTTCTTACTATTCAAGCAAGCAGCCAAGAAGTTTACATAGTCAACCTACAAAGCATCTCTAGGCATTTACTGGAAATACAATAAAACATGTCATTGCATCTCAAGCTCTGAAATCAAGAGAAGCGTGTAAAAATAGTTCCAGAATCCAGTTCCTTACTGAATTTTTCTTGCCCTCTTCTCCCTTGTTTTCATCTGCATCATCCGAGTCCCCATCGCTGTCCAGGGCAGGCAGCTCCGGGTCAAGGGGGGGCTCGAACAGGGCTGTGTTCAGGGGCAAGTAGCGCAGCTCGTTGGGAGAGTACCTGTATCAAACACAGGAACATCAATTTATCAGCTATTCAAATATCTTTAGAGGTCAGGACCTCATTCATGAAGACTAGTTTTTTGGTTAGTGACCCATACCTTTTGTAATAGTCTTGGAACTGCCCAGGGATGAGGGCCACTGGATAGGGTCCAGTCTTGGTTCTCTCTGGAGGAAGAACTTTATACCTCCCTTGGGGTACTTGGATAATCTGTTCGAAAGTTGCATTTGAAACACTACAATTACATGTTCAAATTCACACAAATAAGTCTTACAGTTTACCAATGTACCGATATACTGTATCTACTCAAACATGAACAAGTGGGAGTTCTTATGAACACATACAAAATATGTATGACTACTAAGCCTATGTGTTTATTCAAGGTATTAACGTACATGTGTCTGAAGGTCAAAATATGCCCTTCTCTCTTCCATCCTTTCCCTGTTAAAGTTACTGTTGAACTCTGCAGCTTTCTTGGCAGCTTTCTTTATGTACTCTGGCACTTTACTGGCTTCAACCTTCTGAGGGTTTTGTTGCTGCATTTTCTAGGATATAAAAATTCAATGTTACCATACAACATATAGAATAACCATGTCAACCGTTAATGAACTGTGAGTGAAAATATAATCTGGGAATTTAAATCAAAGGCTGTTGTAACATATATTCACACTCCCTTTTTTCATCCACACCAAAGCTATAAAAAATGTGTCAATGTTGCGGAGCATACTAACATTAGTAATACTCTCTGAACTCAGAGTACTTACAGAGTACTCTTTTGCTATCCTCTGACGCTCCCTCTCTTGGAGAATGACAGAATACTCAGCATGTTTGCCCGGGTACTCCTTGATCATTAAATCAATAACTTCATCACTTCGTAAAGCAGTCAAACCTGGAAAAAGAGATTCACAATTACTTAATGTATACAGTTTCAAGGTAAGGAGTAGTCTAATTCCCCAAAACAACTATTGGGATGGCTTTGGCCCTGATTGGTCTGTCACACTCCAAGCTCTTCCTGGTTACGCAACAATTACACGTTTCTAAGTTCTTACCCAAGGTGCACTGTGTCTCGGTGATGACATTTTGCTCCCTCAGATATAGCTTCTCCTTGTGGGAGAGGTCTCTCCTTTCCAAATCTAAAATAAGAATATATTGGATAATTAAAAATAGTAGGCACAAACAACATTACATACATAAAAAAATGACAATATAAACAAAGCCTGAAGGCTTATTTCCATTGATGGTCCTTTGTAGCTCAGTTGGTTGAACATGCGCTTGTAACACCAGCCRAGTGGGTGTATTAATGTATACACGKATGACTATCAAATGTCAGCCACATCACCTGGATATTTTCGCTTGAATGAAGTCACTCCCAGATATTCACTGACTTGTTCTTGCAACATATAGTACTCCCCACTGCCATCTGAGGGCCACCTGTACTCAGTCAGATTTTCTGCTGAGAAGTATGTGGGCCTGGGGAAACACACGTATGACTGAAAGGTTAAGAGCAGGGTAAAGTCTTAAGCCTATGTTAATAGACACAGAGCAGCCTAACTGTTAACGGGGATTGGGTGTGGTCTATTAGGAAGTAGTGATGCAAATATGTCTATCTACGCCTTCAGATACGACCTTACCACATACCCAAGTTCCTGACTGGAGGTGTCGCAACTTCTGGAACTGTCGCCTGAACCCATGCGCCGCCTTTTTGGAGCTTGACTGCCATCATTGGAAACTTCCTCAATGTCATCCTAAAAATACAGTTAGGATACACAGTTAGGATACACAAAACACCTGAACTATTACTTGTTAAAGTTAAAAGTTCTCTCCAGAATTTAAGTTTGTTGGCCACTGAACAAAAATGTAAAGGAAACATGTAGTGTTGGTCCCATGTTCCATGAGCTGAAATAAAAGATCGCAGAAATGCTCCATATGCAGAAAAAGCTTATTTCTCTCAAATGTTATTTCTCTCAAACATTTCTTATTTTCCAAGATAATCCACTCTAAAATGTGCAGTTGTGACACAACACAATGTCACATACAGRGTCTTAAGTTGAGGGAGTGTGCAATTGGCATGCTGACTGCAGGAATGTCCACCAGAGCTATTGCCAGAGAATTCTATGTTAATTTCTCTTCCTATAAGCCACCTCAAACATTGTTTTAGAAAAATTGGCAGTACGTCCAATTGGCCTCACAACCTACTGTAAGTCGCTCTGGATAAGAGCGTCTGCTAAATGACTAAAATGTTTCAAAAAAATTACATGTAAAAAGCAAGCCTAGAGGTAGCGCATTCATAGATGCCAGCTATAGGGCCTTCAGAAAGTATTCATACCCCTTGAATTTTTCCACATCATGTTGTGTTACAGCCRMAATTTAAAATTGATTAAATGTAAATGTGTTATTGGCCTACACACAATACCCCATAATATCAAAGTGGATTATGTTTTTAGAAATGTGTACAAATTCATTAAAAATGAAAAGCTGAAATGTCTTGATCAATAAGTATTCAACACCTTTGTTATGGCAAGCCTTACTAAGTTCAGGAGTAAAAATGTGCTTAACAAGTCACATATGTTGCATGGACTCACCGTGTGCAATAGTGTTTACCATGATTTTTTTAAATGACTACCTCATCTCTGTACCCCACACATACAATCATCTCTAAAGGTCCCTCAGTCGAGCAGTGAATTTCAAACAGATTCAACCACAAAGACCAGGGAGGATTTCCAATGCCTCGCAAAGAAGGGCACCTATTGGTAGATGGGTACATTTTTAAAAAGCAGACATTGAATATCCCTTTGAGCATGGTGAAGTTATTAATMAAACTTTGGATGGTGAATCAATACACCTAGTCACTAAAAAGATACAGGCGTCCTAACTCAGTTGCCGGAGAGGAAGGAAACCGCTCAGGGATTTCACCATGAGGCCAATGGTGACTTTAAAACAGTTACAGAGTTTAATGGCTGTGATAGGAGAAAACTGAGGATGGATCAACAACATTGTAGTTTCTCCACAATACTAACCTAAATGACAGAGTGAAAAGAAGGAAGGACATGAATCGTGCTTGCAATAAGGCACTAAATTAAAACWGCAAAAAATGTGGCAAACAAATGAACTTCATGTCCTGAATACAAAGTGTTGTTTGGGGCAAATCCAACACAACATTACTGAGCACCACTCTTCATATTTTCAAGCACGGTGGTGGCTGCATCATGTTATCGGTATGCTTGTCATCGGCAAGGACTGAGGAGTTTAGTATAAAAATAAATGTAATAGAGCTAAGCACAGGCAATATCCTAGAGGAAAACCTGGTTTAGTCTGTTTTCCAACATACACTTGGAGACATATTAACCTTTCAACAGGACAATAACCTAAAACACAAGGCCAAATATACACTGGAGTTGCTTACCAAGACAACATTGAATGTTCCTGAGTGGCCTAGTTACAGTTTTGACTGAAATCCACTTGAAAACCTATGGCAAGACTGATACAATCCAGATGTGCAAACTGCAAAGCTCTTAGACTTACCCAGAAAGACTCACTGCTGTAATCGCTGCCAAAGGTGACTTTAACATGTATTGACTCAGACATGTGAATACTTATGTAAATTAGATATATTTCTGTATTTTATTTTCAATCAATTTCAAGGAAAAAAAGCTCAAAACATGTTTTCTCTGTCATTATGGGGTATTCTGTGTAGATGGGTGAGAGAAAAAGCATATATTTAATCAATTTTGAATTCAGGCTGTAACAACAAAATGTGGAATAAGTCAAGGGGTATGAATACCTTCTGAAGGCACTGTACCTTTAGCATCTATTGACGATAGTATGTTCGTGCCAAGAGCCCTGACGCTTGTTCTAAACGTTAACACGTATATTCCGCGGTACAGTTTTGTAAACAGAAGGAACAGATCTTTCTTATCAGCAAGAAATATATATATTTTTTTTAAACGGTTAAATTACTACACACTAAGAGTGTGAACGTTAAAATGTCAAAACATTCAAACAAAATTGGAATCCTTAACATTAAAGAACAATCCCAAACCCTTTTTATGGCAGTGCAGTTACCACAAAACAATATTTTCTGTGTTATAGCCTAACTAGACAATAGGCTATAAAGGCGGGGGAAAGTTCTGTAATTTAAATAGAACTTTAGGCTACTTTGGTGAATTTGCGAGGCATGCAAGATAGATTACCAAGACATATGCACACAATTTTTTTCTGCTTGCCCACTCCTCGCTCTCCCTCGCCTGGGGCATATTCATTACACAGATTCGGTTGCAAAATGTTTCTTAAACGAAAGCAAACTGAATGAAACGGCGAGGGAGAGACCTAACTGCATTTCTCCAATAGAAACTCTCCTTTTAGTTGCAAATTGTTTTGCAACTGTTTCAACTAATGATTACACCTGTGTGTTCAGTCTTGGTAACTAAATCAGACTCCTCCGTTCCAAAACTACTGAATCTTTCTTTTGATTTTCCCATGATGTCAAGCAAAGAGACACTGAGTTTGAAGGTAGGGCTTGAAATACATCCACAGGTACACCTCCAATTGACTCAAATTATGTCAATTAGCCTATCAGAAGCTTCTAAAGCCATGGCATAATTTTCTGGAATTTTCCAAGCTGTTTAATGGCACAGTCAACTAAGTATGTAAACTTCTGACCCACTGGAATTGTGATTAAGTGAAATAATCTGTCTGTAAACAATTGTTGGAAAAATTGCTTGTGTCATGCACAAAGTAGATGTCCTAACTGACTTGCCAAAACTATAGTTTGTTAACAAGAAATTTGTGGAGTGGTTGAAAAACGAGTTTTAATGACTCCAACCTAAGTGTATGTAAACTTCCAACTGTATGTGTGGCAACATCCAAACTTTTCCCCAACAGATATTATCAATCAAACAATTCCAATAAGGCATGACATAAGGTATAGATACAACATCCTGCTGAAACAAGGTTCGTATCGCTCTGTTGTTTAATGGACCAAAAGAGAAACAAATATTTCCTACTGATGAGAACAGAGTTAATGGAAGGTAGGCTCTGAGGGTCAGGTCTTGACACGTTCCTGAATAATAAAGCAACACCTGAGAGAATTGCAAAATCTTTTGGTGTTACAGGGACCTTGTAAAGTGATAAGAATTCCTCATAACTAAGTAAAAAAKCCTCCGCATTTACAAGTTGGCTCACCAATAGAATATTATTTCTGAACCCCAAATCTAAAAACAAAGAAGTATTTTTATACAATATATCCCGATTATTCCATATATAATATCTGTGTGGAGAATAATTTCTACGCATAATTTAAGTCCATGACAAGAAAACCTGCCGATGAAAAGCAGAACGTTTCACTGGAACTTTGTCAATAATATAATTGCAAACCAACATGAAGTTAAGGCCATCAAAAGTAGAGAAGACATGATGAGGAATAAAATTCTACATAGAAGTGGGTCTTCTTAGGAATAGTTTTATCCAATTYATCTTAAAAGTATAATTTAAGGTAGTAAAGTCCAGAAAACTCAGCCCACCATACTCATACGTGTTCATTACAACAGTTTTCCTAGTGTAATGGGTACAGTTTCTCCACAGAAAGTTGAAAAGCATCTGATCTATCTCCTTGCTTATTTTACCATCAAGATATAAAGATATCTGTAGAGATACATTCAGCCTTGGTTATTATGACTCTTCCTTTTAAAGATAAGTCCCTCCGTAGGCATTGATTTAGCTTCTTCTGAGTTTTTTTTATGAGAGTTAAAATTTTGTAAGGCTCTAGACTTCTGATCCATAGTAATGGTTATGCCTAAATACGTAAGTTCTTCTTTCACTGGAATACCATAATATTAAGGTGTCACACAATCTTTGACGGCCATGAGTCCACATTTATTCGAGTTCGATTCACATTGATCGATATGGGAATTTGGTTAGCGTCTTCCAGCCAGCTAGATTATAATAATTTATTTACCAGCTATGGAAATACCTTGTACAGGACTATTATTTAAAGAATGTGTAAGAAGTTGGGTGATTAATAAAAACAGATACGGAGAGATTGGACAACCTTGCCTAATTCCTCTCTTTAACTCAAATCTAGGTAAGGTGCCATATTTCAATTTGATAGTGCTGTTACCATTTGTATAGAGTCTTAATAACATTACAGAAAAAATCCCCCAAGCCAAATTTCTCAAGGGAGTGGAAGAGGAACTGATGCTCTACTGTGTCAAATGCTTTATAAAAATCTTAAAATAATATGAAGCTATCCTCGGCTATTAGGTCTGAGTAGTCAAGTATGTCTAATACTTGATATTGTTAGAAATATGTATATTCCTCATAAAGCCACTGTGTCTCATCAATGATTGCATCCAGGACTTCTTTAATTATTTTTGCAAGTAGTAAGGCTAATATCTTATAGTCATTATTAAGAAGACAAATTGGACACCAGTTATCGATGAGCAGCACTTATTTTTTAGGCTTAGGTGTCAGTGTTATTAACCCCTGACTCATTGTAGGAGGGAGAACATTGTTTAGAAAATAATATGTAAAATTCTGAAGTAATTCCATCAACACCTGGTGATTTATTGTTCTTAGATGTTTGATAAACTCTAATCTCTTCAACTTTGATGGGTTCATCACACTGTTTAGATTCTGTATCACTGATAGTGAACATTATTCAGTGAGTCAAAAAACATCTGTGGATTCCTGACAGTACGTAGAGCTATACAATTTCCTGTAAAAATWMCTACAGTATTTAGCGATTAATTTTGGGTCATCTGTAATAACACCATCAATGTTTATCTTATTGATAGTGTTATTTGTAGAGTGAAATTTCTCACGTCTAAAGAAATAAGATGATTTCTGTTCTCCCTCAATCCATTTTTTCCTAGATCTAATAAAGGCTCCGTCTGCATTTAATCTCTCTCTCTCTATATATATATATATATATTTATTATCCAGTTTATTTTGTAACTCAATCAGTTCAATCTTCTCCCCCGAGGGGCTGGCTGGGGACCTCTGAGAAAGGGAAGTTATCTTAATGATCACCTTTTCCTCCTCAGCTCTTCTGGTCTTAGCAAGATTACTACCATATTTTCTAAGGTATTTGGTAAATTCAAATTTAAAGAGCTCCCAGTTCTTGCAATAAGATTTTTCTTCACAAGCCCTTTCCCAAAAGTGTGAGAGCACATCTTTTACCTCAAAATATCATTATTTAATAACAAGCTATTTAGCTTCCAGTAGGATGCTCTACCAAGGTCAGTATCAGGGGTAAATATTTTGAAATCAATGTAAATGGCACTATGGTCTGTGAGTAGTACAAATATTTGTAGTAACACACTCACTATCAATACATTTGGATATAAGCCAAAAATCTATTCTGGACTGTCTGGAACCTGTTTTGTTACTCCAAGTGAACGATCTGTCGGCCGGAAACCTCGATCTCCATATATCAGTAAGATCAATCTTTTCCATAAAGTATTAAACCCAAATTCTGACCGATTGTCCTACCTGGGGGCCATCTATCAGTTGAATTATCTATAGTAAATGTTAAGTACCCTCCTATCAATAATAACGAATTGGGAAATTTAGATAACCAATGAAGTATATATTTCTCTATAGATTCAAGCAACTAATCAGTCTCATGTTTGGGGTTGTACCCATATAAGTTTACAGTAATGAGCGTAATGTCATTGTAACTGATCATAAGACAAATAAAGTGACCAAAGTGGTCACATTACGAGTGTAGAATATTACCACCAAAGGTATTTTTCGTTGTAGTGACACCAGCGGAGCGTTCAGATCCATGGGAAAGCCAAATATCGTTGCCCCACTGTGACCTCCAGAAGTTGGCATCGGCAGAAATTGAGTGAGACTCTTCAAAAAAGCTAAAATCTGTTCGAAATTGTTTAGCAAATAAAAATAAGGCCTTGTGCTTCACATTGTTTCGTAACCCCCTAGCATTAAGAGAAACTATAGACAAAGACAAAACAACAAAGATTATATAAAAGTAAACTGTAGGATGAGTCAAAAACATAGGAGCAGTGAAGGTAAGCGATAAGGAACCGAGATCTGCACCATTTAAGTCAACTTAAAGTGAAAATATCTTATACCATAAACTCTGAGCTAGTTGTTATCCTGCTTTTGAAATTCAACTCAACAGAAAATGATGTTCAAGACCAAACCAAGGTTTCTCTGTAGTAAGAGAGAGTACAGTAAACCCTCTTTAGTGTAATCAGGAACTATTCTGAGAAATAAAATAGAAAATAATTTAAATAAAAGGGTACCTACTATTTTAAGTGCATATGAAAACTGATAATAAAAAATGTTTTACATATACATGTTCCGAATACCTTTTTCACTTGGAAATAAGTATTAATAACTAAATAGAACAATAACCGTGTAAAGTCAGAGCAGAACTGTATGCCCCTTTAAAACAATATCAGTTACTGTATGCATAAAAAATAAATACAACTTTCAGTCTTCTTCATAAGTTTGTAAACAAAATAGACCTTCTGGTCTGGTCACACAGAACAAAATAATAAAATTGAGGTACCGGAGTATTCTGAAAAATAGTCACCTGATGCTTGCTAGGTAACATTACTCAGTACAAGGGAAATGGGAATACCATGGCTGAAACTATCAATCTGTCCTTCTGGTGAGATTCTACGGAGGAATATGGATTTTCGAACCGTTGATGAAGCCTCGTCTTCCGACGAAGTAAGCAGCCTTTCCCTCATTTCGTGCTTTCTTGATCGTTGGCCACAACTTGTTCCTTCTTTCTATGTCCTCCGGGCTGAGATGCTCAGCGAAACGCCGACCGTGGCTCTCAAGGAAGGCGTTCTTCCTAGCTTCTTTCCAGACAGCATTCCTGTAGAATCTGGCAGTGAAGAGGATAATTATACCACTTGGTCTTGAATCGTTTGTTGCTGTTGCTTCTTGCCGAGGTGATGCACAACGTCGATGGTATCACCAACTTTGTTCTTCTCTGCAGGCATAACTTATTGGCAGATAGCCTCTCGTTGCACCTCCTCATTCTCCACCTTTGGCACGTCATAAAGTCTCAGGTTCCATCTTCTTGTGTATTGTTCCAGATCAGTGAGACGTCTATGGTAGACATTGTTATTCTTTCCCACACTTTTTTCAACTTTTGCCACTAATTTTCACATCATGCAAACTCCAGTCTTTTTCAAGCCTTGGATAACCATGGTGTTCGCGCCTACCATTTTCTCAATGGCATCAGACCTGGAGTTGATAAGTAAGGAGAGGGTAGCCACGATGTCAGAGTTCATGTTGTTGTTTTTTGGAGGGTGGAGGTTTGCGCAGAGTAACCGGTGAAGAGGGGAATTCGTCATCTTCAACGGCATTCGAAAGCATGAGATTATCCATAGGGCAAGCGTAGTTATGGCAGTTGTCTATAAGCACGTTCCTCTCTTGTTGATTAGCAATAGAACGGCTAGCTTCTTCCTTTCTTTTTTTGTCACAACTTCACATGGACATGCCAAAATAAATTATCCAATTATTATTCTAGTCCCAGGAAAGTTCTTATATCTTGAACAAATTCAACTTTTTCCCCCCACAATCTTTCTGAAAGTTTGTTGCGGAGCTCGGTAAAAAAAAGCCTCTGTTCAAGCCGCCATCTTGGCCTCCCGCCTTAAGTGGACACTTCTGATGACGTATCATGACGTCTGACATACACTTTCAGGGCAAGGGAGGAAGGAATGATTTTTAAATGGACCACCCTTGGCCGGAAATGTGTCTCGTTCATGCCGCGATGATTGAGTTTTCAACCACCGGTAGCATATTGGTGCTTTATATGCACTACAGTCAATAATAAGTGCATGTCTACTTATATAATTGTTAATATACGCCTACTGTATGATAGCTAGCATATTAATTAGCTAACTAACGTTAGCCTGCCTAGCTTGAACTTCCGAAGAAGGAAAATATTTTATTTCTACAATTTCCAAAAGATAACAACAAAAAAAACATGAGACGTTTGTGCCACCATGTGCATTAGTAGCACAATTTCGAACTTATTTGCATTCGTTTTTCCTTACAGTTGTATGGTGACTTCTCCATTGATGTTGTTTTTACGTTTTCGGGGACTTTTCTTAGTGGATGTACAATCGTCACAAATGTAATTATGGGGAGTTCAGGCCCGAAGTGAACATAATCGTACACTCGCAAAGCAAACWAAAAATTTGAGGACTGAGGGGCTTACGTTGCAAACTTCCCTTGCTTGGCTAATCATTTGGACCGCCCTCCAAGATGGTGAAGGGGATCCCCCAAAGGCATAAGGCAAGGGTAAGTGGGCGAGGGTGTGTCTTTCACATTTTTGGACCGCAGCCACAGACCAAAGACTGATACCACTACATGTTCTAATTAGCCATCTGCGTCTCTGAACATCTGTTTGTGTAATCGGAAGACTAATTCCACAAACCTGTTGTCACTAAAAAAAACTGTCGGCTGCAACTGTGTTAAAACTAGTTAACAGTAAGTGGATATTTAGCATTTGTGAAATTATTTTGATGTGATATGAAAGTAAAGGGCTTTATGTTTTTAGAACTGTACCGCAATTGAGAATACATTCACGTTTAGATGGTATTTATTAATTTTGGCTGACAAAGCCCAATCGCCTCGAAGCAGAACACATAAGGTCCTTGGACTATAAGGAGTAACATTAGGCTCATGTAGTCCATTATTGGGTTAGCCTGTGGAGGCTGCTGAGGGGAGGTCGGCTCATAATAATGGCTGGAATATAGCAAATGGAATGGCACCAACATGCGTTAGGTGTTTTGATACCATTCCACTCTAGCCATTTCCACGAGCCCGTCCTCCCCAATTAAGGTGCAACCAACCTCCTGTGGCTAGCCTTGAGGTAGGCCTAGTCCCAATTGTGATGACGCCCTCCATTGCCTGTGCAGCATAGTCACGCACGTTTACATAGAACGTCCCTTGTATGTCACGAATGTTGAATAAAAATGGAACTTACTCTGACCATTGTCCTTGGGGTTGGTCCTTCAACTGGTTGAAATTTAGAACAAAATAACGACAGGAAATAATTATTCAACCGACTTCAAAACGCAGGACTCTGTGTGGCAATCAAGAATTTGTTTGGTCATGACCCAGAGAAAGTGCACAAGACGGAAGTCATACCTGTCTTGCAAGTCTTGCAGGTGTTTACATGGTTTTGCACATGTGCCAGGTGATAAACTTTAATGGCAGTACCAGCGCTCTAAAAAGTCAGCAAAATAATACTTTCCTGTGGATATTATATATATATATATTTTGTTTTATTACTTCTACCCCTTTTTCTCCCCAATATTCGTGACAGCCAATTGGTAGTCAGTCTTGTCCCATCGCTGCAACTCCCCTACGGACTAGGGAGAGGCGAAGGTCGAGAGTCATGCGTCCTCCGAAACACGACCCTGCCAAGCCGCACTGCTTCTTGACACGCTGCTCGCTTAACCTGGAAGCCATCCACACCAATGTGTCGTAAGAAAAAACATTCAACTGGAGACTGAGGTCATCTTGCAGGCGTCAGGCCCGCCACAAGGAGTCGCTAGAGCTCGATGGGACACGMAAATCCCCACCGGCCAAACCCTCCCCTAACCCAGACGATGCTGGGATAATTGTGCACCGCCTCATTGGTCTACCAGTTACGGTCGGCTTTGACACAGCCTGGGATCGAACCCAGGGCTGTAGTTAGACTACTGCGCCACTCGGGAGGCCCTCCTATGAATATTTTGTCTCCAATTTCGACCATCTGAAGGACCAACCGCAAAGACAACTGGTCGAGTAAGGTCAAATGCAATTGTATTCAACATTCTGGATAAYWWTTTTTTGCAGTGCTTTGTTTCAGATAGTAACGTTATACCAATAATTGTCAATCCTTATCCCAGTCTGCTGTTCCCACATGCTTCAAGAGGGCCACCATTGTTCCTGTTCCCAAGAAAGCTAAGGTAACTGAACTAAATGACTATCGGCCCGTAGCACTCACTTCGCGTGCATCACTGAAAGGTGCTTTGAATAGGATAATCAAGACCAGATCCACCCTTCCACCCTACCCTGACCACCCTAAGACGCCACTCCAATTTGACCTTCACCGGCCCAATAGTCCACAGACGACGGCAAATCCAGACCCACTGCCACACTGCATCCCTAACCCTCTGGGACGAAGAGAATACCGTCATGCTGAGAATGCTGGTTCATCGACTACACTCCAGCATGTAACCCATTAGTACCCCTACCAACTCGTCCATCACAGCTCGAACCTTCTCTCACTGTGCAAGCTGCCCCTGGCGGAGTTACGGACTTCTGCACGGCCCGCTCCCAGTGTGTGAGGGTAGTTAGTCAACAAACATCTCCACCCCGCGATCCTCAACACCGGGCCCACACAAGGCGTGCGTTTCTGGAGCCCTCTCCTTATTACTCCCTGTTCAACACGACTGCGTGGCCATGCACGCCTCCAATCAACCTCATTCTCAAAAGTTTGCGCGACACACTACAGTGGTAGGCTTGATTACACAACAACGACGAGACGGCCTACAGAGAGAGAGGTGACGGGCGCCTCGGAGTGTTGTGTCAGAAATACTAAGCCAGTCACAACTCGTACAACAGGTGACGTATGATAGTGAGCTAATAAATCAACGTACAACACAGAGGAGATGATTTGTGAGAGCTTCCACGGAAATCAGCATGAAGGCGAGCACCGTCACATCGACGGACCAGTAGTGGAGAGAGGGTATGGTATAGTTTAAATTTCTCTTGCGTACACATCAACGGACAACACTGAAATTGGTCACCTCAGCCACAGACCAGCAGTTCAAGAGGACTCACAGGAGGCATGAACTCAAGGATCACGAAATGTCGAAATGCTTGATCACGAAACACGTATCAACAACTTCTACAGATGCACAATGAGTAGCAATCTCCTGTCAGGGCTCGGTATCACACCGCGAGATCTGGTACGCGAACTGGCATCCACCCAATACGTCTATATGCATAGATTGTCAAAGTAGGCTGTACCCAGAGGGTAAGCATTAGACCGTCTTCAACCCAAGCATCCACGAAGCATGAGGCAAAGCTACCGTGCCCCCTGTACTCAGGACACCTATCACCACCCGATGGTCACTAGGAAGATTAGCATAAAAGATCATTCAAGGGACAACAACACACCCTAGCACACTGCTTGTTTTCCACTAGCCCAGCTATCATCCAGAAGGTGAGGATCAGTGACAGGTGCATCAAAGCAGGGCTCCAAGAGACTGAAAAACAGCTTCTATCTCCAAGGGCCATCTCAGAACTGTTAAACAGCAACTACAACATTTCAGTGGCCGACGCCCAACTATACACTGACTCGAACTCTCCCAGTCCAGCATTTAATAGATAGCGGAATTGATGGATAATTTATGTAAAAATATGTAATCGCCTACGCCACTTTAAAACAATGCGCACTTAAAGATAATTATAATGTTTACGATAACCTACATTACTCATTCACATATGAATTCATGATACCCTTCTATATCATCTACTGCATCTTGCCATCGTTATGTAACACATGTATCACTTCGCACTTTTAAAACTATGCCACTTTATGTTTATATACCCTACATTACTCACTTCATATGTATATACTGTACTCCTATACATCTACTGCCATCTTGCCTATGCCGTTCCATCACTCATTCATATATCTTTATGTACATATTCTTTATCCCTTTACACTTGTGTGTATAAGGTAGTAGTTGTGGATTGTTAGGTTAGAAATACTCGTGGGTTATGACTGCCGTTGTCAGGAGAGCTAGAAGTCAACACGGCCATTTTCGCATACACTTCGCGCATTAACATCTGCTAACCATGTGTATGTGACAAATAAAATTTGTTTTGATATCACAGTCAGATCCGAGTGGCGCAGCGGTCTAAGGCACTGCATCTCGGCGTATAATTGGCCCAGCGTCGTCCGCGTTTGGCCGGTGTAGGGCGTCATTGTAAATAATAATTTGTTCTTAACTGACTTGCCAAGTTAAATAAAGGTTAAATAAAATGTTTTAACGACAACGAACATTGGACTTGGACTGAAGTCTAATGACACACACGATGCTAACAAAAAAAATGATATACTGGTACACTAAACAGCTAGCTAGGTACCTAGCTAGATAGGGAGACACTATGCTAGCTAAGCAAGTTAGTTAGCTAACGGTATGGATAGCTAACTAGTAATGTTAGTCGTTTGCTAACAACGACAAGTTACAACACATCGAGCCTCCCACAGTAACATAACTAACAACTATCTACATTACAAGTGGCCTGCGTTCAACAACGCTGAATAAAACTAGTAGCTAACCTGGCCTACCACTATTAAATAGTAATTTGTAAATATTTCTCACGTTGCTAACTAGCGAAACGGCGGTAGGTTTGATGACAACAAAGGAGTTGGAGGTTGATGTGTTGTCGTTAGCGCGCACCGGCTTAGCATGTTGTCTTAAACACATTATTAGCATGTATGGCCAACAATTTGTATATTCTGTTACGATATATTTGCCAAGTTTACCTTTATAGACTGCGCTCCCGGGGTTGCAGGGTTGCTATCGCAAGGTCTGGGTGGGAGAACTGTAGCCATGTTCAGCGGCTACTAGCTAGCTAGTTTCAGAGATGCACACTAGGAGAATAATGTTACCGACTGGAAACAGGCACGGAACACATTTCCACAAACAAATGTTCCTCGAGTAATGTCCAACTCTAACCACTGATAATGCAACGGGTTGGTTGTTTAGCAACAAAACCGAAGCGTGCGCAACTATGGGGCGAAGCAGACGTGATTGGTTTACATTGTTGACAACATGTTAACTGTATTTCGTCTTCAACGTTTACTAAAAACATAAATATTTGCACAATTAGCACTTGTCTCTCGTTGGTTAGCTAGCTAACATTAGTGCATTTTAGCATTCACCAGAAATCAGTCATAACACCTCAACAAGACATGATGCAAGAACAAGATTAAACTAGCTGAAAGGAGTCACTTGAAATTACCCACATGAAAGTTATTGTCATTTGGTAGCTGTCTGGCCATCCAGAATTACAACAACTCACGGACCTCTTCCCCCGAAGCTTGCGCATCGTTTTTGTGACATTGTCAGCTAACACATCTACAGTCGTGGCCAAAAGTTTTGAGAATGACACAAATATTAATTTCCACKAAGTTTGCTGCTTCCGTGTCTTTAGATATTTTTGTCAGATGTTACTATGGAATACTGAAGTATAATTACAAGCATTTCATAAGTGTCAAAGGCTTTTATTGACAATTACATGAAGTTGATGCAAAGAGTCAATATTGGCAGTGTTGACCCTTCTTTTTCAAGACCTCTGCAATCCGCTCTGGCATGCTGTCAATTAACTTCTGGGCCACATCCTGACTGATGGCAGCCCATTCTTGCATAATCAATGCTGTTGTTTGTCAGAATTTGTGGGTTTTTGTTTGTCCACCCGCCTCTCTTCCAATGGGATTAAGGTCTGGGGAGTTTCCTGGCCATGGACCCAAAATATCAATGTTTTGTTCCCCGAGCCACATGCTGGAAAAAGGCATTGTTTATCACCCAAACTGTTCCTGGGTAGTTGGGAGAAGTTGCTCTCAGAGGATGTTTTGGTACCATTCTTTATTCATGGCTGTGTTCTTGGGCAAAATTGGAGTAAGCACACTCCCTTGGCTGAGGAGCAACCCCACACATGAATGGTCTCAGGAGGCTTTACTGTTGGCATGACACAGGACTGATGGTAGTGCTCACCTTGGCTTCTCCGGACAAGCTTTTTTCTTGATGCCCCAAACAATCGGAAAGGGGATTCATCAGAGAAAATGACTTTACCCCAGTCCTCAGCAGTCCAATCCCTGTACCTTTTGCAGAATATCAGTCTGTCTGATGTTTTTCCTGGAGAGAAGTGGCTTCTTTGCTGCCCTTCCTGACACCAGGCCATCCTCCAAAAACCTCGCCTCACTGGCGTGCAGATGCACTCACACCTGCCTGCTGCCATTCCTGAGCAAAGCTCTGTACTGGTGTGCCCCATCCCGCAGCTGAATCAACTTTAGGAGACGGTCCTGGCGCTTGCTGGACATTCTGGGCACCCTGAAGCCTTCTTCACAACAATTGAACCGCTCTCCTTTAAGTTCTTGATGATTGATAAATGGTTTATTTAGGTGCAATCTTACTGGCAGCAATATCCTTGCCTGTTAGAAGCCCTTTTTGTGCAAAGCAATGATGACGGCACGTGTTTCCTTGCAGGTAACCATGGTGTACAGAGGAAGAACAATGATTCCAAGCATGATTCCACCCTCCTTTTGAAAACTTCCAGTCTGTTATTCAAACTCAATCAGCATGACAGAGTGATCTCCAGCCTTGTTCCTCATCAACACTCACACCTGTGTTTAACGAGAGAATCACTGACATGTCAACTGGTCCTTTTGTGGCAGGGCTGAAATGCAGTGGAAAATGTTTGGGGGGATTCAGTTCATTTGCATGGCAAAGAGGGACTTTGCAATTAATTGCAATTCATCTGATCACTCTTCATAACATTCTGGAGTATATGCAAATTGCCATTATACAAACTGAGGCAGCAGACTTTGTGAAAATTTATATTGTGTCATTCTCAAAACTTTTGGCCACGACTGTACATGGATGGGGATACATTTGTAAATACATTTTTGAAACCAAACCAATCAAATCCAAAATAAATGTTTTGATCTCGTAAATAGATACATTGATGTTAAAACAGGTGCAGCGAAATGCTTGTTTCTAGCATCTGTAATGATCAAGTGCTTTTAAAGGCTGGTTATGGCGCACACCTCTATCACCCCAGACACCCTAGACTTTGGGTCTCCAAAAGGTCAATCGCGAGCTACCAGATAGCATTATAAACTCAGCAAAAAAAGAAACGTTCTCTCACTGTCAACTGTGTTATTTTCAGCAAACTTAACATGTGTAAATATTGTTATGAACATAAGATCAACAACTGAGAAATAAACTGAAACAAGTTCCACAGACATGTGACTAACAGAAATGGAATAATGTGTCCCTGAACAAAGGGGGATCAAAATCAAAAGTAACAGTCAGAATCTGGTGGGGCCACCAGCTGCATTAAGTACGCAGTGCATCTCCTCCTCATGGACTGCACCAGATTTGCCAGTTCTTGCTGTAAGATGTTACCCCACTCTTCCACCAAGGCACCTGCAAGTTCCCGCACATTTCTTTGGGGAATGGCCCTGGCCCTAGCCCTCATCCTCCGATCCAACAGGTCCCAGACGTGCTCAATGGATTGAGATCCGGGCTCTTCGCTGGCCATGGCAGAACACTGACATTCCTGTCTTGCAGGAAATCATGCACGAGAATGAGCAGTATGGCTGGTGGCATTGTCATGCTGGAGGGTCATGTCAGGATGAGCCTGCAGGAAGGGTACCACATGAGGGAGGAGGATGTCTTCCCTGTAATGCACAGGGTTGAGATTGCCTGCAATGACAACAAGCTCAGTCCGATGATGCTGTGACACACCGCCCCAGACCATGACGGACCCTCCACCTCCAAATCGATCCCGCTCCAGAGTACATGCCTCGGTGTAACGCTCATTCCTTCGACGGTATACGCGAATCCGACCATCACCCCTGGTGAGACAAAACCGCGACTCGTCAGTGAAGAGCACTTTTTGACAGTCATGTCTGGTCCAGCGACGGTGGGTTTGTGCCCATAGGCAACGTTGTTGCCGGTGATGTCTGGTGAGGACCTGCCTTACAACAACTACAAGCCCTCAGTCCAGCCTCTCTCAGCCTATTGTGGACAGTCTGAGCACTGATGGAGGGATTGTGCGTTCCTGGTGTAACTCGGGCAGTTGTTGTTGCCATCCTGTACCTGTCCCGCAGGTGTGATGTTTGGATGTACCGATCCTGTGCGTGTTGTTACACGTGGTCTGCCACTGCGAGGACGATCAGCTGTCCATCCTGTCTCCCTGTTTTAGACGTCTCACAGTGCGGACATTGCAATTTATTGCCCTGGCCACATCTGCGATCCTCATGCCTTAGGCACGTTCACGCAGGGACCCTGGGCATCTTGCTTTTGATGTTTTTCCAGAGTCAGTAGAAAGGCCCTTTTAGTGTCCTAAGTTTTTATAACTGTAACTGACCTTAATTGCCTACCGTCTGTAAGCTGTTAGTGTCTTAACAACCGTTCCACAGGTGCATGTTCATTAATTGTTTATGGTTAATTGAACAAGCATGGGAACCAGTGTTTAAACCCTTTACAATGAAGATCTGTGAAGTTATTTGGATTTTTACAAATTATCTTTGAAAGACAGGGTCCTGAAAAAGGGGCGTTTCTTTTTTTGCTGAGTTTATATTCTACCATGGTAACACACAATTATGATAAATGGTACCAAAAAATATCATATAGTACCATCTTTATTAATTGTTCATTACCATAGTACAATGGCAGTATATTGCATTAAATKAATAAACCCCCCAACGTCAAAAGAGGTTGGTTGGTATTATATTGATTAATTTATATACCAGTTTGGGTATATTTTTTGATAAAGTCAGAGGCAGGCTACGATTGTTGGTCATAGTTTGTATCAAAGAAAAAGGAAATAGTTGCTGTGAAAAAGGGGTAAAACTTTCTGTATTAATAGTACAATTTTTTGCTCATGTTTTGGTTCCCTGTGTTGCCAACCTGAAATGTGAGAGTATGTGAGATTATATGGGGTATCCTAATCATTTACAGTATTTATCGTCAAGGGGTGTTGTGCTCGTCTCAGCACGCAGTGGGAGCCGCTCGCACTCTACAGCTTCACGAGCTAGCCTGCCTAGTAGTCAGAGAATGAGAGAGCCAAGCCAACAGAAAACTGAAGAGAGAAGCACTAGATAAACAAAATATTTTAAACGTTATAATCACGGTGAGCAAGAGTTATTAAGCATAGGATATGAAACACCAAGTTACGCAGAGTGTAATGATATTTTATAATTTTGTAAGGTTTCGATTTTTTATTGTTAAAAGTCCGTTTGCGAACATTGGCTAAAGTTAGCTCTAGTCAAGCTAGCCTTTCATAGTCTTTTAAAAGCATTTTTTTATGAGATATGATAATTAATACATTTTTACAAATGTTTTAGTATGTTGCTATTTAGAATTATAAGTGTAGCCAAGTCAGTTGATTGAGAGACAACTGAAAACTGTATTGAAGAGAGAAGCACCAGAAACTTTTTTCATTTTCAAGTTTTCTTAATTCTTCTCACCATGCCCAATCCAGGTACCAAGGTTGAAGAGAGTAGACTACCCTACTAGACCATGTGTGTTGTGGTTTTTCACTATGAGCTAAAAGGGTTTAAGAGGGTACTGTTGCAGAGCGAGTAGTCAATGTTGCATCATGCGAGTACCATAAATTACTACATTTTTGGTCTCTTTACCCGAAAAATGGTGGGACACAGACCATCATAATACATTGTAAACGAATACCATGCTTTCACTACATGCTGCTAGTTTTTTTTTTTACATTGTACTACCATGGTTGATTTTAGTAGCATGGTAGCAAGTACAATGAAAAAGTACTTTTTTTGTCACTACCATGGCAGAAAAATACCATGGCATTTTTTCATTGTACTACCATGGCACATTTTTTGTAAGGGATTTACATTATCCCACCTCTGCTTATCTCCCTCCTCTCTCTCTCCCACCCTCTCAATTCATTTCAAAGGGCTTTGTTGGCACGGGAAACAAATGTTTACATTGCCAAAGCAAGTGAAATAGATAAACAAAAGTGAAAAACAGTAAACATTACACTCACAAAAGTTCCAAAGGAACATTTCAAATGTCATATTATGGCTATACACCATGTTGTAACATTGTGCAAATAGTTACAGTGCAAAAGGGAAAATAAATAAACATAAATATTTAAAATGGTGTTTGTTCTTCACTGGTTGCCCTTTTCTTGTGGCAACAGGTCACAAATCTTGCTGCTGTGATGGCATACTGGTATTTCACCCAATATATAAGAGTTTATCAAAATTGGATTTGTTTTCAAATTCTTTGTGGGTCTGTGTAATCTGAGGGAAATTTGGGTCTCTAATATGGTCTTACATTTGGCAGGTTAGCAAGTGCAGCTCAGTTTCCATCTCATTTTTTCTTCTCTTGAGAGCCATGTCTGCCTACGGCGGCCTCTATGRTCACTGAGTCTGTACATAGTCAGAGCTTTCCTTAATTTGTGGTCAGTCACAGTGGTCAGGTATTTATACTCTCTGTATAGGGCCAAATAGCATTCTAATTTGCCCAGTTTTTTTGTTAATTATTTCCAATGTGTCAAGTAATTAACTTTTTGTGTAATCATGATTTGGTTGGGCCTAATTGTGTTGCTGTTCTGTTTGTGAACAGAGCCCCAGGACCAGCTTGCTTAGGGGACTCTTCTCCAGGTTCATCTCTCTGTAGGTGATGACTTTGGTTACGGAAGGTTTGGGAATTGCTTCCTTTTAGGTGGTTGTAGAATTGAATGGCTCTTTTCTGGATTTTGATCATTAGCGGGTATCTGCTTAATTCTGCTCTGCATGTATTATTTGGTGTTTTACATTACATGCAGAATTCTGCAAAAATATCCTTTGTGTACAGTCTCCATTTTGTGAATTCTTGGTTGGTGAGCGGACCCCAGATCTCACAACCATAAAGGGCAATGGGTTCTATAACTGATTCAAGTATTTTTAGCCAGATCCTATCTATCTGTCTCTTTCTCCCTCCCATCTTCCTCCTTCACGACCAGGGAGGTTTTGCAATGCCTTGCAAAGAAGGGCACCTATTGGGTAGATGGGTATAAAAAAGTATTTTAAAAAAGCAGACATTGAATATCCCTTTGAGCATGGTGAAGTTATTAATTACACTTTGGATGTTGTAGCAATACAGCCAGTCATTACAAAGATACAGGTGTCCTTCCCAACTCAGTTGCCGGAGAGGAAAGAAACTGCTCAAGGATTTCACCATCGGGCCAATGGTAACTTTAAAACAGTTAGTTTAATGGCTGTGATAGGATAAGACTGAGGATGGATCAACAACATTGTAGTTTCTCCACAATACTAACCTAATTGACAGAGTGAAAATAAGAAAGATTGTACAGAATACAAATATTCCAAAACATGCATCCGATTTGCAACAAGGCTAAAGTAATACTGCAAGAAATGTGGCAAATCAATTCACTTTTTGTCCTGAATACAAAGTGMTGTGTTGGATTTGCCAAAAACATAACACATTACTGAATACCACTCTCCATATTTTCAAGCATAGTGATGGCTGCATCATGTTATGGTCATGCTTGTAATCGTTTAGGACTGGGGAGTTTTACAGGATAAAAAAYAAAGAAACTAATGGTGCTAAGCACAGGCAAAATCAGAGGAAAACCTGGTTCAGTCTGTTTTCACCAGATACTGGGAGATTAATTCACCTTTCAGCAGGACAATAACCTAAAAAAGAAGGCCAAATCTACACTGGAGTTGATAACCAAGAAGACAGTGAATGTTGTTTAGTGGTCAAGTTACAGTGTTGACTTAAATCTACTTGAAAATCTATGGCAAGACCTGAAAATGGTTGTCTAGAATTTAACAACCAATTTGACAGGGCTTGATGAATTTTGAAAATAATAAATGGGCAAATTTTGCACAATCCAGGTGTGGAAAGCTCTTTCAAGACTCACAGTTGTAATCACATACGAGCCTTTCCCAATGATGCAGATAATAATAATACAAATAAATTAGTAACACATGGAATAAAATACACAAGAATGGAGTTCTACAGGGACTACCAGTATAAGATCAATGTGCAGGGGTACAAGGTAATTGAGGTGGACATGTACATGAAAGCAGGGTAAAGTGGCTAGGCATCAGGATAAATTATAATAAAAGTAAAATAAGGAACAGTTGCAGCAGCATATGATGTATGTGTTGTGTCGGTATGCTTTGTGTACGTATGTAGTGTGTTTACAGTATATACTGTAGTTTTGCGAGTCAGTGCAGATAGTTAATTAAATGGTTACCCGGACTATTTAGCAGTCTTAGAGAAAGGAAAGGGAAAGGGGATATCTAGTCAGCTGCACAATAATGCATTAAACCGAAACTGGTCTTTCGCATTTAACCCAACCCCTCTGAATCAGACTGGTGCTGGGGGCTTGCTTAATCGACGTCCACGTCATCAGCTCCCGGGGAGCAGTTGTTGTTGGGGGTTAACTACCTTTGCTCAAGGGCAGAACAGCTAATTTTTCCACCTTTCCGGCTTGGGAATTCGAACCATTGACCTTTCGGTTACTGGTACAACTCTATTAAATGAAACCTGCCGCCCCTCTAGGCTTATGGTTTTTTAGCAGTCTTATGGCTTGGGGGTGGAAGCTGTCTCGGAGCATGTTGGTCCAAGAGCCGATGCTCCAGTACTGTTTACCGGACAGTAGCAGAGTGAACAGTCTATGGCTTGGGTGGCAGTAGTCTTGGGCAATTTTTCGGGCCTTCCTCTGACACCACCTGATATAGAGGTCCTGGATGGTGGGGAGTTCGGCCTCAGTGATGTACTGGGCTGTCCGCACCACCCTCTGTAGCGCTTTGCCATCGAGGGCGGTGCATTTGCCATACCAAGCAGCGATGCAGCCAGTCAAGATGCTCTCGGTGGTGCAGCTGTAGAACTTTTTGAGGATGCTAAATCTTTTCAGTATCCTGAGGGGGAAGAGGCGATGTCGTGCCCTATTCACGACTGTGCAGGTGAGTGTGGACCATATTAAGTCCTTAATGATGTGGACGCCAAAGAACTTGAAGCTCTCGACCTGCTCCACTACAGCTTTGTCATTGTGGATGGGGGCGTGCTCTCCCCTCTTTCTCCTGTAGTCCACGATCAGCTCCTTGATCTTACTGACGTTGAGGTAGAGGTTGTTGTCCTGGCTAATTCTCTGACCTCCTTGAAGGCTGTCTCGTCACCATCTGTGATCAGGCCTACCACCGTTGTGTCGTCGTCAGCAAACTTGATAGTGTTGTAGTCGTGCGTAGCCACGCAGTCGTGGGTGAGCAGGGAGTACAGGAGGGGGCTAAGCACACACCCGTGGGGCTCCGAGTTGAGGGTCAGCGTGGCGTAGGTGTTGTTGCCTATCCTCACCACCTGGGGCCGGCCGGCCCGTCAGGAAGACCAGGATCCAGTTGCATTGGGGACTATGGTGTTTTTAACGCAGAGCAGTGTGAAGTGCAATTTAGATTGTGTCATCTGTGGATCTGTTGGGGCGGAATACGAATTCGAGTGGGTCCAGGGTGTCTGGGATGATTGTGTGTCATGACCATTCTTTCAAAGCACTTCATAAATACAGATGTGTSTTCTACAGGGCGATTGTTATTTATTTAGGTTACCTTGGGAGTTCTAGTGAAGAGGAACAATGGTGGTCAGCAAGAAACATGTTGGGATTGCAGACTGGGACAAGAAGAGATTGAAAATGTCAGTGAAAACACTTGTCAGCTGGTCTATGCATGCTTTGAGATTGGAACAAATGGGCTTTCACGCAAGACTCAATGTTGTATTCCTTGAAGTGAGCATAAAATGCATTTGGCTCGTTTGGGAGTTCTGCATCACTGGGCATCTCACGGCTTGGTTTCCCTTTGTAATCAGTTAATAGGATTCCACCTTCCTCCTATAGTCCTTTTGCATGTTTGTCTCAGAGGCCGTAGCGCGCTTTCATGTATGCATCTGGRCATCCCGGGATCACCCGGACCACGGCACTACTGACATGCAAGTTCTGGTGGTCATCCCTAACAGCATTCGTCCGAGATTACGTTCTTTCCTGTCCCGTCTGTGCATGGGCAAAGAGCCCTCGCCAACTACCTACCGGTAAGTTCGAGCCTTTACCTACACCACACAGACCATGGTCCCACATTGCCATGGATTTCCTCAGTGATCTGCCAGACTCTTCGGGCTTCACTATTTTAGTTGTAGTGGACCGGTTCTCCAAGATGTGCCAACTCATCCCCCTTCCACATCTACCTAATGCCATAGAAATGYCCGAGTGCATGTTCCAACAGGTGTTTCGTCTGTATGGGATCCCGGAAGACATCGTTTCGTAGACCCCAGTTCGTCTCCAGGGTGTGGCGAGCCTTCTGCGACCGACTGGGGGTCTCCATCAGCCTATCCTCCGGATACCATCCCCAAACAAACGGGCAGACGGAACGCCTGAATCAGGAAATGGGGAAGTACCTTCGCCAACACTGCACCCACCAACCACACYAGTGGAGTTGCTATCTAGCCTGGGCCGAATACACACAGAACTCCCTGGTGCATTCCTCACTCCATAGAACTCCTTTTCAGTGTGTCCTCCGATACCAACCCCCTGTGTTCCCATGGGAGACAGAGCACAGAACTGTGCCTGCCATCGATGAGTGGTTTCGATGGAGCGAACAGGTTTGGGAGACCGCAAATCGGGCACCTACTTCGAGCTTCCCTCTCCCAGAAACAGTTCGCTGACCGGCATCACCGATCTACTCCACTCTTCCACCCTGGGCAACGTGTGTGGCTCTCTACACGGGACATCCTGCTTCATGACCCTCATTGGTCCCTTCAAAATAACACACAGTATCAATCCTGTCACCTACCGTCTCCATTTGCACCGCCATTACCGGATCTCATCCTTCCGTGTGTCCCTTCTCAAGCCTGTGAGGTAGAGCCCTCTCCATCTTCCAGTGGCGCAGCCCCTCCGTTTGACGTCAGCGGTGCACCTGCTTATTCCGTCCTAGCCCMCCTTGACTCCAAGCGCCTGGGTGGTCGCATCCACTACCTGATGGATTGGGAGGGGTACGGACTGTCCTGGATCCCCACCCATGACATCCTCGACCCAGCCACGATAGAGATATATATATCTATTCAGCTCTACATACTCTGAATCGAAAATGCTAATTAGCATCTAAGTAGACATCATGCAAAATACAAATCCCTGCAAGCTCCAAAAGGTAATCTCTAGCTGACACCTTTGCTAACAGGTATTGTCCATTTAAAACTTGCACAAGACAGTTTCACAGAATTGTCCATTGTTGTTGCAAATGTTGCAAATTTATTCATTGCTACATTTAGCTAACATTTGCCTTGTCTATATGCTCATGGCATTTGTAGTTATTTATAATTAGTCACCTTGTCCTAGAGAGATTTACATGGTTATCAAAACGTTACGCCAGGATAAGCCGACACAAAACACAGCCCTTATTTTAAGTGCTACTAAAATCCAGTGGAGGCTGCTGAGGGGAGAACAGCTCATTATGGGAGAGCAAATGTTGCAATTGTATAACAAAGTTTGCCATGACTTATGACATGTTCATGATATGAGTGAGAATGCTCAACAAAATTAATGGGGGCCCCCTGGAGTTCAGGGCTCCTGGGCACATGCCCTGCATGGCCAGTCAGTATTCGGCCATGATTACTCAAGTTTAGATAGCTGGCTAGACTAACTTACCAATCTAAAATGTGTTAGCTGACATGGCTAATTGAGTGACTGTCAGTGACTGATATAACAAGAGAAAGACTGCTGATGCACAACATTTCAAAATTACACTTAACTCACCAGTAATTGGCATGAGTTCACATCTAGGACAATAATTCCCCTTTTTTTCATCCTAGCATTTGCTTTTCAACAGCAGAGATTTGTATACACCTTGTCGTCTGCTTCTGACCTTTGCAGGGAATTAATGGCGCCGGAGAAGGCTGCCATTTTACAGTCCCCGAAACAATTGTGCTCTTGTATTTTTTCATGTTATTTGAAAATTATTTTGGACATAATGCTTCTGCCACCATCTGTTATGAACAAAAACAGTTTCTAGATATCAGGACAGCGATTATTCACCCCGTACTGGAAGATTTTATCTTTAACGAGTTGGACAGGAAAGGATTTACTTCAGACACCCGACAAGGCGCTCATCCCCGTCATTCGTAGAAGAAAGAGATATCGGGGACATAGGACTTGGTGTCCTGTAAGGAGCCGACGGCGAGTGGGTAATCTGCCTTTATCATTGGTCCTATTAGCCAACGTACAATCATTGGATACGAGCACGTACAGTTGAAGTCGGAAGTTTACATACACCTAAGCCAAATACATTTAAACTCAGTTTCACTATTCCTGACATTTAATCCTCGTAAAAATTCCCTGTCTTAGGTCAGTTAGGATCACCACTTTATTTTAAGAATGTGAAATGTCAGAATAATAGTAGAGAGAATMATTTATTTCATCACATTCCCAGTGCAGAAGTTTACATACACRAAGTTATTATTTGGTAGCATTGCCTTGAAATTGTTTAACTTGGGTCAAATGTTTCAGGTAGCCTTCCACAAGCTTCCCACAATAAATTGGGTGGATTTTGGCCCATTCCTCCTGACAGAGCTGGTGTAACTGAGTCAGGTTTGTAGGCCTCCTTGCTCACACACGCTTTTTCAGTTCTGCCCACACATTTTCTATAGGATTGAGGTCAGGGCTTTGTGATGGCCACTCCAATACCTTGACTTTGTTGTCCTTAAGCCATTTTGCCACAACTTTGGAAGTATGCTTGGGATCATTGTCCATTTGGAAGACCCATTTGCGACCAAGCTTTAACTTCCTGACTGATGTCTTGAGATGTTGCTTCAATATATCCACATAATGTTCCCTCATCATGATGTCATCTATTTTGTGAAGTGCACCTCCAGCATCTTCACAAGGTCCTTCGCTGTTGTCCTGGGATTGATTTGCACTTTTCGCACCAAAGTACGTTCATCTCTAGGAGACAGAACGCGTCTCCTTCCTGAGCGGTATGACGGCTGTGTGGTCCCATGGTGTTTATACTTGCGTACTATTGTTTGTACAGATGAACGTGATACCTTCAGGTGTTTGAACCAGACTTGTGGAGGTCTACAATTTTTTTTCTGATCTTGGATGATTTCCCCATGATGTCAAGCAGAGGCACTGAGATTGAAGGTAGGCCTTGAAATACATCCACATGTACACCTCCAATTGACTCAAATGATGTTAATTAGCCTATCAGAAGCTTCTAAAGCCATGACATCATTTTGGAATTTCCCAAGCTGTTTAAAGGCACCGTCAACTTAGTGTATGTAAACTTCTGACCCACTGGAATTGTGATACAGTGAATTATGTGAAATAATCTGTCTGTAAACAATTGTTGGAAAAATTACTTGTTTCATGCACAAAGTAGATGTCCTAACCGACTTGCCAAAACTATAGTTTATTAACAAGAAATTTGTGCAGTGGTTTAAAAACGAGTTTTAATGACTCCAACATAAGTGTATGTAAACTTCCGACTTCAACTGTATATCCTACCCAACGGGCCATTATAAACTGTAATATCTCATGTTTCACCCAGTCATGGCTGAACAGCGACATGAACAACCTATAGCTGGCGGGTTTTACGCATTTTCGGCAGGATTGAACAGGCGCATCAAGTAAGACAAGGGGTGGCGCTCTATGTATATTTGTAAACAGTTGGTGCATTAAAATCTAATATTAGATTGCTGTCTATTTACCACCACAAACCGATGCTGGCACTAAGACTGCACTCAATGAGCTGTATACGGTCATAAGAAAACAGAAAAAACTCATCCAGGAGGTGGCGCTCCTAGTAGCCGGGGACTTTAATGCAGGGAAACAAATCCATTTTACCCAATTTCTACCAGCATGTWAAACGTGCAACCAGAGGGGAGAGGGGGGGGAAAGAAACTCTAGCCCACCTATACTTCACACACAGAGATGCGTACAAAGCTCTCCCTCGCCCTCCATTTGACAAATCTGACCATAATTCCATCCTCCTGATTCCTGCTTACAAGCAAAAACTAAAGCAGGAAGCACCAGTGACTCGGTCAATAAATAAGTGGTCAGACGATGCAGATGCTAAGCTACAGGACTGTTTTGCTAGCAGACTGGAATATGTTCGGTATTCTTCCAATGGCATTGAGGAGTACACAACATCAGTCAGCGGCTTCATCAATAAGTGRATCGATGATGTCGTCCCCACAGTGACTGTACATACATACCCCAACCAGAAGCCATGGATTACAGGCAACATCCTCACTGAGCTAAAGGGTAGAGTTGCCGCTTTCAAAGAGCGGGACTCTAACCCGGAAGCTTATAAGAAATCCCGCTATGCCCTCCGACAAACCATCAAACAGGCCAAGCGTCAATACAGGACTAAGATTGAATCCTACTACACCGGCTCCGACGCTCATCGAAGGGCTTGCAAACTATTACAGACTACAAAGGGAAGCACAGCCGCGAGCTGCCAAGTGACACGAGCCTACCAGACAAGTTKAATTTCTTCTATGCTTGCTTCGAGGCAAGTAACACTGAAACATGCATGAGAGCATCAGCTGTTCCGGACAATTGTGCGATCACACTCTCCGTAGCAGATGTGAGTAAAACCTATAAACAGGACAACATTCACAAGGCCAGACGGATTTACAGGACGTGCACTGCGAGCATGCGTTGACCAACTGGCAAGTGTCTTCACTGACATTTTCAACCTGTCCCTGACTAAGTCTAATACCAACATGTTTCAAGCAGACCACCATAGTCTCTGTGCCCAAGAACACTAAGGTAACCTGCCTAAATGACTTCCGACCCGTAGCACTCACTTCTGTCGCCATGAAGTGCTTTGAAAGGCTGGTCATGGCTCACATCAATAACATTATCCCAGAAACCCTAGAACCACTCCAATTTGCATACCTCCCAAACAGATCCACAGTTGATGCAATCTCTATTGCACCCCACATTGCCCTTTCCCACCTGGACAAAAGGAACACCTATGTGAGAATGCTATTCATTGACTACAGCTCAGCGTTCAACACCATAGTGCCCTCAAAGCTCATCACTAAGCTAAGGACCCTGCGACTTAACACCTCCCTCTGCAACTGGATCCTGGAGTTCCTGATGGGCCGCCCCCAGGTATTAAGGGTGGGTAACAACATCCGCCATGCTGATCCTCAACACGGGGGACACATAGGGGTGCTTGCTCAGTCCCCTACTGTACTCCCTGAGCTTCCTGCCATCCAGGACCTCTATACAAGGCAGTGTCAAAATGCCCTAAYAATTGTCAAAGACTCCAGCCACCCTAGTCATAGACTGTTCTCTCTGCTCCCGCACAGCAAGAGGTACCGGAGCACCAAGTCTAGGTATCCAAAAGGCTTCTTAAACAACTTCTTCAGGATCGGTGAGTCCCCTGCGGGACGGTTGAGCTAACATAGGCTAATGCGATTAGCATGAGGTTGTAAGTAACAGGAACATTTCCCAGGACATAGACATATGATAAGCAAAAGGCTTAAATTCTTGTTAACCTAACTGCACTGTTCAATTTACAGTAGCTATTACAGTGAAAGAATACCATGCTATTGTTTGAGAAGAGTACACAGTTTGTTTTGAACATGAAGTTATTAATAAACCAAATTAGGCACATTTGGGCAGTCCTGATACAAACATTTTCACATAAATGCAATGGTTCATTGGATCAGTCTAAAACTGTGCATATACACTGCTTCCATCTAGTGGCCAAAATGTAAATTGCGCATGGGCTGGAATAATACATTTACATTTACATTTAAGTCATTTAGCAGACGCTCTTATCCAGAGCGACTTACAAGTTGGCCTTTCTCTTGCATTTCAAAGACGGTACAAAAAAAATAAGTTGTTTTTTCTTTGTATTGTCTTTTACCAGATCTAATGTGTTATGTTCTCCTACATTCCTTTCACATTTCCACAAACGTCAAAGTGTTTCCTTTCAAAATAGTACCAATAAAATGCATATCCTTGCTTCAGGGCCTGAGCTACAGGCAGTTAGATTTGAGTATGACATTTTAGGCAAAAATGGGGGAAAAAGGGGCCGATCCTTAAGCCATAAGACTCCTGAACTGCTAATCAAATGGCTACCCAGACTATTTGCACTGCCCTCCTCCCCTTTTACACTACTGCTACTCTGTTTCATTATCTATGCATAATCACTTTAACTCTACCTACATGTACATATTACCTCTTACCTTGACTAARCGGTGCCCGCGCACATTGACTCTGTACCAGTACCCCCTGTGTATATAGCTTCGCTATTGTTATTTTACTGCTTCTCTTAATTACTTGTTACTTTTATTTTTTACATTTATTTTTCTTAAAACGGCATTGTTGGTTTAAGGCTTGTAAGTAAACATTTCCTGCGCATGTGACAAATACAATTTTGATTTGCTATCTCCACCAAATCATAGAAACTGTCCAAACGAGACAGACAGCAAGTAGGTCTGGTTTTCATAGTAGCTAGCTAAAGTGCGAGGATAACAAATTGATTCAAATCAAATTTGGTCTAGTATAGCTATTTASCTTAGACAGCTAAGCTAGCTTGGCATTGAACATATAGAACTTACGACCGGTTTGGCTGGCAACGATGCCAATAGAATGAACAACAAGCGACCCTAGATTTGTGTTTGGGACTATATCTCGAGAAAGGATGGAAATTATATTAATAAATTCATCAAAATAACATTGAATTAAAATAATGATTTACATATTTTCATAGGTTGGTAACCATTGTATTAAAGTGATAATGCCCTCAAAGCTAGAGTTTGGATTACATATTGGCACGGTTTGCTGGCCCGAGACGAATGCCAATATGTCCTCCAAACCACGGCTTTTTGGGCATTATCACTTAAATAAACCCCTCTCCCCAAGTCCATCATGGCACAGGTGCCACCACACTCCTGTCTCGTCTCCTTCTCCCTCCTTCCCGATATGCTGCCAGCTGCAACCACTTTTTCATGACAGACTCCACATCGCTCTCGGATGCTTTAGATGTTAACGGATTCTTCCGGACAACAGCTAATGAACAAGAACACAGGTGGTCGCAAAAATGTGAAATTTTAGTTGCAACAGGGTGAATTGAATACTTTAAAATGTCATGGTAATTGCATTGCAGGAAGCAATTCGTGTCATGAGACATTTGCAATTATGAGAAATCCTTACCAATCAAAACCTCTCTCAGTCGAAGAGATCCAAGAGAGATTTTCCTATTCACTCCTCTCCAATTCATGTTCTTTGCCAGCGCATTGGAAATTGTGTGCCTCATTAAACGCCACATGACATCCTTCACATCGCATCCCCCAATGAGGCTCAAGTGGTTAATCTAAAGGAAAAAAAACATTTGAATGTATCAATTGACAAACTTTAAGCCACAAGTGACTGCCGCTTTTCCCTAGGCGAGGGAAGCATATATGGTTAAGAAACTTGTATGCTAATTCTGATGAAGGTCTTTGGAGGTTGAAACGTCATGCTTTTATCCTACATAAAGTTGAAAAGTTTACTGGGGAGTGAGAGACACCCATTTTCCATTTCATAAAGTTTGTGGACATAAATCCTATTTTTCTTCCCCCTTCTTGCATATCTGAAAAATGATTTGAATCCCATGAACTCCCACTGAATCACTCTAAAAGAGCAGTAGATAAAGTGGAATGAAACTCACCAGTTTAAGTTTGAAGTCAGCCCCCTGAAGATCGGTTTCCAGCCTCTGGAGACTTTGTTGATCCTTCAATGGCAGAAGGCCTCCTTCGATCGCATATTCGGCTCCATTCTGCTGTGCTGTTTGTAAGAGTCGTAGGATGAGTGTCTGTTGTTCCAGTATCATCTCTTGCTTGGTAAGCATTTCCCGAATTAGCACTGAAAGAKATTTTAAAAGGGGCATTTCACTATAACCCAATGAGGTGGACAAGAGTGCCCTTTTGCCCTCAGAACAGACTCAATTCATCGGGGCATGGACTCTACAAGTTGTCGAATGCGTTCCACATGGATGCTGGCCCATGTGGACTCCAATGGTTATCACAGTTATGTCAAGTTGGCTGGTGAACCATTCTTCATATAAACGGAACTGTCGACTGTGATAAACCCAGCAGCGTTGCAGTTCTTGACACAAACCGGTGCGCCTGGCAGCTACCACCATACTCCGTTCAAAGGCACTTCCATTTTGTCTTGACCATTCAAACTTTGAAAGGCACACATACACAACATATGTCTCAAATTGTCTCAAGGCTGAAAAATCTTCTTTTTTTTACCCTTCATCTACACTGATTGAAGTGGATTTAACAAGTGACATCAATAAGGGATCATAGCTTTCACCTGGTCAGTCTGTCATGGAAACAGCACATTCTTAATGTTTTGTATGCTCAGTGTATATTATCATATACATTACCAGTCAAAAGTTGACACAGCTACTCATTCCAGGGTTTTTATTTATTTTTACATTCTAGAATAGTGAAGTAACACATGAAATGTGTTACTATGAAATAACACATAAGGAATCATGTAGTAACCAAAAAAAAGTGTTAAACAAATCAAAATATATTTTATACTTGAGATTCTTCAAAGTAGCCACCTTTTGCCTTGACAGCTTTGTACACTCTTGGCATTCTCTCAATCAGCTTCATGAGGTAGTCACCCAGAACGCATTTCAATTTACAAGTGTTTCAAGAACTTTGAAAGTTTCTTCAAGTGCAGTTGCAAAAATTATCAAGCGCTATGATGAAACTGGCTCTCATGAGGACCGCCTTAGGAAAGGAAGATCCAGAGTTACCTTAGCTGCAGAAGATAAGTTCATTAGTTACCAGCCTCAAATTGCAGCCCAAATAAATGCTTCACAGCATTCAAGTAACAGACATCTTAACATCAACTCTTCAGAGGAGACTGCGTGAATCAGGCCTTCATGGTCGATTGCTGCAAAGAAACCACTACTAAAGGACACCAATAAGAATAAGAGTCTTGCTTGGGTCAAGAAACACAAGCAATGGACATTAGACRGGTGGAAATCTCTCCTTTGGTCTGGGTCCAAATTTGACATTTTTGGTTCCAACCGCCGTGTCTTTGTGAGAGGCAAAGTAGGTGAACGGATCTCCGCGTGTGTATTTCCCACCYTGAAGCATGGAGGAAGAGATGTGATGGTGCTTTGCTGGTGACACTGAGTGATTTATTTAGAATTCAAGGCACACTTTACCAGCATGGCTACCACAGCATTCTGCAGCGATACGCCATCTCACCTGGTTTGCGCTTAGTGGGACAATAATTTGTTTTTCAACAGGACAATGACCCAACACACTGCCAGGCTGTGTAAGGGCTATTTGACCAAAAAGGAGAGCGATGAAGTGCTGCATCAGATGACCTGGCCTCCAATCACCCAACCTCAACCCAATTGAGATGGTTTGGGACGAGATGGACCGCAGAGGGAAGGAAAAGCAGCCAACAAGTGCTCAGCATATGTGGGAACTCAAGACTGTTGGAAAAGCATTCCAGGTGAAGCTGGTTGAGAGAATGCCAAGAGTGTGCAAAGCTGTCAACAAGGCAATTGGTGGCTACTTTGAAGAAACTCTAATATATTTTGATTTGTTTAACACGTTTTTGGTTACTACATGATTCCTTATGTGTTATTTCATAGTGTTGATGTCTTCACTATTATTCTATTATGTAAAAATAAAGAAAAACCCTTGAATGAGTAGGTGTGTCCAATCTTTTGACTGGTACTGTATATATTACTTATTGCTGCTCACCAGAAGGAGGAGAGACAGGGTGGATGTGTTTATCCTCTGCAAACACCCAATTGTCCTGGTCAAGGCACTGACTCTTGAGATTGGAGTGAGCTGTAATACCCTTCTCAGGAGATGTATGCTTTCTAAGTTGATGTTTCCTTAGGTTTTTTTTGTTAAGCCACAAACTGCAGTTGCAACATTTGATTTTCCGCTTGACTGCAGGTTTCACAGCTGGACACGCTGAACCTGGATCTCTCGCCGTTGCACTGGTTACATCTGGGGCTCTCCGATGCACTGGTTACATCTGGGGCTCTCGCCGATGCACTGGTTACATCTGGGGCTCTCGCCGATGCACTGGTTACATCTGGGGCTCTCGCTGTTGAACCTGGGGCTCGATAACATACTGACTCACATTGTGGAATGTGTTTGGTAAAATCACTCCTATTTACATAGGTCTTGGGGCAATATGGGCAGTGGAAATGCTTTGCTTCTCTGCACTCCAGATGGCATATGAATATTGTGAACTCTGAAATGAATAAAACAAGCAAATCAACATCCAGGACACAAACTACCTTGGTTTATATAATCATGTGATGATGACCGGTACTTAACTAGTCTAATTAATGAAAGCCTTTATGCGGCTAGTATGTGTAGCTATGTGTAACAACACTGTACATGTGCTAACCTCTATGCAGCACAGCCTTCAATCTGTGCGACTCAATGTGTGTCAACACACTGGCATAGTCTCGGGGCTTGAAAATTGAGGGCTGGCAGAAGGGGCAATGATACAAGTGGTCCTTCTGGCACTGGGATAAAACCAAACGGCGATCTGCTGCTTTTCGCACTGTGATATGCTGTCAAACACAAACATAAATTATAAATAGTTTAGCAAGTCAGCGAACGTTATGTGCGTTGATAGCGAACAGTCGGTCAAGGCAAACTGACTTTTCGGTGATGATTACAGTATAACGTTAGTAGCTAGTTAAGCTATAATGCTAGCAAAGTGCTATGTTAGCTAGCTAGCTTGGTAAATAGCCACGTTAATGTTAGACAGCAATAACATGATATATAGTATACACATATCTAGCTAAGAAAAACTTAGATACCGGAAGCTACACAAAAGGCGTAACTCAAAGTGAAACGAAAAATGCTACCCTAACGTTAATTGAAATGCCTTACCATAATCCCTAACCGCGACGAKGGCACGTTCTAGCGGATCACGTCTGTCAAGGCCGTCATCTTCTTCTTCTTCTTCTTTGGTATCGTCTGTTCGCACATTTTGTTTGTACATGCCGCCACCTACTGTGCGGGAGTGTGTGGTCAATCACGTTAGATTTTGTGCCCCAAATTTTAAATGGGGAAAGGGGAGAAAAAAATGCACCACCAACTAACCCTACACCTATATCCCACTATGTCATAACAATTATAATAAATAACACCACTACACCAGGCCGATGGGCTGGGAGGAAATGACTCTTTCGTTCAACATACCTTGTAATTCCTCTGCAGTAAAATCTCATACACCGAAGTACTGCTCTGCAGCTGACACCACAACATCTATTTCTGTGATTTACGTTCCGTTTCTGAGGTACAGTTGATAACCATGGCAATGAATGCTAAGAAGCCAACCTTACTGAAGCACAAATTGTATCACTCTGTATTGGCCTAGAACCGAAGGCCTACTACTCACCCTTGACTCATCATCCTCTACTCTCTTCACTGCCTCAGCATACAACACCTTCTGTTCTACTCAGAATCTCCCTCCTACACACTGCTGCAAAATGACCATGAGCTTGGTATCTGAAAKAKCTTAGAGGGTTCGGCACAAAAGCTCTCACAGCATAACTGACATATCCTAACATGACTTTGTTAGGTAAAGACTCCGCTTTAAAACGCAAAAGGCAGACAGTGTCTTCTAAGTTTTACCACACTCACCACCGTGTCTGCGTCGCACCCAACGGCGGGTGTCACAGACACAGGGAATCTTCCATTTCAGTTGCTCCACCTCAACACTTAATGCCACCCCAGTAATCACTCCTTTCCAAGGCGCCCTGCTCCAGAGAGCAAAGCAACACACATCTTCCCTCTGCCTTCGGCACCTCTCCTTCTTCCTCACTGTCTATAACCACGTCTATACATTAACCACGCTCATGCCACACCTTCATCCACTGTTTTGTTTGCAGAACACGCACTGATGGCCTTTCTCCAATACCCAACTTCTGTTCCTTAGCCCAAATTACTAGTCTGGCTATCTCTGGCCTCTCCARCCTCGCAAAACGTGGGCTACTCTGCATCTGAGAACTGCCTTTCAAATTGTGTTGCATTATGGGGATAAAACATTTCCGAATTGTGCCTTCAAGTCAACTGCAGATTTCTCCAGTTCCTCTTCACCAACTTCATCCTGCAGCCATCGCCTGCATGTGGGGGGTTCAATTGTCAACAAATCATTAGGGTGTTTTTGTTTGACTCACGCAAACGTGAGAGGCGAAGGTTGAGAGCCATGCGTCCTCCAAAACACAACCGACCCAACCCAACCCAACCAAGCCACACTGCTTCTTGACACAATGCCCATCCAACCCGGAAGTCAGCCGCACCAATGTGTCGGAGGAAACACTGTACACCTGGCGACTTGGTCAGCGTGCACTGCGCCCAGCCCGCCACAGGAGTCACTAGTGCGCGATGAGACAAGGATACCCCTGCCGGCCAAACTCTCCCTAACCCGGACGATGCTGGGCCGTTTGTGCGCCGCCCCATGGGCCTCCCGGTAGCGGCCTGCTGCGACAGAGCCTGGACTCGAACCCAGAATCTCTGGTGGCACAGCTAGCACTGCAATGCAGTGCCTTAGACCACTGCGCCACCCGGGAGGCCCGAAAAGAGCCTTGTTGACAACATGACCGAGCTGCGCAAATGACTGTTAATCATGTAGCATCATGTTGTGGGGGTGCTTTGCTGCAGGAGGGACTGGTGCACTTCACAAAATAGATGGCATCATGATGAAGGAACATTAMGTGGATATATTGAAGCAACATCCATCACAAAGCCATCACAAAGCCCTGACCTCATTCCATAGAAAATATGTGGGCAGAACTGAAAAAGCGTGTGAGAGCAAGGAGGCCTACAAACCTGACTCAGTTACACCAGCTCTGTCAGGAGGAATGGGCCACCTGCTGGGTGAATGGAGAAAAATAAGAAAGTCTGTCATCCTGTTGTTTTTTGATAAAGAGCACTTACCTACGCATGTGAAGCTTGGTTATGTAAGATACGCTGTAAGAGCTTTCGTCCCCAAACCACTGCAGTGTAAAAATTGTAAAGGATTTGTCCATGTTTCAAGTGTGTGCAGACGGACGGAGTATACTGAAGAACAATGTACAGAAAGACAACAGTGTTTCAATTGTGATGGGAGTCATGAGTTCCTGGAGTGCCCTGTAAGGGTGAAGGAGATTGAGGTGGCAAAAGTTAGAGCGGTAAATCGAATCTCCTATGCGGAGGCGATTTAAACAAGTGACGCTCGTGAAAATATGGTCATGGATGGACCACAGCCTGAAGAAATGTTTGCTGGCAGTCAAAATAAAAGAAATTGTTATTGGTCACATACACATATTTAGCAGATGTTATTGCGGGTGTCGTAAAATGCTTGTGTTCCTAGCTCCAACAGTGCAGTAGTATCTAACAATTCACAACAATACAAAAATCTAAAAGTAAAAGAATGGAATTAAGAAATATATAAATATTAGGACGAGCAATGTCAGAGTGGCATTGACTTAATACAGTAGAATAGAATACATGATATACATATGAGATGAGTAAAGCAGTATGTAAACATTATTAAAGTGACTAGTGTTCCATTATTAAAGTGGCCAGTGATTCCATGTCTTTGTATATGGGGCAGCAGCCTCTAGGTGCAGGGTTGAGTTGCCGGGTGGTAGCTGGCTAGTGATGGGTGTTTAACAGTCTGATGGCCTTGAGATAGAAGTTGTTTTTCAGTCTCTCGGTCCCAGCTTTGATGCCCCTGTACTGACCTCGCCTTCTGGATGATAGCGGGGTGAACAGGCCGGGGCTCGGGTGGTTGATGTCCTTGATGATCTTTTTGGCCTTCCTGTGACATCGGGTGCTGTTGGTGTTCTGGAGGGCAGGCAGTGTGCCCCGGTGATGCGTTGGGCAGACCGTACCACCCTCTGGAGAGCCCTGTGGTTGCAGGTGGTGCAGTTGCCGTACCAGGCGGTGATACAGCCCGACATGATGCTCTCAATTCTGCATCTGTAAAAGTTTCTGAGGGTCTTCGGGGCCAAGCCGAATTTCTTCAGCCGCTGTTGAGCCTTCTTCACCACACTGTCTGTGTGGGTGGACCATTTCAGATTGTCAGTGATGTGTACGCCGAGGAACTTGAGGCTTTCCACCTTCTCCACTGCGGTCCCTCTGCTGTTTCCTGAAATCCACGATCAGCTCCTTCATTTTGTTGTCGTTGAGGGAGAGGTTATTTTCCTGGCACCACTCCGCCAGGGCCTTCACTTCCTCCCTGTAGGCTGTCTCGTCATTGTTGGTAATCAGACCTACTACTGTTGTGTCGTCTGCAAACTTGATGATTGAGTTGGAGGTGTGAGTGGCAACGCAGTCATGGGTGAACAGGGAGTACAGGAGGGGGCTGAGCAAGCAGCCTTATGGGGCCCCAGTGTTGAGGATCAACGAAGCGGAGGTGTTGTTTCCTACCTTCCRCACTGGGGGCGGCCCATCAGGAAGTCCAGCACCCAGTTGCACAGGGTGGCGTTCAGACCCAGGTTCCCGAGCTTAATGATGAGCTTGGAGGGTACTATTGTGTTGAAGACTGAGCTATAATCAATGAACAGCATTCTGATGTTGGTATTCCTCTTGTCCCGATGGAATAGGGCAGTGTGCAGTGCGATGGCGATTGCATTGTGTGTGGATCTATTGGAGTGATAAGCAAATTGAAGTTGGTCTAAGGTGTCAGGTAAGGTAGAGGTAATATGATCTTTAACTAGCCTCTCAAGCACTTCATGATGACAGAAGTGAGTGCTACAGGGCGATAGTCATGTAGTTCAGTTACGTGTGCTTTCTTTGGTACAGGAACAATGGTGGACATCTTGAAGCAAGTAGGGACAGCAGACTGGGATAGGGAGAGATTGATAGGGAGAGATTTTGGGACTTAAGGATTTTACATCTGAAGACTTGCGAGGGGTACTGGCACCAGAAGACGGCCTGCCGTCCCAGGCTCCCCTTGAGCTTGTGTAGGGATCAGCTCTGTTTTATTTTTAACAGAAACGTTTTTTGATTAAATTATATTTCGATTTTTTGGGTAGTAGTTGAGTCGTTTTTTTTAGTTTGATAKGTTTTTTATGAATTCTGTTTCCATGCCGCACACTAAATTGTGTTAACGACAATATACAGAAGAAGAAGAATGTTGAGTTGACACCCATGTTCGGATAGCCAGTTGAGTTGCATTTACCCATGACTCCAGCCAGAAGGTGGTAGAAAAGACACATTTTTGTTTTGCAGGTTGTTGAAGAAGAAGAAGCATATCCGTTCGCCATATTGCAGTGATACAGCGATATTTCTCACTTGTCTTTGGGAAGCTGAAGACTTTGTGTTTCCTCGTTAACCGGCACAATGTTTGCGACACAAGTTTATGGAGATAATGGGAAAATGAAGGAATATCACTATACTGGACCAGTAGAGCACCGATTCTCTCCATATTCCTTTAACGGAGGGTAAGCATCAATATCCAACTAGCAAATGTTAGCAAGTTAACGTTACCTAGCTAATGCTGTTGTGCAGTCAGAACGGACTGTGACTGAATGTAAGTTAGTGTCTAACTAAGTTAGTGTCCATGAAGCAAATAACTAACACAACTAATCGAGATCACTTTTAGCTAGTTACGTGAACAACAGACTTCGCTAGCTAAGMTACATGTTTGGTTTCGATTTCAGTTACCTAATTAGCATACGTTAGCTATTATCTGACGCTAACAGTAGTTAGACTAGTTTCTTTATAGCTAGCTACTTATGTCACGGAGCTGATTTAATGTTTTGCCAAAACGAACTTGTTTGTCAGGGAGCCTCAAAGTCTTAACAGTTTTTATTGTGCTTCCAGGACTGTGCTTGCTGTTGCCGGTGAAGACTTTGCCATTGTGGCCTCTGACACCCGTCTGAGTGAAGGCTATTCAATCCACAGCCGTGACTCTCCAAAATGCTACAAGTTGTAAGTCAAGCACACACTACGGTATTTCCAAGGATGAGCGAAGGCACATTGTCAGATGGTGTGGTTTAACTCCACTAACTGGCTCACTATTTCTACGTTTAAACAGGCAGTCAAATTCTCCACAAAAAAATATATACAAATTGGTCTTTTGACCTATCAGATCAGCTCTGAAAGAYCTTGCTGTGTAAAATCTGATGTGATTGGCCAAAAAACAATTAAAGGGGAAAATATCATAATTGGGCTGCCTGTCTAAACACAGCCTAAGTGACTCATCAATGTGTGATGTATTGACACAGATGACACATCTAAATGCATTCTTGGTAAAACGAAATAATTTGAAATGGTGGTAAGTGGAAATGGATACTGCTTGTGAACATCCATAATACATTGGATGTAAATCAATATTCAACCACTAAATGCTGTTACTAATAGTTTTTCATTTATCACAGGACAGATACAACTGTCATAGGATGCAGTGGATTCCATGGAGATTGCTTGACTCTTACTAAAATCATTGATGCAAGATTAAAGGTGAGATCATCTTGGGCTTGAGACACAGTTTCACTTTCATTCATAAATGTTACTTTAAAAATAGTTTGCTAAGCTGAAAGTTATGGAATACTGCTGTACACTAAGTTAGCATTTGTAAATGTTTCATTTTCAAACAAATATTTGTAGATGTACAAACACTCCAACAACAAGTGCATGACAAGTGGAGCAATTGCAGCCATGCTGTCTACAATCCTGTACGGTAGAAGATTCTTCCCCTACTACGTTTACAACATCATCGGTGGCTTGGATGAGGAGGGTATGTCTCCTGCTCTATTTCTGTTATTACTATAATCATAATGCTTGGTTAATTTTCCATGTAAGTTATTCACTGCATGTTTTTTTTMTTTTTTTAATTCACTTCTAGTCCAATATGTATTACTCTCCTGATTTGGGTTGTTTTTGCTTTTCAGGTAAAGGAGCTGTTTATAGTTTTGACCCAGTGGGATCCTATCAGAGAGACACATACAAAGCTGGAGGCTCAGCGAGTGCTATGCTGCAACCTCTGCTTGACAACCAGGTAAAGAAACAAAGGGCATAAGTTCAGCATCACTATCTTTTAGGGCTTTGTTCCCCCTGAAGCACCTCTGTCCAATGGATTGTACTGCAATCCGACAGCACAATATGACTTGAATGTTTGTGTGTTTAAAAAAAAAAAAAAAGTGATGTATTATTTGGTGGTTTCAAGGCAACTCTAGACATTCTAGTGGCCTAATCGATACTGTATTGGTTCGGAACAAACCAGTTCTTGGTTTCTGTATAGCCCCTTATCGTCTTTGTCTTTATTCTTAATTTACAATCAGATTGGATTCAAGAACATGGAGGGTGTGCAGCACCTGCCCCTGAGCCAGGAGAAGGCTGTGCAGCTGGTCAAAGATGTCTTCATCTCCGCTGCTGAGAGAGATGTGTACACCGGGGACGCCCTCAGGATCTGCATCATCACCAAGGATGGCATCAAAGAAGAGACAGTCCCTCTCAGGAAGGACTGAACAACCTATTCCCTGCCGCTGTCAACCTCCCACTTTTGTCTATTTTTCATATTTTGGACCCATCTCCTGCTTTTCTTTTTACATTCTTGCTGAAGAAAAATGTTCCCTGTAGTTAATTTTGTCAGTGACCATTTTTATTAAAAATTAAATGTTTGAAAATGTATTTGATTACAATGGAGTATGAACTGTTTAGAAAAACCAACAAACACAGTGTATAAAACATTAGGAACACCTTTCTAATATTGAGTTGCACCCTGTTTTGCCCTCAGAACAGGSTCAATTTGTTGAGGCATGAACTCTACAGGGTGTTGAAAGCGGTCCACAGGGATGCTGGCCCATGTTGACTCAATGTTTCCCACAGTTGTGTCAAGTTGGCTGGATGTCCTTTGGGTGGTGGACCATTCTTGATATGGATAGGAAACTGTTGAGCGTGGAAACCCTGCAGCGCTGTAGTTCTTGACACACTCAAACCGGTGCACATGGCACCTACAATACCCCAGTTCAAAGGCACTTAATATTTTGTCTTGCCCATTCACCCTCTTAATGGGGCACAATTCATGTCTCAAAGCTTACAAATCCTTTATTAACCTATCTCCTCCCCTTCATCTACACCAGGGCTGCCCAACCCTCTTCCTGGAGATCTACTGTCCTGTGGGTTTTCAGTCCAACCCCAATTTAACACACCTGATTCTACTAAGTCACTGCTCAACAAGACCTTAACTAGCTGAATCAGATATGCTACATTAGGGTTGGACTGAAACTACAGGACAGTAGATTTCCAGGAAGAGGGTTGGGCAGCCCTGATCTACACTGAAGTGGATGTAACAGTTGACATCATAGCTTTCACTTGGTCAGTCTGTCATGGAAAGAGCAGGTGTTCCTAATGTTTTGTACACAGTGTATATGACATAGGTCCAATGATTGGAAGTGTCTCCTTTAGAAGAGAGTTGGTTAAGGCTCGCAATAATACTTTTTGCCAAATAGGGGTGTTTACAACTGTAGAGATTGAGTTTGGACATTCAGAACTGGATCCACAACCCCACTGCCATAACTGTCCAGACCATTTTATGGTAGTAAGGTAGTATTCTTTCATATGTAACTCCTCTCAAAGAGYTGTACTTCACACTAAAACCCCTATGCAGCCAGGGGAATGCTTCTGACAAAGAACAGAAACCAGGGATTATCCTTCTGCTGCCACCAATGTAATTATTGAGGGGCAACTGCAGAAGCAGGGGTTCAGTGACCCTGTGGATCAAGGCATGTGCACTACAACCTGTGCCATAAAAGCAAAAATCCTATCTAAGCATGCTCAGGCCAGGAAGACTACACATGGGTCAGGATAAAGATGAGTCTGACAGGAGTGAAGTTTTTGGAAAAAGTGGACCCTTGCCTTTTGACTGATCCATTTGTGGTTTCAGGGTGGGTGAAAACAGTTGGCTGCTGTGGAATCAGTGAGGGGAACCAGAAGTGATCTTGTGATGTTTGTGTTTCTGCTGGTCAGAGGGAGCAGGTGCTCTGTGTTAAACGAATTGGGGCAAGAGACGTGAATTGTTTTGCTCTCAAGAAAAGGGCGCCATTAAAAGGAGTGATTACTGGGGTAGCGGTAAATGTGAAAGCTGACCAACCGAATGGGAAGATTCCCGGTGTTTGTGATGCTCGTCGTTTGGTGTGACGCAGACCGGGTGGTGTGAGTGGAGAAAGAGTAATTGTCTGTTCTTTTGAGTTTTGATGTTGAGTCTTTGCCTGACAAAGTGATGTTATGATATATGTTATCCTGTACAAGCTTTTGTACCAAATACATTACGCTGTTACAGGTGTCAAGCTTATGGGCATGTGGCAGCAGTGTGAAGGAGGGAGGTTCCTAGGTGTGCAGAAGGGCATGAGACAAAGGAATGTGTAGCATTGGGGAAAGTAGTGGTGAGTGTTAATTGTAGGGGTGCCTATGGGGCTGAGGATCAGAAATGTCCCGTGCGAGAGGCAGGTTGAGGTTTCCAGGGTTAGAATAGTGCAGAAGTTGTCATATACTGAGGCAGTGAAGAAAGTAGAGGAAGATCAAGGGGGAGGGAGAGGAGTGGTGTGAGTATTAGATCTGTACCAGTACAGAGGGATAAACCAACAAGTGATATATGTTTCAGTAAGATTGGATTTTTGGTATTTATAGCAATGGTTATCAACTGTACTGCAGGGATGGAATGTAAGTCGCAGAAAATAGGTTGTGGTGGCAGCTGCAAAGAGTATGTAGGTGTGCGAGACTTGATATCAGAAGATTTACATGATGTTTTAAGTGGTGGTGTCCCATTCTTTCTGGCTGTTGGCCTCAAGTAGGGCTAAATAGATAGAAATAGTGGAGTATTTTTATAAAAAATAAAACAAATATGAGTGTAGTGTTAGACGGTAGGGTATTTATTTCTTATTTTTATTTTGTTATTTTTAAGGGAAGTGTAAGTGAGTTATACGCCAGTCTAGTACGTGGCGGTAATGCAAAATGTATTGGATGCCAACCGCTGTTAAACTTAATCGAAGAAGACTACACACGCTCAGGGCAAGAAAAGATATAATGCCAACCCCTTTTATTTTTTCTTGAACAGCACTTTCTGTTTTTGATTTGGGGGAACTGTTGCCCTTGTACCTTGTCAGAGAAAATAATCAAGAATGTAATAGGAACTTTGATGGATGCCAACCGCGGTTAAACCTCATCGGAAAAGGCTTAGGAACTTTGACACCGGAAGTGGTCACTGATGTCGCTGTTTAGACCAAGTGCATGAATCTGTGGAACCATCAGCTAGCCAAAGCTCCTTTGAATGTTATAGAGACGGGGGTGAGTATTTGACATATTTACGGAGTCCCTTCTCAACACAACAGCATCACTTAGTGAGCAAAACACTAACGACCACACGAGTGTTGCCATGGCAGTAGCTAGCTTGCTAACGTAACTAACGTTACGCTAACCTGGCCAACTGCAAGTCCGGTGCGAAATTTGCGCCAAACTGTTTTTTACGCTCACACGAAGTTGCATGGTTTCTGTAAACAAAAGCATACATTGCAAAGTTGGATTGAATTTCAATGCGTGGTGTTAAAGTGCTAGGTAGCTATGTTAAAAGTTCGCGCGCCACCGTAGCGGTAGCTAACTTAGTTAACGTTTGTTAGCTGACTGTCTGGCTGCAAAGGTTAACTAATTAYATAATTAGCTGTCTATCGTTAGTTAGGTACTGCTGCATTATGTGGTCTAGTTGAGTGATTGGTCAAGTTTCCATTGACAACAGTGTTTGCCACCGATTTCCCCGATCTCAATGCTTAGCCAACTTTCTGTATGTGATTTGTCTGTTCTTTCTGGTCAAAAGAAGCGATCTAAGGGGTTCGCTGCTACGCTCTGCTATTACGATTCATGACTGTTGTCGAAATGATCAAAAACAGAATTGCTCCTACTCCTCAGAGAATTTCAGGCCTTTGAGACGGCCAGTCAAGTGAACGCTTCATACTTTGAGGACATGGAGCAGAACAACAGTTTGCCACCTTTCCAGGGTCTTGCCTCCCCTCAGGTAACTAATTTGAGTGAGACGTTATTGTTGTCAACACAGGAACAACATTGCTCAAATGTTTTAGATTCAACTAGCCTAATTGAGGGATTGTTCTTCCATCTGTCAAAGGGGGCAATGACTCCTGGTATGCCCATTTTCAGCCCCATGATGCCCTATGGCAGTGGTCTGACTCCCCAACCTGTCACGAACACCAACAGCCTGTCTCTCCTGGAAGAGCAGCAGCGGCAACAACAGCAGCAGGCTTCGGCCCAGCAGGCTGGGGTGCCAGGGGGTTTGGGACAGACACCACAGCTTTATCACTCCCAAACGGTCACCACCACCACACTGCCAGGAAACACCCCCCTCTACACCGCTACACCGCTAACCCCCATGACACCCATCACACCTGCCACTCCTGCCTCTGAGAGTTCTGGGATTGTCCCTCAGTTACAGTAAGTGTTCCTGAACAATTCATTAGTTCATTAGTCTCAACCCCTATGTACTCCTATAAAGCGGAAACACAAGAAGCTAATAGATGAAGGTGAATAGTGATGTGACCATATCAACAGCGAGAATCTCCCATCCTGATGGCATGGTTTATTTCCTTCCCTTTTTTAGGAACATCGTATCCACTGTGAACTTGGGCTGCAAACTTGACTTGAAAACAATAGCACTGCGAGCTAGAAATGCTGAGTACAACCCCAAGGTAAGCATAAATTGTTATTCTTCATTTGCACAAATCATTGTCAGGGCCCAGGGAAAGGTGAAATAGGACCAGGCTAAAATGTAACTAGAATGGGCCCACAAGGCATGTTGCTTCGGGTCTGAGAATGTCCCACCAAGACACTGTTCTATTGACAAAATGTATAACTTTCTCAACTGTTCTTGTCTTACAGCGATTTGCTGCTGTAATCATGAGAATACGAGAGCCAAGAACAACTGCACTTATCTTCAGTTCTGGGAAAATGGTTTGCACAGGAGCCAAAAGGTTAATATCATCTTTTTTTTAAAGAACACAAAACATGTCAAAACAACATCTGTTTAAAGACCTCCTCATGCTCCCTCCTACCCCTCTAGTGAAGAGCAGTCCCGCCTGGCGGCTAGGAAATARGCCAGAGTCGTGCAGAAGTTGGGCTTCCCAGCCAAATTTCTTGATTTCAAGATTCAGAACATGGTGGGCAGCTGTGATGTCAAATTCCCCATTCGGTTAGAGGGACTTGTACTAACTCACCAACAGTTCAGCAGGTTTGTCATTCACTACTGCAAAATTAAAGCCTGTAATATCTGATGGGATGCATTCTTATACTTATAATTCTGCCATATTTTGTACATTGTTTATAATACTAAGATTGGTATTCTAAAGTGATTTAGTACTGGGAGCAAAGATAAGAAGTAGGCCTCATTTTCCCCCTTATTTTTTCCAGTTATGAACCTGAGTTGTTCCCTGGGCTAATCTACAGAATGATCAAACCCAGAATTGTTCTGCTGATATTCGTTTCAGGCAAAGTTGTATTAACAGGTGAGGTTTTTCTCCCTTTCCTAATAACATAGAGTAAGGGCATTTGTTGTCAAATGTAACTTTACTATCSTTTTTGCTGCTTATTTCAAGGTGCAAAGGTCAGAGGAGAAATTTATGAAGCATTTGAAAACATCTACCCCATCTTGAAAGGATTCAGGAAGACGACGTAAATATTTATGCCTGCAATCTTTTTTATTTTATTTTTTTAATAGTCCCAGGGGAACTTGCTCTGTTGTGACCCGTTACATTGGGACTCTGATTGGACCTGTACATTTTAATCGGCAAGTCGGGGACCCCTCCTAATCGCCTTAATGGTGATTTGATACTAGGGGAAATGCTGTATTTTAGCAGTTTTATTTGTTTTTAAATGACTCTTGCTTGATATTAAATGAGGCAGTCTGACTGACAATTTCTTTTCATTGTAGCATTTAATTTTTCTAATGTAGGTTTTAAGATGTTATCCTATCGTTTCTCAGTGCATGTTTGTCCACACACCCTACAAGCAGACATTCAAGATTCCTAACATTATTCTTTAAATGGTTTTTACAGTCAATTTACTGTTATATGAATAATCTACAGATTGAATGTTACTTAGGATTGTGTTGCAAGGCTTACCAATTTGTCATTATTGCGACAATATTTTTGTACATATTCCATTTTGATAACTCTTTGCTGCTGAAGTCAAGAAAATGGTGTAACGTGGAGTGGAACATTCATCATGCAACCTTGTGCATCTGAGTGTTATTAGTAACTATGTACCTCGGATGTCTTATTTTTCTCATTCAGTTTTTGGTCATTTTAAGTGCTATTTAAGAACAGTCATGTTTTAATGCTAAAATAGACAAACTAATTCACCATGGATTTTGTTTCAATAGTTGATACGTACTGTATATTTGGTCTACAACTAAGCACACGAAAGCAGTCAGTCATTATGTTCTTGTTTTAAATGTTGTTTTGCTCCATTGTGCACAATTAAATATTCACTTACCAATTGTGATCTCCCTCGTTAGTTAACAAAGCTTTTTTCAGGGTATGGCAAGATTTTGAACTAGTCATAATTTCACTGGATTAATCAAATGTTATTGGACATACGTGTTTAGCTTAATGCTTGTTTCTAGCTCCAACAGTGCTGTAATATCTAACTATACACACTTCTAAGTAGAGGAATGGAATTAAGAATATATAAATATTTGGACAAGCAATGTCAGCATGGCATAGACTAAGATGCAGTACAATAGAATGCAGTATATACATGAGATGGGTATGCAAAATATGTAAACATTATTAGTGACTAGTGATCCATTATTAAAGTGGCCAGTGATTTCAAGTCTATGCATAAAGGCCAGTAGCCTTAAATGTGCTAGTGATAGCTATTTAACAGGCTGATGGCCTTGAAATAGAAGCTGTTTTTCCAGTTTCTCGGTCCCAGCTTTGATGAACCTGTACTGACCTCGCCTTCTGGATGATAGTGGGGTGAACAGGCAGTGGCTCGGGGGTTGTTGTCCTTCATCTTTTTGGCCTGTAGAATGTTTGTCCCACTCTTCATTTTAACAGGAATACCGCGGACATAGCAACACTGCTTGAATCTAGCAGGCAACAACTACATGGACGGAACAGTGACTCACACATCACGAGAGGATTTGTTGTAAAGAAAACCAATGCACTCGGAGACTTTCAACCAGCGGTTTTCAGTTGCGGCTGAACAGTTTGTTTGTGTGTTTAACTCTGCCTGTAAACACGCTGGATGATTCAGAATCCATTGAAGAGCTTGAACGATTCATTGACGAGAGATACTTACGAACTCAAAGAAACATGTCGCTGGTTTCGGAGGATTCAAGCATTGTTAAGGACAACCAACCCAATCAACAAAACAAACCAAAACCAGGTTGGCCAATAGGTATCAACGATGGAACCAAACCATCCCCTAGTAAGAGGGTGCGAGTGGGGAGAGGTTTAGTGATATGGATGTTGACTTGTTAAAATCCATCAATGAAAGGTTTGCCAAACTTGATATCTTGGATATATTACGAGAGGACATCAATGCATTATGTGCTAGTATAGAATTCAGCGAACGTCAGATTGATGATCTAAGGAAAGAGAACACGGCGCTGAAAGGTACTGTAGACTCTATTCATAGCAAGGTGGAGGTGGTGCAAAGGGGGAACAAACAACTTAAAGAAAACTTGCTTGATGTACAGTGTCGATCAATGCGGAACAATCTAATATTTTCAGGGATACCGGAGAATGACAACAGCAGAGGCTGTGAGGACACAGTCCGAGACTTTATGTCAACTCAACTAAAACTGCCCACTGATGTTGTGCGTAATGCCACTTTCTCCAGAGTRCATAGAATATGTAAGGCCTCTGGAAATAGGCCACGGGCTATTATTGCATGTTTTGACAAACTTAAGCAAAYGGAAATGACGAAGAACATGGGAGAGAACTCAGAAACACTGATTTTGGAATGAATGATCACTTCCCCACCGAGATCAATGAAAGGAGAAAAAAACTATATCCCACCATGAAGGAAAAGCGTTGCCTGAATCAACGAGTCTCCATGGCGATGGATAAACTCTATATCAACGGGCAATTGTATCAGGACTCTAGAGTAACTCCCTGGCTATTTTAATTTAATGTTCAAATCTGAGTTTGTGTGTTGTAGTGTATCATGACAACTTCAACTATAACGAATACATGCTCTATTGATCTCCACTTGATAAGGAAAGGGCTGCATATAGCCCAGGTTAATGTATGTAGCCTTCCTAACAAAATACATTAGGTTTTTAACTTGGTCAACATAAATAATATTCATATTTTGGCTTTGACTGAAACGCATTTAGATGCATCTGTAAATGATGGGCAAATTAACATTCAAGGATATAGTCTATTGAAAAGGGACAGGAATTGGAATGGTGGGGGTGTAGCACTGTATATTCAGAATCATATACCTTTTAAGAGGAGGGATGACCTTAATGTATGTCAAATAGAGGCACTATGGGCTCAAGTACATCTGCCTTACCAGGCACCCATATTGGTAGGATGTGTGTATAGACCTCCTAGCTCTAAGGTGTCCTATCTGGATGACTTATGTACTGAGTTTGACCAGGCCACAGATAGCAACAGAGATGTATTTATCTTGGGTGATTTTAATATAAATTGGAAGGATCAAAATAATTTGAATAGAACAAAATTGATGAGATATGCCAAGAACTGTGGTTAGAAACAAATGGTTAATCATACTACTAGATCTTCAATTAAGTTGGGTCATCGTTCAGACATGCATTGATCTGATTTTCTGTAATATACCATTGCAATGCTTAAAAGCCAGATCAATGCCAGTGGGCTGGACAGACCATAATATTGTGACCATAACCATGAACACCAAGGTTCCAAAGAAACCCCCTAGGATTGTGGTCAAAATACATTTTAAAACATTTAATCATGAGCTATCTCTAAATGATTTGGCTGCTGTACCCTGGGAGCTGATTTATCTAGAGGATGATTTAAATCACGCTACAGAATGTTTTATTGATTTGCTGACTGAGGTAATGGGCCATCATGCCCCTATAAGAAAGAGTACAGTTGGTGCCTGTCCATCTCCATGGATTGATGATGAACTGGGTGAGGCTTTTTCTCAAAGAAATATGGCAAAAGTCTTAGCAGCCAAGTCAAAATTAGAAATTGATGAACAGAACTATAGAACATTACGTAATTATGCAGTTAAATTGAATTGAAAGAAAAAAAAAGTTATTTTACAACAATGCTTTTATTGATTGTAAAAATGATTCTAAAAAGGTATGGAACACAGTAAAGGGCTTAGGTACATCTATCTCATCATGCCCATCTAGTGTGGAGGTTGATGGGAGAATAATAACAAAACCAGTTAATTTTGCCAATCATTTTGCAGGTTGTTTTACAAAGGAAATTAAATTACTGAGCAACAATGTAAACATACATTCTTCCAAACAAGCTATTGTCCAATGGATTGATGATCATATTATGAGCAACAAGATCTGCTCTTTTAGTCTGCAAACGGTGTCAGTGGAGGAGGTGTTAAACCTATTGAAGTCATTACCTGATGATAAATCTACAGGTTATGGTCTTATGGACAATTTTTTGCTTCGCTGTGCTGCTCCCCAGATTGCAGTTCCACTGAGATACATATTTAATTGGTCACTGGAAAAGGGGATGTTTGCAAATGTATGGAAGCATGCGAAACTCTGTCCTATTCCGAAAGACTGCAAAGAACCCATTACTCCTGCCAATAGTCGACCAATTAGTCTACTCCCTACACTCAGTAAGATATTGGAGGGTATTGTGAGTAGACAAATGTGGGAMTACATGGAAAATAATGATCTGATTACAGCCAATCAGCATGCTTATCGCAAAAAACATTCCACTATCACTGCATTGGTTGACATGACTGACCAGTGGCTCAATGCTATGGATAATGGCAAGTTTGTGGGTGTACTATTTTTAGATTTCAGTGCAGCATTTGATTTAGTGGATCATGAAATAATTTTGACAAAAGTAATGCATTCTGATTTTAAGGAGGTAGCATTGAATTGGGTACAGTCATATCTAACTGACAGGAAACAGTCCACCTATATCAATGGTTCATTTTCTTCCCCTCATGTGTTAAACTGTGGAATACCGCAGGGCAGCTGCCTTGGGCCACTTATTTATTTAATATATACCAACGACCTTCCCTATGCCTAAGCTGAAACTCAAGCTACTATATTTGCAGATGATACTACAATTTATGCAGCAAGACAATCGGTTCAACAGGTACAGTAGGCTTTACAAGGAGATTTGGAGAATATCAGGGAGTGGGTTTGCCAAAACAAACTTGTTTTTAAAGACCAAGAAAACCAAAGTTATGTTGGTCTGTTCAACTAGGAAAAGGCCAAAACAGCATGGGATACAATTAAGTATGGGAGGAGTACAAATTGAAGAAGTGGCAGAAACCAAACTGTTGGGAGTGCAGCTAGACAACAACTTATCATGGTCATCTCAAATAACTAATCTATGTAAAACAAAATATTAAAACAGCATGCATAATCAGAAGGATAGCTAAATATTTACCAGGAAAAATTATTCAGCAAATAACACAAGCATTAATTGAGAGTCAGGTGAACTACTGTTCTGTGGTCTGTGGAAATGCATCATCAAGTGAAGTTAGGAGGCTGCAGAATGCACAGAACAAAGCAGCAAGGATTGTTTTAAGGTGGAGGTATGGTTCTTCTGTTGCAGTCATGCGCAGTGTTCTTGGTTGGTCATCAATCGACAAGATAATTGAAAAAACATGCTTATTTTATTTCATAATATACATCATTTAAAACGGCCAAGTTCTATTCACAACGGTATTCAGTTGGTAAGAGACAGACATTCCATAAATACTAGGAATAGATTGTCCACCATCTATGCGTTATCCACACAGAAAAGAGAAATAGGCAAAAGAACACTTCGATTTAGAGCAATAAAGAAATTGAATAAATTAACTGAGCAAACTAGAAACCTTTGAATATATACATTTAAACATTATTTTAAAATGATTTAAATATAATACATAGAAATGTTGTGGGACTATAGTAGATGAAGAATCAATATTTTTTAGATTGAGTATTTATTGGGTCATTATGTTAGTATATTATGTATGTTTGTAATAGTGTGTTATATGTGAAAATGTGTTCGTATTATAAATTGTATTTTAATGTTTATGGACTCTTGGAAGATTAGTCCAAATGGGGACTAAAAGAGATCCAAATAAAATCTAAAATAAAATCAAAAGCCAAATTTCTTCAGCCTCCTGACGAAGAGGCACTGTTGCTTCTTCGTCACCACACTGTGTGTGTGGGTGGACCATTTCAGTTTATCAGTGACGTGTACGCAGAGGAACTGGAAGCTTTCCACTGCAATCCTGTCAATGTGGATAGGGGCGTGTTCCCTCAAGTTCACGATAGGCTCCTTTGTTTTGTTGACATTGAGAGGTTATTTTCATTGCACCACATACCCAGGGCCCTCACCTCCTCCCTGTGGTGCTGTCTCGTCATTGTTGGTAATCAGGCCTACTACTGTTGTCGTCTGCAAACTTGTTGATTGAGTTGGAGGTGTGTGGGAACAGGGAGTACAGGAGGGGGCTGAGCACACACACCCTTGTGGAGCCCCAGTGTTGAGGACCAGCGAAGTGGAGGTGTTGTTTCCTATCTTCACCACCTTGGGAGTGGCCTGTCAGGAAGTCCAGGACCCAGTTGCACAGGGCGGGGTTCAGACCGAGGGCCTCAAGCTTAATGATGAGCTTAGAGGGTACTATGGCGTTGAATGCTGAGCTATAGTCAATAAACAGCATTCTTACATAGGTATTCCTCTTGTCCAGATGGGATAGGGCAGTGCGTCAGTGGATCTATTGGGCAGTAAGCAAATTGAAGTGGGTCTAGGGTGTCCGGTAAGGCAGGGGTGATATGATCTTTAACTAGCCTCTCAAAGCACTTCATGATGACAGAAGTGAGTGCTACGGGGCGATAGTCATTTAATTAAGTTACCTTTGCTTTCTTGGGTAGGGGAACAATGGTGGCCATCTTGAAGCATGTGTGGACAGCAGACTGCGATAGGGAGAGATTAAATATGTCCGTAAACACTCCAGCCTATGAACATGGATTTGCGATAACTTTGACCTCAGTTTAAAGAATGGACACACTAAACAATTGTGGAAGTTGCATCATGACATTTTAACATGCAAATTGCATTTATTGATATGTAATGCTCAATAAATGACATTCCATTACAGCAACCTTTTTAAACCGGATTTGAAGCAAACAAACAATGGACTAATATTAGGTCTTTTGCTTTTTGGTTATGATAAAGCAAGTTCTGTCTCAAATCTGTTGAAAAAGATTCATACTTTCATACAACAGAAATGGCAATAATGTATAGACTAATATTTAGACTGTGTCCAATGCCAAATATTATCTCCCTTCCCTCTGCTTTTGATGACCCGCCTTAATGAAAGCACTAGATAAGTAAATACAACGCAGTCTAATAACTTTTACCATCAACTAAGGAGGTGCATTCCATGCTATTCTGTGCGTACCCCACTGTTTCACTTCACTCTTCTTTTTTATGTTCCTCAGGCACTGTGACTAGTTCTGACTTGGGGAACAGGAATGAGGAAGGCACTGCACTGGACGGCACTAAAGATTAATTTAACATTTATCTTTCAAGGAGGGGGGACACACAATTTCAAATAGTTTGACAGTNTGCAAATGTATGGAAGCATGCGAAACTCTGTCCTATTCCGAAAGACTGCAAAGAACCCATTACTCCTGCCAATAGTCGACCAATTAGTCTACTCCCTACACTCAGTAAGATATTGGAGGGTATTGTGAGTAGACAAATGTGGGAMTACATGGAAAATAATGATCTGATTACAGCCAATCAGCATGCTTATCGCAAAAAACATTCCACTATCACTGCATTGGTTGACATGACTGACCAGTGGCTCAATGCTATGGATAATGGCAAGTTTGTGGGTGTACTATTTTTAGATTTCAGTGCAGCATTTGATTTAGTGGATCATGAAATAATTTTGACAAAAGTAATGCATTCTGATTTTAAGGAGGTAGCATTGAATTGGGTACAGTCATATCTAAAATGTGCACCCAGGGGGACCCCAGGACAGAGTTTGTGAAACCCTGGTCTAAAGGAGCACCATAATCACCTTGCTTGCAACACTCTTTCTTGTGACAGTGTTTCCAGTCTATGGTCTGGTGTTCTTTGCTGCAATAGGACCCTGCATGGCATTTAGAGCAGGCTTTCTGACCAGGACAGCCACAGAGCTTGCATAGTTTAACCCCTGAACTGAGGGAGCAGGGGTCAAGCTCAGTCCCATTTGGTCCTTTATCAGATGGAGGATCGTAGGGATAAAAGTTGTTTGTCCTTGCCAACTGGCTCTGAAATACTGGAAAAGAGTAATCACAATGTCAGCTTGAGCTGAAATCATAGCAGAGTAACATCATTAATATCATCACCAATGTTGCACATCATAACTACACTCAAGGCTCTGATGGACACAGGGAGCTCACTATGGATCCCAGCATATTTTTGCTACTACCCAACAGCAGACCACATCCTCTTACCAAGGGATCTGGACCTTTGGTAGTGTGCTTGTCCTGTAACAGGTTTGCAAGTTCAAGCCCCTCTCCAACTGTTACGCAACAGTAGTTACACTGGTGGCAGCAGTGGGATGATCCCAGATGTTTAGTGTGCTCCTTTCATACCCATCACTGATTAATCAAATGCACGTAGGACACTAGGGACATGTCGGCCATGAACACAAACTTAGAGGAATTGATAGGCCTGTTCCGTGTATTCAGCAGCTGAGGTGGGAGCTCTGGCTTGTTTTTTCATACTGTTCCTACCATCGTCAGCTTCCTCTTGAGTTGCTCCTGTCCCAGATTGTGCGAAGTAAAAAAGTTATCACATGTGATGTTGTGGCCACGGAGTCCCTGTGTCACGTCCAGGACAATCCGCATCCCTTGGTTCTTCTCAGGGGCTCCTCCACCTGGCTTCCCCATATACACTTGCAAGTTCACAAGCAGCATCACAGGCAGCCCAGATCTTGATTCCATATTTTGCTGGTTTAGACGGTATGTACTGCCTGAAGGGGCAGCGGCCCCTAAATGGCATAAGCTGCTCTACAACAGTAATGTTGGGCCCAGGGTTGTAAAACAAGGGAAGGCGGTCCACCCACTTGTCCCACAATGACCTGACTGCAGCTAGCTTGTCTCTCTGCCGCAGAGCTGGTCTGGTGTCTCGGTTATCGAAGCGGATATTCCTGGAAATAATGTGGAACAGAAAAGTTGTATGGAAAAGTTCTCTGCCAGTTTCTGCATCCCACGGGGATTCTGTGGATTCCCCATTGGATCTGAAAACACCAGCAAGGAGAAGATCCCCAAAGTATGCATGTAAATTAGTTTGATCCATCTCCTTCCCACCAAATTATTATTTTTTACAATATATCAAAAATAATGTATTGTAATAACATTGTGCGGTTCCTGCAAGACATTTTGTAGTTTCACACACTACTAAGAGTGCGAGAAAAGCGGGAGCCAGGCAGGTTCTTGGTGCTATGTTGAAACAGCAGGCCCAGGGAGGAGGAAGACAGAGTGAAGGCACACAGCAAACCTTTTTGTTTAATTTTTACTTATTTTCACCCACACACACGGTAGACCTGAACACCTCATATGTAATTTAAATGTGTAGAGGGGTGCAGTGTGGACTCAATGAAAATGTGTTATTTTACAAGGCCAATTCATTGCATWATTTTATTTTAGTAAACATTGAAAATGGGTCCCACAGACCTGAACACCACACAAGGGTTACCTACTTATTGAACTGCATTGTTGGTTAATTTAATTTGCAAATGCCAGACGCCTGGCGGCTCTGGATAAATATCCAATATTTCCGTCGGGAAACCAACTCTGAGAGAAAAGTGCCTCCTCGGGTCTTATACCTATTATGTCTCCGAA